>NC_134576.1:146816668-147127026 GCF_050947875.1 Dermacentor variabilis | reverse complement strand
CCATCCATCCATCCATCCATCCATCCATCCATCCATCCATCCATCCATCCATCCATCCATCCATCCATCCATCCATCCATCCATCCATCCATCCATCCATCCACCCCTCCCTCCCTCCCTCCCTCCCTCCATCCATCCATCCATCCATCCATCCATCCATCCATCCATCCATCCATCCCTCCCTCCCTCCCTCCGTGTGTTGTGGCCGGTTGCAGCGTGCTTGCTCTGAAGGACTCTGGAGGAATTCCTCGAGTTCCTGTCTCATTGGGAGTCACATACACATACAAAAGGTCTTTGTGGCTTCTTGAGCCAGTCGACGGCAGATGGGCTCTGTGTGACATTGTGCAGCACTTTGGCTCTGTTAGAATACTTGGAAGGAGAAAGTTTTAAATATACCTATTGACATCTAGACTAAGCCAATATAAGTTGGAGAACTTCTTGTGAGGTAGTCCTGCAGATCCAACGATCACCCAACGCCGTCTCAATTTTTGATTGTTGTGAATTGCCTGTCTTTTTATAACTTGGCGAAGGCAATGCAAACAGGGAACACAGATGTCAGTAAAGATTTGGTATCGCTACTTCACTCACCTGATATTTCTGACATGGAAGGGGACGTTGCGTCACTTGATGAAGCTGGAAATCTGGTGCTGGTAGAGGAAACGCTAAACAGTACTCCGGCAGAGCACCGGGCTTATGTGGAGGAAAGGAGTGATGACCGCCTCATCCAGTATATACGACAGGGTATGTCGCGCAGAAATTTTTTACTCGCGACAAATGTGAGGACTGCCATTCTCTTCTTTTGCAGAACTCTAGTGTCAGTAGCAGAGTCTCAAAATTCACGAAATTTGTGACAGGAGAGGATTACTGTATCCCTCCAAGTCGCTTTTTGAAGCACTAAAGAAACTTGAGGGAATATATTTGCAACCTTCTTCAGCAAAGAGGATATTCTGAGCGACAGTATAGTGATTGTCATGATTCTTGTGAAAGCTTTAAATTTGGTTATGCCATAGGCTGCAAATTACATGCTGATGATTTCACATCAGCAGTTGTGCATTTTTATGTCCTAACAAGGCTGCGCTTTTACGTTAAAGGTCCTAATCAGTGAAGAGAAGCACGACAAAAAAAGAAATTGCACTTTAGAGTTAGCTATACTCTTCTTAGCAAGCTGGTGCAACATATGTATGCTGACCCTTCTTTGTCTTTTTTATCTTAATGCACAACTTATTCTGGTGCATTCAAAAAGCTAATTTTGTGAATATAATTAATGGACGGATGGACGGATCCCAAAGCTTTGAATAGTTACCCGTTACATTCAACTGCAAGGTGAAGTTGTTTACAAGCAAGTATCAAGTGTTCAGCTGTTTCCTCCTCCTCTCCACACACCCTGCACAACAAGTCTATCTCCCAGTATCTGGCTCAGTACGTTTTAGTCTGCAGTACACCTGGCGTCAAACAACAATGAGCTTCCCTTAGAGTTATTGTAAATATTTTCTTTGGCTATTTCTTGCTTAAACAACCTGTATGTCTCTAATGCTGATTTGGTTTGCATCTCCATTGTCCACGTAACCCTCTCTGTCTCCTTAACCTTTTTCTTGATGGATGATTCCTTACCTGTCCCCCCACTGCTGCCCAAGTATTTGCTTGACAATTTTCTAGTTTGCTTCCTCCACCTTGTGTCAACATTCCTTGTGTATAAGTAACTGAAAACCTTTCTAGCCCATCACATTTCCCCCATTTTTCTCAATTGCTCCTCAAATGCTGTCTTGCTACTAGCCTCTCTGTCCTCGAAAGAAGACCATTCCAGATCCCCCTGCACCCCAAGATTTGGTGTCTTGCCATGTGCTCCCAGAGCGAGCCTGCCCACACCACGTTGCCTAGTTTCCAACTGTGCCTGGGTCTCTGCTCTCATACATAGAACTGCATTGGCCAAAAGTCCATGTTCGTTCCTACAGCGCCATCTCGTGCTATTTACATGAAGCGCCTCAGTGGCGAGCGCTTCCTGAACACACTGCCCCTATTCTAGTACACTGTAGCATTGCTGGAGGAGGGACTCTTACTTTTTTAGAGGCTGCTCAGATCGAAAAATTCTGATTACTACATATCCACATGCTTTTGAAAGTAACTTCTGCAGATGTAAACAATACCGAGGGAAAGCTTTGCTTTGCGCCATAAAAAACTAGGTCCTTAGGAATCAATTGTCAGTCCCTTTAATTAGTGCTGCTGGATTGTTTTGTTGTGTGTTGTATTGAGAAGCATTAATCACTGGGCTCGTATTGGAGGGGTCAAATGCGTTATGAGAAAAATGAAGTGTGGCTACCTACAGATACAAAAGGTGCTGGTTTATGACTGCCTCATCCTTTGTGTTATGGAGCTGCGAGAGCTGTACTGCACCTTTAATGTAAAGCAATCTTTGCATCATTCCAGGCACTTTGCTGTAGGTAGGTTACCATTTTGCCTCATCTTGGGCTTCTTTAATAAAAAGAAATGTTGGCCGATGGAGGAATTACACCTCTGTCTTCCAGCAGACCAGTATAATCATAAGGCCAAGATTGTACTCATCTTGTGCCAAAGCCAACTGTAGTTATTTTACATGTTTGGCACATGCGTCCCATGCCATTTTTGTGCATTCTTTCCTCAGGGCAGCTAGCACTTTGAGGCTCTGTGTTACACTGCACTGCTTTACGGATCTGCCCACATTGCTCAATTTCTTGTATCAATAACACTACGTAGAGACTGTGCAACATTGTACTGCCCTCATGATTGGCCTGGCTTGAACATGTTTTAACATTGCTTCACTGGAGTACAAATGACATCATTGTTTTATGATGGATAATATGACATAGACTTAAATATGAACAACCGTATAATACTTGGTCGCAGATAATGTCGCAATCTGTGTTTCTCTCATATACACCCGTCCATTACCTATGTAGAAACCAACAATCGGCATGTTGAGGAATCGCTTCGAGGGATCGGAGTAGAAACTGTGCCATCGCTTTTGTACAACCATCGTTGCGACTTTGCAGCTGTCATCACACAAACGTTCACATCACACACCCAAAGGCTCGCCTCACACAAACACACTGTTCCACCTGGTAATTCATTGCTGGACCCCAAGCAATGCATCGATAGCCAGTTTCCTGAAAAATGCTTTTGCATAACATCGACCCCCCCCCCCCCCGGTGTGTGTGATCTGCATAATTCTTTTTATTTACATTGGGTGAAGAGAGTGAGATCCTTACGAAAAGGTGAGGAGTTCAAAGCAAAAAAACAACACAAAGCAAATGGAATTGGAGCCGAATCAGTCACCTCAGCCACAATTTTGTAGCAATGCCTTTCGGCGCATTTTGTGTTCGTGAGTGGCAACGCTGGATGCTTCGCCCAGGGCAGAGAGTCTCTTGACCACTCATGAACGCGAAAAGCGCCGAAAGGCGTTAGCATTGGGAAAAGGTATCGCTACAAAATTGCGGCCTTCTGTTGCTAAAACTGCAGATGAATTGCTTCTTGCCTTCTTGCCACTCCATAGAGATGTCCAATATCAGGTTTCTGGCCAGGACAGGACATGAGACTGATGATGCTGTGAGCCCAATAAATGGTATCAAATTTTGTAGTTTGTAAGTATACATATATGACAGATTTTCTGTATACTTTTCATCCCCATTACACTTAAATGGGACAATAAAAACAAACACTAAATCAGCTTCGAGGGATGCTCAAAACTCTATTTCCTTTAGTTTTGCTGTAGTAGGCTGATTATTAGATGAGAACATGAAAATTAAAGTTAGATTTTCTAAATTTGTTTCTTTAACCCCAGAATTGGGGTACATCAGTGTGTCGTTGCAGATTTCAAAGTATTTCTTTTAGCTATTGTGGCTCAGTAAAAGTTGCTGAAACTGGCTAAGTATTCTTTGCCTCTTTTGGAATACAATGTAATTTATCTTTATCAATAAATATTTAACTAGGCTCGAGGGAATGCTGCTAAAATCGATTATTTAATGGTAACATAGTGTGATAACTGTTTAATTTTTGTCTTTTCTTCCAATTCTCATAGTAATTAAGAGTGGCTTTTTGATGCTGTAGAAGGGTAATTTATGAATACTGGTAAAATAATTTTTTTCTTTCGTGTCCTTTTGGTGCTGTTTGTTATACACTATAAATCAGCCACGCAGCACGCATCATTAATGTGAAGCCGTTCACATGCTGCAGGATTTCCTTGGCCAAGTTAACTGCACGCTGGGAGAAGTCATTGCCTACCAAGGCACCCAAGTCAAGCTCCAGATGTCGTAAGTTCTGATTGAAAACCTGGCCTTGCCTTTGTGTGCACACAGTTTGACGCAAAACATAGTGAATGGACTGCCGAAACAAGCGTTTGTTTAAGCTGCTGGTATGGCAGTCCAGCTAACGTATGAATGATAGTTAGTGAGTGAGTGAAAAATTTATTAAATTTGTCTGGCGATTTTGGCGAATAACAATATTCTATTTCAACAGCATTTTTGGGAGCTTTCTAAAGTAAAACCTTGTTAATTCGGAAAATGAGATAATTCGAACTCATCCTCTGGTCCTGGCAGGCGTATGCACTATTTAATGCAACCAAACTTGTTAATTCGGACGTATTTGGCCACACATCGGTTAACAAGGACAACTCAGAGCTTGGCGAGCACGGAACGCAGCAAATGTGGGACGCAATATTGCTACAACGACGCAAGCGTCCAACCGAAATGTCCGCAGAAATCGCACCAGAAATCGCACGTGAACGACGGAAATGCCGGAATGCTTCGTGCATAGTTGTGCCCTTCATTCTAAGTTGTGCCTTTATAGTCCTCTTGCGTTTACTGCTACGCATAACACCAGGTTGGCCGCCTGCCTTCACAACTTAATGTTTACCCTCCACGATTGCGTCGATAGGGGCCGCGGTTTCGTCCATAGCGGCTGCGGCAAACAGTAGTTTCATTTTGAATTGGTGTACGCCTCGGCCGCGTGCCTTCACAACTGCAAGTTTACCCTCCACCATAGAGTTTCTCATAGAGTTTCATACCATAACTACTTGAGGGAACTCTGGCGCTACTGTCTATGGGAGCTGCAATGAGAGCGGTTGTACCAGCATGGGAATTATAGGAAGTACACGCATTTGCCTAAACTTCGTCCTTTTGGCTTCAAACGGCTTTGTGACTTTGTAAACTCGTCATTTTCAACAATGTACTGCATAATAAATAATTAAATAAACATCATTAAAATTGTCAGACAGCAGAATTTGAACACAGGAACTCTAGCACAGAAGGCTGATAGTGAAACCATTAAGCCACAGACGCTTCTGTTTTTTTTTCTTTATTACCTTCAATACAACACCATGTAAACACGTACAAAGCAGGTCACATGGTGCAGAAAAATAATATTACATTGCACATTCATCGACAAGCGAAGGAAACGCCCTTATGAATTTATCGCGGGCATGCCAGTGCCTTGAGAGGCTTGGCGCATTTAGATTTGGCCACCTGGACAAGCTCAATCGTTGCAATTAATAGCAATTGTGCGTGTTCGTGGCGTCTACTTCACTTCGAAGAGTACAGATTGCGCTGAAACTTGCGACAATAAGATTTATGTAGCGTAATATATACAAAGCCACAAGAACGTCTGAATCCACAAGCACGAAGATCAGACAAATCCATGTACTTCCCATCATTCCCATGGTGGTACAACAACTGCAGCGCCAGAGTTCCCTCTAGTAATGATTGTAGGAAACTCTATGCAGTTTCTCACTGTTACACCTAGAGGGAAATCTGATGCCACCATCTATGGGAGTTCCCTAAGGGGTGCTGTGCCATAATGGGAATGACGGTATATGTGTCCGCGAGGCTTGTGTTGGCTGGGGCTGTAAGAGGCTTTGTCTAAAACCTGAATATAGCTACACAAATTACGCGTTCTTAAAGTAAAATCTTAATAAAATGTTTCCATTCGCATGTATCGCATCTTTATTCACCTACAATACATGAATACAAGAAAATGAATACAATACAAGAAAAGCAAGAACAGACGACAAACTGTTTCAAAGCGAGTGCAAATCTTCTCGTCGGTCCTTCAACTTTTGCCCTTTTTACATGCTGTTTTAGTGGAAAATGAATCATTTTTACAGACAGAACAGTGCTTGCCAGGTGCGTCTTCAACTATAGGTAGCTTGTCCTCTAGAGTCATTATAGTAACTCTATGGTCTTCAAGATGTCCTGGCTCTCCAAGAACGATGCCAATCCGAAGTCACAATATACCGGCACTCCCATTCATACTACAGCGCAGCAGCGCCAGATTTCCCTCTAGGTAATATAAACTAGGTAATAGAAACTCTATGCCCTCCACAATCACGTCGATAGTGTCTGCGGTTTCATCCGTAGCGGCTGCGGCAAACAGCAGTTTCGTTTTGACTCAGTGCAATCACCGCGCATGCAATGTCACAAACACGAGAAGCAGTTGAGGTGAAGAGCGCCGGTTGCTTCTTGACGGATGGACCATCTGTTGGCGACCAGCTCACTGGCGAAAAAGTAATTGGGATGTGCGAGTAGTAGTGAAATGCGTGTCTGGGATGAAGATGCATGCTGCGGTCGCGCTGTGAAGGAAGTCGCGAGGACTTTGCTTCCGCGAGCGCCGATCAGTAGCGAAATGATGAGAATTGCAGCTTCTGCATTGTTTTTGTGTGAAATAGAAATGAGGTTTGCTTATTCATTCAACAAATAGAAGGATGTTGACGTACTAGGCGTTTGTTTATTGTTTTCTTGATATCCTCGATAATCGACATTCAGTTAATTCGGGCATCTTTTTTTGAGGTCCCGTGAAATTCGAATCAACGAGGTTTTACTACATGCATGACATTTCCAGACATTGTTGTAGGTTGTAGTACACTTCTGTAATGATCATCATCATCATATCATTATAAGAAAGATTAAATACAACAATATGCATGAAAATTTGAAGGAGATGAAGCAGCTCTTGAACTGGCTGTTGAAGTCAGGCAATGCTTGCTATCCATGCCCAGGGGACTCCCAGGCAACTGTGGCACCATCTTATGTGAGTCTTCGCAGTAAAGGCCTAGCATTGTGGCCGCTGTATATCCTGTGTCTCCCTTTCAGTGACCGTTGAGGAAGTACTTGACTGTAAGGTAAGAAGACATTGCGCAGCATGTTTTTCACTAAATGAACCGAGGGGAGCACACATTCAGTAATGGGCTCTAATTATTTTTTGGATCTTTGAAGGAAGTTGTTTTTCACACATAATTACTATTAATGCAATTTTACCTTCTTCGGGAGGTTCACCCTGTTGTCTGTCTGTTGTACATATTTAACTTCTTTCATGCCAGCTTGGGTCACTGGGCAGTCTATGGTCTAACGGGTAAAGCATCGCATACCATATCATCATCAAGGCACTCGAAAACAAAGAGCAAGAGAACAGCTCCTTGTCACGAGCGCATGCTACTTTAGTTCTTCAATGAACCTTTCATGTTCGAAGCAGTCACCAATCTCAATCGTTTTAACAATGGTGCCGTGACCAGGATACTACCTCCCCACACACAAGGAAGGTCAGCCTGTAAAAAAGCAGCAGAGAAAGAAACAGCGGTGCAATAGTGGATCGAGTGATGAGACTGAAGTGAAAACCATAAGGGCATCAGAATGGCTGGCTGAAAAGTAAGACGTGATGATTGTTACCCGCCCCAAAATTAGCGAAGAAGTAGTAACAAAGAAAATGAAATCACTTCGCTCCCAGATCATGTAGCTTATCAACACAGCTGAACAGAAAATTAATGAAGGAGCTAACAAAGAACAGTTGCTTACTACTCAGGCGCAGATTAAGGGAATAAGCAAAAGCCTCAAGTGCCCCAGTGAAAATACTGCCGAAGGTGAATATGAAAGAATAATAGAGTATGACATGGAACTAACGATGACCTTGTCTACAATAGATTTCAGAAGTTGAGAGCTTGCACTGTTGGGTTTTAACAACAGAACAAGGCAAGCGGCATCACCAAGTACAGAACAAGACGCAAGGGAACTAGTTAAACTACCTAAGCTGGAAATGACAAAGTTCGGCAAACGAGCTTTGGAGTGGAATCGCTTCTGGGCTCAGTATAAGTCAGCAGTTTACCTCAGTCCTAATATGAGCAAGGGACAAAAGTTCAATTATTTATTAGCATCTCTAACCGGAAAGGCAGCCTCTACTATCGAAGGGCTTGAGTACTCTGCAGATGAAAATTATGATAAATCGATAAAAATACAACAAACAGTGTTCGAAAATCATGAAGAATCAGTGAAGCTAAACCAAAATGAGCTATTGAGCCTATAGAAAGTGAGGTCGGCACAAGAAACTGATGAGCTATGCAAGCTAGTGCAGTGTGCAGATCAACACACTGGCACTCAAATCACTGAAGGTGGAGACCGAGAGTTTTGCGCCGATGTTGTTGACAGCGCTGAAAAGAGCCGTTCAACCGATGTTATCAGTGCAGTTCAAGTCAAAAGAAGCAATGAGAAACAACTCAGCCATTGTAGCTAGCACGCAAAGCAACACAACAGGAAAAGAATGTGAGGAAAAACTTGACAGGCTTATGGCATTTCTGTCAGAGCAAATATCTTGTAGAAAAGAAATACAGCGTGAACAGGAGAGTATATAGTTGTGAAGCCAAGGTATAACAGCAGACAGCATCGAACAACTTCAAGCTTATATAGCTCAGAAAACAGAAGCTGCCTGTTCTGCAAGCAGAACAACCATCATTAAAGGGCCCCTGAAATGGTCCGCACAAATTTTGTAGGTGTGTAGGGCACAGCTAAAGTTAATCATTTCCATCACAATTTGTGTGAAGTGTCTCATATTAAGAGAGCTACGGATGATTACAAGTTACCCGCCTCCATAGCCATGCATTTTCTCCTTAACCTGTTCGCCGAGAGATTGGAGCTAAGCTCCACCTTCACTGGCTCTGAGTCATGATGGCACGTCGTTTCGTCTACTTCCGGATCCCTAGGAGCGAGCACTCGAAGCCTCTCCAACCTCTCCAGCAGCTGCTTTGCAGTCGACCCCAAGCAAGAGCTATTGAAGCAGCGTGCATTGCGAGCATTCTGTATCAGCACCGAACGTGTCCGGTATTCCAGTAACCACAGGAAAGCTGGGTGTTTCGACGGATGGGTGGACATATAAACTCAAGCTGATGAAGCAACCTTAGTGTGGACGTGCATGAGCGGCCTGGTCGGTCTGCACGGTCCAGCCAAAAAAACCTGTTGGCGCAGAGCTTAACTAGCCAAACAAAGAGCTAATATTACTCTAACCAAGTGTAAAACATTTTAAACATTTACAAAAACAGCATGTTAGTGATTACGCTCCTGAAAAAAATTTACAGAAGAAACAAAGAAGAATACACTTCGTTACCGCTACTGTGTTTGGTTTAGCTCTGTGCCACCAGGTGGGTGCACCGTGCAGATAATTCACGTTTGCACTTCTTCTCATCCTGGGAAACGACACGGTCAAGCGGCCAGGGCCTGTCCCCACGCTTGCATTTACCTGGATACTGGACTCGAGAAACACTATTGTGGTAGTAACCCTCCGGTGTAATGTTGTGGCCGCAAACGCGCAAATCCTGGCGCTGATTGGATACCGATAGTCCGATGCACTGCAGCCACTCCACTCGTCTGCTGCCTTGCAGAGGGGCACGATGTCGCAGCTTGACATATTGCCAGTTGCTACATTTGCAGCCCAGAACGCAATGAAGGTGATTCATGGTGCTCACGAAAAGACAGACTGACACTGACCGCGGAGCTCTCGTCAAGACGGAGTGCATTGTAACACAAACAGATGACACTTGCTGTGTGTCAGAAGTGCTTAAGTCTACTGAGAAATTGTTCTTGCGCATTCTCTTGCTGTTACTTTCTTTTTATAAAAACAAATGAACATTCCAACTATTATGAACAACGTTTGTTCACCATGAAGTTGAAAAAATTATCGATGGTGCACCCTGGGCAGCCAATCGGATAGCTTGCCCTACTGACGTCATTAGGGCAATTTACATTAAATGGGTAGGGGTGGCTTTAAATTCAGCTGAGCAGTGTGTTGCGAACGGCAGTGATGTACATTTTTAAAACCTTATAATAAATTATGCGCTTTACATGGATGACTTAGGTGCATCAATTAATGATCAGAAGGACTTACTCTAATGACTCAGTACGTTTGTACAAATTTGCCAAATCATTTCAGGGTCCCTTTAAGCTGAGGACTGTCATCAAAACATTCAGTGAAGGAAAAAGACCATTCTCACCAAAAATAGAGCATGTTTCAGATGCACTTGTCCAAAACACAGCGCAGGTATTTGTAGAGCAAGAGTGAAATGCAAATAACGCAAAGTAGAACATGCTACATCAGTTTGTAAAACATTGTGGCAAGAAAAGGCAAAGCAGGTCACCACACAGCAAGTGGAAGCGACAATGTCTACTCTACATGCGACTGAAAATCTAAAGCATAATTTTGTGCTTTTGCAGTCAGCTGTAGCTTGGATAGGGGGAGAAAAGGGGGACAGACATTCCTGTTTGTTATTCTACAGCGGATGCCACTGGACATTTATTGAAGCTGAATTGGGAAAAGAAATAGGTACGAAGATAATATGACAGGAAAGGCTGACAATTGGTTCATTTGGAGGAGACAAAAAATTCAAAGTAATGAACATTGTGCAAGTAATATAGCAACACGAGAAAACAAATCACCCACAGTGATCAAAGCTCTGCAAGTTGATGTCATATCTCACAGTTATCTACCTGATCCAGATCAGAAACTTAATGAGAAAATGAAACAACTAAAGCTACAAGTGGCGGATGACTGAACTGAGGTGACTGCAACAGGCACCATAGGATTGCTCATCGGCTTATACATGTATTATTATTGAGAGTTCTTCACTTGTAGAACACAAAAAATCAAAAGCAGACTGATGGCTGTTGAGAGAACACTGGGTTGAGTACTGCAACGTCCATCGGAGCAAATGAAAACAAAATTAAATCATGCTTAAAATCAAGCCATCATGGTTCTGAAGGTTGAAGTGGCAGAAACAACACTTGAGCAAAGCGAGAAAGGCTTTGGAGGTTGGAATCAATGGGGGTCACAAAACATAGTTGCGATACGATACTACAGAAGTTGAAATTCTAGAAGAATTCAAGAATAAGATAGTGCAACTAAATGGTCGCTATCAAGTCAGCTTGCCATGGAAAGAAAATGTTAACTTGGAAACCAAAAAGGAAAATGCAATGAAAAGACTACGCCAACTGACAAAAAGGTTAAAAAAAAACAATGAAGTCATGCAACGTCGCTGTGATCACGTAATCTCAGAATATATGAACTTTGGAGTCATGGAAGAGGTTCAGGAATTCTCAGAACCACTGACTACGCTGTGTTACTACATGCCACAGCACGCGGTTATTCAAGAGGACCAAGCCATGACGAAGGTTCATATCGTATTCAACGCCTCTTCTCACACGCAGAAAGGCATTTCATTAAACGACAATCTGGAGGCAGGACCTAATTTAAATGAAGACGTGCTGTCACTGCTAATCAACTTTTGAAAGGAAAAGGCGACCCTAGTAGGAGACATTGAAAAGGCATTCCTACAAATTTCAATCCACGAAGAGAACTGAGATGCCATGAGATTTCAGTGGTAGAAGCATGACGCTGAGCTGCTGAATGAAGTACAAACCTGGTGCATGACTGAGTAACACTGAGCACGTTTCTTCTGGTAGCTGCAACGAAGCACCATTTGAAACAAGTGACTGAGTGATTTCGAGATACAAGAGAAACATGGATTATGTAATCATATGGGCAGCAACGTTTGATGGTGCTGTCAAACTGCACAAAGAGGCAAAACAAGTATTCAAAGAGGTGGCAACGAACTTGAGAAAATGGACACCCAGTGAAGAGCGATTAAACAAAATCATAGATAAAAACGAAAAGGATGACGCTCATAAGAAGATTTGATCGAAAGGACACAATGCTTCTTGGCATGATGTGGACGTACTCAAATGACGTGCTATTCTTCCCTGTGGACAAGTGGCCATCCTTACTCGTAACAATGGACTTAATCAAAAGGACAGTGTTGCAAGCAGCTGCAAAGATATTCAGTCTGCTTGGTGTCCATTCACTTTTTATGATACCCACAAAGATAGGCTTAAAAACTGTGGAAAAATGGATGTCCTGTGGGATGATCCACTCCATAAAGAAAAATGTGACAAGTGGAGGGACCTGATGTCGGAAGCAAAGGAGCTGCGAGTTCTAGAATTTCTCCAATGCTACGCAAGCAAGGATCAAATAGTACAAGCATACAAGCTGCATGTGTTTGCCGATGCAAGTCAAACAGCATACGGAGTGGCAGCATACTTGGTAGTAGTGTACAACATTGGAACTAAAGAGTCAAGGTTACTGATGGTGAAAAGTCGTGTAGCTCCAATCAAAGCAAAGTTTAGCAAGACTTGAGCTAATGGTAGCGGTGATAGCATCAAGACTAAGAGACTGCATCAAAAGTCACTTCACCGAAAGAATTCAAGCAGCAGCCTGCTGGAGTGACTCAATGATTGTACTTCACTGGATCAAAGGGGCAAGCAAAAAGGATACATTTGTTACCAACAGAGTCGCAGAAATAAAAGAAAACACTACAAACGAGCTGGTCATTCATTCAAGATGAAGGCGGTCGAGCCGATATACTCACTCAAGGTGTAAGCGCAAAGACATTGATGAACTCGAAAATATGGTGGCATGGACCCGCATGGATTACCTCCATGGAACTGGAAAGAGCAAGCATGATCCGCACAAATGTACAGATGGAGGATCAACATGAAGCGCAATGTCACACCTGCACAGGAACAGCAGAGAATAAACCAACCTTGGAAATAAAAAATTGAATATTCATCATATGGGCAGCTTCTAAAAGAGAGAGAGAGAGATATGCAAATGAGAGGAAGGCAGGGAGGTTAACCACCTTCTAAGAGTAACAGCATGGGTATTCAGATTCATATACAGTGCAAGAAAAGTACATCGCAAGGGGCCATTAACAGGAAAAGAGTTTATTGTATTGTATTGTATTGTATATATATATATATAAAAAAAAACTGCAGAGACATCATATTAGATACAACAAACAAAAGTATTACTCAGGCATACAAGTGGCGATGCTAATTCAAGTGCTAAATCCTTTAAAATAGATGGACAAGGAGTCTACTGTGACGACAAAGGACTCGCAAGACAGAAAGGATGCTTGCACCACAGCACAACTGCAGGCTATGTTCTGTATATTACAAGGTGGCCAAGCTGTAAATCTTTTTTTAAACAAATGCATAGTCTGCAAGAGGCCCAAGACAAGACCGGTCACTCAAATTATGCCTCCTCTCCTAGCGGACAGAGTGAACGAATCTGGGACATTCATGTCCTGGGAGTTGACTTTACCAAAACACTTTATGTGAAAACAATCGTAATTTTCACCTGCGCGATAACGAGAGGAGCACACTTGCAGATGACCAACGACATGTTGAAATCCAGTTTTTACAAACTTTCCAGTGATTTGCTGCACGACGGGGTATATCTGCCATAATCTACTTAGATAACGCCAGTACCTTTACAAAAGAGGAGAAGGAAATTAACGGAATACTTGAAGCTATTGGGCATGCAAGGGTGAAGGATTACTGCAGTATACACCAAATACAATGGAAAAGAATAGTCAAGTGCACCCTGTGGTGGGGAGGATATTACAGGCACCTCATACAGGCCTGCAGACATTAATGCAAAAAATAATCTCAAGAAAAACTACTTCAATGGAGGAACTATGCACGATTGTAGCAGAAGTTGAAGGAGCACTTAACAATCCACCGTTAACTTACGTGTATGGTGAACCTAATGAGCCTATGCCACTGATGCCTGCAGACATCATAGGCACACGGCACAGGCCATGCAACGGAGATGTTGAAGAAGCATGGTGAAGTAGATGTGAACTCGTGAAATCTTGGTGGAAGAGATGGCATCGTGAATAACTCAAGGAAATAGGAGCTACTGTCAAAGTCAAGACGCAACAAGTCCAAAGGCAATGTGGTGTTAATTGAAGACAGGGTTCCAAGAAAATTTTGGAAAATGTGCCGAATTGAAAAAACTTACCCTGGACGCTATGGAATAACAAGAGCTTGCCTACTTCGAACAGGCGACAAAGAATTTCTCCGAATATCTGTGAGCATCTACCCTCTTGAAGGGTGGTTCAAATAGCCCACCAAAGCCTATCTCAGTGCAAATTGAGCAGGTGGAAACCTGTAAAATATCATCATCAAGGCACTTGAAGATGAAAAGCAAGAGAACGGCTCCTTGTCATGAGTGCGAGCTACTTAACCTTTTATGTTTGAAACTAGTCACCGGTCTCAATGTTTTAACACATTGAGCTGCTGTGCTAAGGGAACCAAGCTCAACACCAACCATCGTATCAACTTGGGTCACTGGGTATGTGACATTTGGTATGCGCCGCTCTTCAGAGAACCTCTTTGATGCTAACCTCAGTCACTGGGATACCTGCCTCTACGTATGTGCTGCTTTTCAATGACAAACAAAAAATTGAGTCTTCTCCAGTGCTGGGCGGTATCAAACTGTTTTCATATATATTCAGATAAAAGACCATGCGTAGGGAATGTCTATTTAGACATGTGTCATGCACGGACTTTGTGGCACTGTTGCGTGTCCAGGTGCATAAGCACGAAAAAGGATCCCAGCTACATTGCACTTTCAGCAATGGCAATACAGTGTGCCACTACATTACTTTAATGCTTATCGTATTAATGTAAACAGTCATCCTGAAATGATTTTTGCTGGAATAGTTTTTTCATTATGCGTTTTTCGTTCTGTAGTTCAGTTTCCTTTCTCACCATCAATCTACACCACTTCTCAACCTTGCTTATCCTCATTCTGAACAGTAGTATTTACACAACTCTTACCTTAAGCATTTGTTAGAAGCTGGCTAGAAAATTTTACTGTGATATTAAGAGTTTTAAACTAGGTCTCCTTTGTCTATCTACTTGTTCTGTTTATCATGCTCTGATCATTGCATACAGAATTGGAGGAGTTTTCAGGTGATTACAGGAACCTTATACCAGGTTGGAGGCATTTGGGCATAGTCTCGGGAGTGAATGTTGTCATATTAAATGAATTAGCATAAGAACACAGAAGCTACAGATCACCTTTTGTTTAGGAACTAGTAAATGGAAGCTACATGGGCACTTTTGCAGAGTTCTACTGTAAGCGACCATTCTGGCATGGCAGTTACATGTGCTGATCATCTTAAGTTCCCTTAGATCTGTCATAAAATATCCCTTTCTTTAGTTTTCTTTTTCCCATATTATGAATTTTATGCAAGTATGAATTTGAGATCAACAAATTCAGAGGACGCTTAAGCTTCGCCTGTAAGAGTGGAACACAATAGCGTTCAAAGCATTCAACTGAAGCTTATGTAACTGTTATGTTAACCGGGAAATGCTGGTGGCAAACGCTATGCATGAAGTTGAGCTATCTCATAAAAATGTGGCCTCTTGTGTGGGCCGATCCCGGAGGTAGCACAAAGCCGTACCAAAAAAAATGACATCATTTTCAAATTTTTTTATTGTTTTGCACTTTTAGTATTTCAGTCTGAGAAGATTTAACATGAAAGGCATGTGCTGTTGGTGTCTTGTTTCATGACATTTGTTTGTGGGCTGTCATTCTCAAAGCTCTGAAGAATAACTTTGTCAAGAATGTAAGACAAGGTATGAGCAACTTCAGTGGTAGAATGGCGTGGCAATATAACGCGCATATACCACATGTTTGGTTTGAATGGTTTATTTCATCATCAGTTCAGCATACATATCCAGCGGGAAGGGGTGTCGAAAAGGCAACTGAATGCCTGACGATGTGCCAATCCTTGGATGTCATTTAGCAAGGCACGACAGATATATATACCTAAATATATACTGGAATTTTCGCTCACGGGGTCGCTGGTGCTGGGTGCCAGCACCAGATTTTCTGCGACACGGCACCCCTAACACTATTGTGTTACAATGCCAGTAGATTATATTCAAGTTGAAATTATGATGTGTAACTGGGCAGTTCATGTGATTTGTCCATATAGAATAGGTAATAACCAACTGTCTGCTAGAGTAGCAGAATGAGTTCCAAGTGATGGAAAACTTGGTCGAGTGGAGCAGAGGATTAGACAGGGTGATGAGGAAAGCTGCAGGCCCCTTGGCTTAGGACAGAGGGTGATTGTTTGCATCTGCTTTATTTTGAGTGGGAGCTGGTGTGTCGAACTGTGCATCTCTTAATGCGATAGTGTTACGGGCCCCATGTTACAGAAAATCCGGAGTCAGCAAAATGGTCCGTGAGTGAAAACTTTCGTATATATTTAGGTATACATGTATATGCCGTGCCTTGCTAAATGACAAGCGGTATATGAGGGTTACATTGTCACACCATTGTGTCACTAAAGTTGCTCATACCTTGTCTTACATTCTTGACAAAGTTATTCCTCGTAATATTGAGAATGAGGGCCCACAAACAAATGTCATGAAAGAAGACTCCTGCACTGCACACCTTTTATGTTAAATCTTCTCAGACTGAAATGCTAAAAGTGTGAAACAATAACAGGAACCTGAAAATAATGCAATTGTTTTGGTGTGGCTGTGCACTACCTCCGGGATTAGTCCATGCAAAAGGCCGTGTTTCTACCAGACAGCTCGTCTTTGTGTGTAGCGTTCGCCACCAGCGTTTCCCGGTAAACATTACAGTTACATGAGCTGCAGTTGCTGGGAGGCGTGAGAAGCAGTCAGGGATCTTTGAACGATACTGTGTTCCACTCTTAAAGGGACACTAAAGTGAAAAATGATTTCTTCTGCATCAGTAAATTACGGTTCTGGAACACAAAAAACACCACTCTTACAACGATAAGACATTTCGTAAGCCAGAAAAAGTGCAAGAACGAAATACGGGTGGTGACGCCTACTTATGTTCCCGCACCTGGGGGCTGTGACGTCTTGAATTTTGATGGCATCTTCTAGGGTCTACTAATTATATATAGCAGTACAGATTGACTACATTGTGTTCTAAAGGAACCAAATATTAAACATGGCAAGTTTCGGGAACCTTTATTCAGCCAACACGGCCCAAATGCGAAAACACACTTTGGAATCCCTGACGTCACGCTGACGTACCGGCACTGGGGTTTCGGTGCAAAATTCGAATACTGATCCTTGGACCTTCATTTCCTCATCTAATAATCAAACTATTTTTTTGAAATGACTGCCTGCAGGGTTCTTAAACAATGCTTCATTAGTCTAAATTGATTTATTTTTTCCCTTTAGTGTCCCTTTAAAGGTGAAGCTTAAGCGTCCGCCAAGTTTTTTTTTCTGATTATCACTTCCCTCCAACTCTGTAAGGCTTAAAAAGTCAGGACAGCGAGTAGGCATGTAATGACTCAGTCTTGGAAAGAAATAATCAGCATGCAAAAAAAGTAGACACATTCGCAAAATCTAGTTGCTTATTTGTCTAATTAAAGCACAATCTTTATGGTATGGGAACAAATTGAAGACAACATGGTGTACTAATGTGCATGTGGGAAAGCCTGTAAAGGACAAGTGCAGGACTGCAAAGTCCTTGAAAAGGCAAAGGGAATTGACATCCTTGTCACTTTGGAGGCTGCAAGCACTTATTTTAAGAGCCAGTAGGATGAAAAAGATTGGAAAGATTAAGCATTGTTTGCTATAGATGCAAATTACAGGTGGTAGTACTATAACTATAGTAAATCTGCCAAGAAGTGATGAGCTTTGATCTGTTGTTGGCTGTGTCTTCTGCAGCGAGTGATCGACATGCAGTGGCAGGGAAAGAAGCTGGACAAGAAGGACTGGTTCGGCAAGTCGGACCCTTTTCTGGAATTCTACCGTGTCAGCGAAGACAACAGTTACACAGCCGTGTTCCGTACTGAGGTAGTGAAAAGGCAACTGAACCCAACGTGGCGTCCATTTACCATTCAAATGCAACAGCTGAGCGGTGGTGATCAGGATCGCACCATACGGGTGGCCTGCTATGACTGGGATTTAGGTGGAGGGTGAGTAGCTCCTGCATTTCACCACCAACTGCAACAAAATTTTACTTTGGCTAAATTTGTTAGAAATGAGTAATATATACCACTGAGCACATGTGATAGGCACGTGTTGATGGGCAAGTTGATGGGCAAGACATGATTACAACTAAGACGCCAAATAACACAACGGACGAAGGAAGGCGACACGGGACAACCACATAGGCAAGACGTAACCACATACACCTACGTGGTTGTCCCGTGTCGCCTTCCTTCGTCCGTTGCGTTATTTGGCGCCTTTGTTGTGATCAATTATACTATTGAAGCCAATCTTGGCAAGGCTGCATGGCTGTTAATTGTATAGTTTTCTTGTTAGCAGCCTTTAAACAGCACTGGAGCAGACGATGTGTTCACTTGGTGGTTGTCGTTGGGATGCAAGTCTCCTCACACCACCGTCAGAATTGTTCAGTGCAGCGCGAACAGCCAGTAGCGCTGCCTCATCTCAGGGGTCATGCCGAGGTGCCACGCATCTAGGTCATCCGTCACATCCAGCAAGCGACAATTGCAGGATTCTCTCTTTTTAGTTCTGGCAGCAAAAATGGTTGTCTTTTGTGAGCTTTATTGTGACAGTTCCACTTATATTTCAGACATCAAATTTTGCATTGAGGTTTGTCTGTATTTACACTGTACTAATAGGCCTTTTACATAGTCCAAAATTAGTTTGAAGTCGATCTTTACACAGCCTGATTCTTGGCCTTGTTGCATGCTTCTGAGCATGCTGAGCATATTTGTGCTCTTTACAGCCACGACCTCATCGGGGAGTTCCACACCAATGTGCGCACCCTATCTGAGGGGCCAGGCCAAACAAACAATTACGAGGTACTTGCCCTCCAGCCATATGTGCTGGAGCAATTCTCATTTGTGTGCAATTGCTCTCAAAGTTATTCAGAGTGTGGAAACAGTCAGCCTAAATTTAAACACTCCACTGCGTAGGGATCACGTTCATGTACATGATGCTCAGCTTACTAGCAGAGCACAAGATTAGAGCTTGTGCTCTGCAGCAGATTTCAGTATGCATCTTCAGTCTTTATCAAACATGAAGCCTGGCCTTCACCGTACACAAGTTGCACTATGTACTAGATGATGAGGTTTACATTTGAGACTTATGTTGTCATTGGCACGTGAACACAGTTCACCTAGCTAGTAGTTTGGAAATTTTGCAGGCTTTCTTTCTTCATAGAAAGAAAAAAGGACCCACGCAAGACCCAAGCTGCTTTAAATGCTGCTCAGGTCATTTGTCAACATCCTTTGCAACTATTGCATTGATGCTTTATAAATTGAATAAGGTAGTTAGAAGTTAGCTAATTAAACTTTATTAACTAAACACTTTTGCAAAATGAAAGTACTCATGACTAGCATGAACAACACCTGTCACCACAAAGTGATTGCCACTCATGTAAAAACCTCCATTACATTTTGATTCTTGGTGAGATTTAGTTGTATATCAATAGTGCTAGTATACAAACCTTAGAGGAAAATCTGGGTGAATAAAGTGGAAACTGCAAACGCACCGCTATGTTGCTACCTCTAATTCTTTTATTCTAAAAATATTCAAAATATGTTAATATTATGATAAATACATAGCACGTAGATATAGACAATATTTAAAGTTCATTGCGAATATTTTTCAGAAATATGCGATGGGGCTATTTATAGAAATTTGATGGAAAACTTATGGCAAGTGAAAAGATGGTTTGCAGGCACCTGAACTAGATGGCACCACCACACTGAGGGACGCTATGGATCTTCTTGGTTGTGTTTCACGTCTGAATGGCATCACATTGTTTGCACATGCATGCCTGCACAGAGTGCGAACATGGCGACGCCCTTGTGGTTACTGATTTCAATGCATAGATGCTATGGGGAGCTTTTCCTCTCGAGTTAGTTATATTAACTTGATGGTATACTATACATATGTATCCATGCATTACAAGAGGGAACAAATGTACACACACCGATGGAAATGTGTATGTAAAAATAATAGACAGATGCCAGAAGCCAGACAGAAAACCAGTTACTAATTAATTCCAACAATTTTTTTTACAGTGAAGCTGTATACCTCTATTGTCCAAGGAAATTTTCGTGTTGTTGGCGTGGTAAGCAAAAAACTCCCCATACGGGGGCTGATCCCGGAGATAATGCAATACCGGCTCGACCCACGGCAGTGGTGAAGCAGGCGTTAAGCACTCCCCATATGTGGGCTGATCCCAAAGATAGTGCAATACCAGGCCAACCCTCTGCGGAGGTGAAGCAGGCGTTAAGCACTCCACATACAGGGGCCGACCCCGAAGATAGTGCAGTACTGGGCCGACCCGCGGCGAAGGTGCAGTTCGCCATTAATGGGCCGACATACACAGCTTTGCTGGTCATCCTTCTTCACAGAGTGGAAGGGCACTGAGTTTTTTTCTCTCGCAGTGCCTACCTGCATGTATTTATTCTTCTTTTTCTACAGTCTATAATATAGCATGTACGAAAAGAACAAACTCAGAAAAGACAATAAAAACAGTCAGCTATTAACTTGACTCAGTGGAAGACACTTTTCTGTTCAAAGTATAGTACATATGCTTGCTTTTTTACTAGGCTCCACTGAAAAATATCAGAATTGTGCGAAATGTAATGACAGCACAACTGATAGAACACTTATATATGAACGCTGTCCCGCAACATGTTTGTGTTGTCTTGTCCATGTCTTTTGTGCTGTAACCATTATTTCTAAGAATTGTGGGCTCACCTATGCATCTGCAGTTGTGCACCAATATGCATACACACACAAAGCACTTTGTCTTCCAGGGCTATAGACTTCTAAAAATAAAACAGCTATGCCAGTATGCAATCTATGTCGCAAATGCAAAATGCTCAAGATTTTTCCTCATGAAATGGTAAAGCAGGGCAGCCGTGCGTATGGAACTTAAATCATTTGCGATAACATGCTTTATATTTGAATGATTCAAACGAATGCTTTCACGTGAGCACCCTCTGTTGCAGCTCATCAACAAGAGCAAGCAGGCCAGAAAAAAAAGCTACAAGAACTCAGGTTTGGTGAGTCGACCATAATGGTGAGTTGCGTCAGTGCACTGAGGCCCATCACTCTTACAGGTGAAGCTCGTGTCCTTTTCGATCAGAGAACAGGCCACATTCCTCGATTACATTCGTGGTGGGTGAGTGCTGTTAGCTAGTTTCATTTGTAAAATTCTGCAACTCATAGGTACAGTTGCAATAGTGCACAGTGGTTGTATTGTAGGGACAGGGGCAACGTAGATACAGTGGCAGTATTTTCACATCAGCAAAAATACTACCACCGTACCTATGGGTTGTGGAACTCGGATATAATGGACCCAGCTGTAATGAATTGTTGTATATAACAAACAGCTGTTAAAGCCCCTTGAAAATTCATGTGTTCAATTTTAATTACTGTATCGTATATAGTCTTCTAAGGAGCGATGGAATGAAGAACGCTAGGCATAACCTTAAGAGACAGAAAGAGAGCGGTTTGGATCAGAGAGCAAACGGGTATAGACGACATTCTAATTGACATGAAGAGAAAAAAGATGACGCTGGGCAGGTCATGTAATGCATAGAGTAGATAACTGTTGGACCATTAGGTTGACAGAAAGGGAAGCGCAGTAGAGGACGACAGAAGACTAGGTATGCATAGTTGTCTACTAATTCACCCCTTGCTGCAATACGTGGTAGCCTCTTGTTTAGCTCAGTTACCACGCATGCTCCCATTTCAGCTTTGTGCACCCTTTAAGGTGGATACCAACTGTTCCTTTCTATGTATTTCAATTAGTGTGACTTGATTGTAAAACCTTGGTTTCAGCTACTATTTGGTACTGGTTCATGATTAAAGCAAACTTTTCAATGCAGATTAAACGAGGGTGAAGAACACAAACAGGGTCAGCGCCATCCTGTCGTTTGGGTTCTTCACCCTCTTTTAATTTGTGCCGAAAAGTTTGCTTCAATCATGGACTTGATTGTCTTTGTGCTAAAGGGGTGCTGTTTGGAGTGTGCTCGAGCCGCCCTGAGCTCACCAGCAAGGAGCGACTGCACTGCACTGTTGATGTGACTCGAAAAATCACGACTTTAATTTTCGCTGTGCAATTTGTGCATATGAAGGGCGCCACCATCAAGTGACTTGAGCCATGTCTTTTGCACCCTCTACAGTGCAGGTGCATGCATATATGCTCAGAAGTACACCTATGAGTGTTTCATCCTTTAATGCCCTGCCTACACTTTGAAGAGATGAACCATTTGTCTGCCTATGCTGTGAGCTACATCAGCTGGCAAGCAGCCATACCTAAACCATCACATTCATCACTTGCCATCACTTTTTTACGCTACTTCTTTCCAGTGCAAAGTACAATTTATGTCAGTCCACTTCTTCCATAATCTGCCTTTCGAGGATCGCAGAATGCAGATGCACTTCACGGTAGCCGTGGACTTTACGGCCTCCAACGGGGACCCTCGAGACCCCACGTCCCTACACTTCCTGGATCCAGCGCGACCCAATGCATACGCTATGGCCATTCAGGCGGTGGGAGAGGTGATCCAGGACTATGACTCGGACAAGATGTTTCCGGCTCTGGGCTTCGGAGCACGCCTGCCACCTGATGGGCGTGTTTCACATGAGTTCTTCCTGAATGGCAGCTCCACAGACCCATACTGTGCGGGCATACAGGGTGTTCTGGAAGCCTACCAGAGGACCCTCCAGTCTGTTCAGCTGTACGGTCCCACCAATTTTGCACCGATTGTCAACCACGTGGCAAAGTAAGTTTTACTGCCCTTACATAAGAAATGTATAGAGGTCTGTGTTGATAAAGTGTTGATGGGTGAGGGATAATTTTGTGAAAGTGCTTGAAAAGGAGCACCAGATGTAGTGATCTGAAGAGTGATTGACATTCAGGGCTCAGTCAAGAAACATGGGAGAGGTGCAAGAGATAAATAAATGAATAAATGGAAAGTCAACAATGAGCGCTATTTTATTAAATGCTGAAAAGAAGGAGAAAAACATTTTATTCATTCACTCGTGTAAATTAACATTAGCAAAACATACAGGAGGAAGTCCCAAAGTTTTGGGCTGTAAGTGGACCTCCTGTACAAAGTTAAACAAACAAACCAGTTAATGTTAATACAGCAAAAAGGCAAGATTGTTACCAAGTACTAACACAAAAAATTAAGTGAACTGAAATGTAATAGTATAACATTACATAATATGACATTATATAGAACTAATGAATGAAAGTTTAAAAAAGCATACAAAGCACAGTAAATGACATTACAGTAAAATAATCATAAGTAGAGCAAAAATGAAAATATAAATCCCCTCACAAACTGCCCATGCTAAGAGATAGTTCTATGTAAGTAAGAACAATGTTCCAGAAGGACAGCACCATAAAGGAAGAGCCGAATTTTCCATTATTAGTTCTAACTTTAGGCAACAAGAAGTTATTAGCTGATGCAAAGCGAGTTGTATTGTGCTGAACAAGGTGTTCTATGTTAAAAAATTACTGAGGGAATGTTTGAGTGAAGGGAATTGCCATGTTTGATTTATATAGTCAAACCCACTTACAGCAATATTCAAGTGCCACGAAAATTCTACTGTTATAACAGATAATTGATACAGCCGGGTTGCATGAAAAAATCAAAATAGGAGGATGGCGGAGCAGTTGTGAGAAAACTGTAACGATGGGGAGGCCAGTGCCCCTCTCCACCACCTTCCTCCATCCGGCTGTTGATAGTGTTCACTCATTTAAGTGCTTCCTGAGCGCTCCGCGGCTGTTGGCGTTAAAGAATGGCACTGCTATAACAACTGCAAAGAGAGGTCACAGGCAGCTAGCGATATATATCCAAGATCCGTCAAGGCATCGCTTTGGTGGCCCCAAAAGGGGCCTGTTAAAAAATGCGGGAAGGTTGCCGCGACAGCCTGTCAGCTTGAGAAATCCACAGGAAATGCTGAGGCGAGATCACCACAAGCATCTTGCCACGTACTTCTCACTGGCTTGCACAAGAAAACCTTATGTCTGTCAGCTTTGCAGGCGTTACGCAAAGCTTGCCGACATCCTTGGCCAAAATTTCATTCCTATGCGGGTAGCTGCGGCCGAGCATGAGCTGACGATAGCCGGCTTATTCTGGAAGTACGCAATTCTTATCAAAATTCGAAAGCATTTTTTGACTAACTTCAGCCTGTTTATTAAACTGCTTCAATAAATATACACAGTAGTACCAGTGTATATTCGTGATGCCCGTTCATGACGCCACTCTCAGTCAGGACCGGCCCTGCCCAACCACTGCTTCCCCATTTTTAGCGGTTCCAACTCGCCGTTGTAACGCGGCCGACTGGAGAACAACTGATGATAGACTGATCTGTTTCAATTGCTCGCTTGTTGAACATATCGCTCATCATTGCCGCAGTCATTGGTCATCGCCCCTTAGGTGGAACTTCCCGTCTGATAATCCGGAGCTCACCATTTCTCTGTGTGTCCTTAATCTACAAATACTGACAACCTACCTACTACCTTCCAAACCAGCTGGTCACCATCGCCCCTAAATCGTCGGTCTCATTCGCCGCAGGCCCACCGCGCTTCTTCCCCTGCATTTGTTCCGCAGAAAAACCAGTCGGTGCAGCTCCTGGAGGTGACGCTGCATCAACGACTCGGTGTGCAAATCCTCTGATAACATTGCCTACCCTTGGAAGTATATTAGAATTAGACATTGAGGTGGATGTAGTCCCAGTTCAGTCCCTCCTCGACACCGGTGCACAGATATCTCTAATGAGTGCCACCCTTCACAAAAGGCTCGGAAAGGTCCTCACGCCTGCCGTATCGTGCACAGTGCGCGTTGCTGACGGCAGTACGCCACCAGTTGTCGGCATGTGTACAGTGCGAGTAACGATTGCTGGCCATCAAACCACCATCTTATTTATTGTGTCAGAGCACTGTCTGCATGACCTGATTTCGGGGCTGGACTTTCTTTCGACCCATTCTGCCCTAATAGACTGTGCTACAGGTGTCGTGCAGTTGGACCTTCCTTCTGACAGCTCCTTTGTTTCTGATGAATATCATCCGTCCCTGTGTTCTGCTGGATTTGCCGGGTTGCTGCCTCAAGCCGCTACTAATGTACTTTTTAACGTTCGACCACATGTTCCTGATGGCGACTACATCGTCTCTCTGCTTGTCGACATTATTCTACAGCATGGCATCATGCTCCCAAGTACCGTTGTCACCATTGTCAATAATTCTATTTGGCTTCCCGTTCTCAACTTTGGGTCTGTTACACATGTTCTTCCCGGTAACATGACAGTGGCCTGTCTGACATCTGTGCACGAGTACCAGATATCTCCGCTCGCGCCCACTAGTTCTGCCTCTGTCAGCCCTATCATCACGTGTTCCCATTCGGTTTTGTCACCCTACCATGACGTCGATCAAATGATCGTTACCGTCCTCTGTCCAGCTCAAACTGAAGACCTTAGGCTCATACTGTTCAGTTACCATGATATTTATTTCAGTGACCGCCCTCTCAGCCAGACAGCCGTAGTCGCTTAGCCGTAGTCCCGTCCATCGCCACCCCTACCGTGTGTCTGCTGCAGAGCGCAGCATCATTCAAAGCGAAGTCATGATGATGCTGAAGAAGAACATCATTGAGCCTTCTGCTAGCCTGTGTGCCTCACCAGTTGTCCTGGTCAAGAAAAAAAGATAACACCTGGAGATTTTGTGTTGAGTATCATCATCTGAACAAGATCACCAAAAAGGACATGTGTCCATTGCCTCGTATCGACGATGCACTTGACTGTCTACATGGGGCGAAATATTGCTACGAAACAGCCACCACAGTGTGGCTTCACTGAAGAGGAGGAAGACGACGGGGACCCGCTTGATATAGCGTCGTCGTTGTGGCCTTCCAGTAGCTTCCTCTGAATAAATGTAGATAGCATTGGGCTACAGCTACACGTAACATTAATTTGGTGGAGGTGGACATTCACCGTACCCGTCATGGAGCTTTGCAGCGGTCGCAATGGTGACAGTGCAGCTTCGGCTCCTGCTGGCGGCACTTCATCTACACAACCGTCTCCGCCTGCAGCCCTGACCTACGTCGCAGTTTCCCCCCCTCGGGATCCTGGTGTTTTCAACGGAGTCGGCAGTCCTGATGTTGACGACTGGCTCCGCTTATACGAATGTGTCAGCACCAGTCACAGATGGGATCCGACTATTATGCTCGCGAACGTTCTTTTCTACCTTGACGGAGCTCCACTTGCATGGTAATAGACTCACGAAGAGGAGATCTTGAGCTGGGATGTCTTCAAAGAGAAGATCCGCGACCTTTTTGGCAATCCGTTCGGTCGCCAAGTCAATGCCAAAAAAGCCCTTGCCACACGTGTACAGACGTTGACCGAGTCCTACGTGTCGTACATTCTCGACGTCTTGGCCCTTTGTGCCAAGGCTGACCCGACCATGTCTGAGGACGAGAAGGTTAATCACGTCCTCAAAGGCATTGCTGACGACGCCTTCAATTTACTGGAGTTTATGAACGTCACCAGCATCGATACGATCCTCAAGGAGTGCCGCCGTCTCGAGCAGGCTAAAAGCCCCCGGGTATGCCAGCACATCACTCGACTTCCCAACACAGCTGCTACGTCATCCTGTGACGACCTCTTCCACCAGCCGTCGCGATGCGACAACTTGACCGGCATCATTCGTCGTGAGGTCGAAGTGGCACAACCGGTGGCCCCTTCGTTCCCATCACCTGATCATTCTCCGGTGACAATCTCCTTGATACAGGCCGTCGTCCATCAAGAGTTGTCCAACGTCGACCTGCAATCCATTCGTTCCGTACGCTCAGAACCTCTCTCTCCACGCACTTCCCCACCGCGCTCTTCTTACTCTTATGGACAGCGCAGCCTCTCCGAATGGCGAACCGTGGACGACAAGCCGATCTGTTTTTACTGCCGACGCATTGGACATGTCCCTCGCCATAGCCGCAGCCGCTGGACTTCTCCGACGCTCTATTCTTCTGATTACCACCCTCGCCCCTCTAGCACATCCTTTTCCTTCGCCCTTTCTATGCCCGCTGCATCATCTGACCCTGCGACACCTTTGACACGACCCCGCTACTCCCGCTCACCTTCTCCCTCCTGTCGTGAATCTCGTTCGCCCCCGTCACGCCGTGCTCCTTCTCCGACCTACTCGCCGGAACCCCGACCGGAAAACTGGATAGTGCAGCTTCTGGAGGTGAAGATGCAATGACGACATTGGCACAAAATCCTTGCTTCACATTATCCACGAACAAGAATCTTTTGGACGTTCTCGTCGACAATGTTCCTGTGTGCGCGTTGATTGACACTGGGGCGCATGTGTCCATTATGAGTGCTGCTCTTCGCCGTCAGCTCAAAAAAGTTCTGACGCCCGCCCCAAACCGAGTTGTACAAGTCGCCGACAGGGGGACTGTCGCTATTGTTGGCATGTGCTCTGCCTGACTCACCATTGCTGAGAGACACACCGTCGTTCTCTTCACCATCATCGAGCATTACCCTCACGAAATCATTCTCGGTCTGGATTTCCTTGCCAATCATTCTGCCCTCATTGACTGTTCGGCCGGCTCACTTCGCCTTGACTTGCCTCTTCTTGCCGACCCTGTGGACCCGCCTCCAAGCCGTTTGAGCTGCATGGATTTTACTCGCCTAACACCCCACTCTGTGACACACATCGATTTGTTGTCCACACCAGCTGTACCTGACGGTAATTATGTGGCCGCACCAATTCCGGCAGTTACTTACACGTGGGGTTACCGTGCCGCACACTGTGCTGACAATTACTGGCAACCGCACCTGCCTTCCCCTTGCCAATTTCGTGCTAACCACGCAAGTTCTGCCTCAGGGGATTTCATTGGCTATAATTAGCGCTTTGCAGAATGATGAGATCGAGCCATTCACAGTGGAAGATCGTCACAGCTCAGCCCATACCGTGACGTCATCGCACGGTACTGACGTCGACATTGAGAAGATGGTTTCCTCTGACCTTACATCTGCTCAAGCTGAAGCTCTTTGCCGCGTTCTTGAAGGCTATCGCGACATTTTTTACTTTGACAATCGACCCTTAGGTCAAACGTCCGTCGTGACCCATCGCATAAACACTAGCGATGCCAACCCTATTCACCGACGTCCATATCGTGTTTTTGCGTCCGAACGAGCTGTTATCCAACAGGAAGTCAAAAAGATGCTTGTAAAGGACATTATTGAGCCTTCCTGTAGTCCCTGGGCTTCTCCCGTCGTACTTGTGAAAAAGGAGGATGGAACGTGGCGTTTTTGTGTAGATTATCGCCACCTCAACAAAATCACAAAAAAGGACGTGTACCCTTTGCCACGTATTGATGACGCTCTATACTGCCTGTACGGTGCCACCTATTTTTCTTCTATCGACTTACGGTCCGGCTACTGGCAGATATCTGTTGACGACATGGACTGAGAGAAGACTGAATTTGTTACCACTGACGGCCTTTATCAGTTCAAGGTAATGCCTTTCGGTCTCTGTAACGCGCCTGCTACCTTCGAACGAATGATGGACTCTTTGCTTCAGGGGTTCAAGTGGTCCACCAGTTTATGCTATCTGGACGACGTCATCATTTATTCGCCCACTTTTGACACACATCTAGACCGTCTTTCAGCGATTCTTGACATGTTCCGCCGCGCCGCTCTCCAGCTGAACTTTTCAAAATGTCATTTCGCTCGCCGCCAAATCACCGTCCTTGGACACCTCGTGGACGCCCGAGGCGTGAGACCTGATCCGGACAAAATTCGCGCCGTTACGAACTTTCCTGTTTCGAAGTCTACCAAGGCCGTTCGCAGTTTTGTAGGGCTGTGCTCTTATTTCCGACGCTTTGTGAAGGATTTTGTGACCATCGCACGTCCCCTTACTGACCTCTTGAAGAAAGATGTCCCATTTTCTTGGGGACCTGACCATGCTGCATCTTTTTCGCAGCTCACTACTCTCCTTACCACGCCTCCAATTTTGGCCCACTTTGACCCGTCTGCCTCAATGGAAGTTCGAACTGGTGCCAGTGGTCACGGCATAGGAGCAGTGTTAGCACAATGCCAGCACGGACATGATCGTGTTATAGCCTATGCCAGCCGACTTCCATCACCCGCCAAGCGCAATTATTCAATCACAGAGCGCGAGTGCCTCGCTCTTGTATGGGCTGTTGCGAAGTTTCATCCATACTTGTACAGACGCCCCTTCTGTGTCACCACTGATCACCGCGCGCTCTGCTATCTATCCTCGCTTAAGGACCCCACGGGACGACTCGCTCGCTGGCCATGATGCCTGCAAGAATATACCTTCTCCGTGTTATATAAGAAGGGACACTTGCACCAGGATGCCGATTGTTTGTCCCGCTACCCCGTCGATGAACCGGCTGATGCGGACGCCATCGCTTGCGTTTTCTCTGTGTCCCAGTTGCTTGAAATCGGCAACGAGCAACGCCGCGATCCCTCTTTACGAGCTCTCATCGACCATCTGGAGTCAACGCCTGGCGACGCCTCTCTCCGGATGTTTCTCCTTAAGGAGGGGACATTATACCGCCGCAATCTCTATCCACACGGCCTCGACCTTCTGCTCGTAATTCCATCGCACCTGCATTCGACTGTCCTCCAACAACTTCACGACGCTCCCTTGGATGGACACTTGGGCGTCTCGCGCACATACGACCGTGTACGACGTCGATTCTTTTGGCCGGGTCTCGCCCGCTCCGTGCGGTGCTACGTTGCCACTTGTGAGCCCTTTTAGCGCCAGAAGAAGCCCTCCACACCTCCAGCTGGATGTCTCCAGCCCATCGACATCCCACCAGAACCCTTTTTCCGTGTTGGTCTAGACCTGCTTGGACCGTTTTCTCTCTCGGGCTCCGGAAATAAATGGGTCGTCGTCGCTACTGATTATGCTACGCGGTACGCAATCACCAGAGCCCTTCCGACAAGTTGTGCTACTGACGTTGCTGACTTTCTGCTCTGTGTGGTGAAGACGAAGACGAAGAAGGCGCTCTTGTGTCGGCTGTGCGCGTGATCAGCTTTCGTCTACTGCCAGTGCTACTAGACTGGGCCTAGTGCCTCATAATAAATCATCTTATTACATTTGGTGGAAGGTGCTGCACTCCCCGACCTCACCCTGGAACTTCGCAGTCGAACTTTAACATCTGCTCCAGCCGCTACTATGAACGACGCTCCCAACAATCCGCTTGGCGCATCTGCCGCTCCTGTCATGTGCGGCGCCGTGCAACGGCAGCGGGACCCTCCTGTTTATAGCGGATCAGGTGAGACTGACGTAGAAGATTGGCTCTCTACCTACGAGCGCGTCAGTGAACACAACAAGTGGGATGACCCGACGAAGCTCCGTAGCGTCATCTTCTATCTTGCTGACGTTGCGAACCTCTGGTTCCACAATCACGAACGGGAACTCCAAACTTGGTCCGCTTTCAAAACTGCATTCGCGGAAGTCTTCGGTCGCCCAGCCTTGCGAAAACTCCGTGCTGAACAACGCCTCCGCCAGTGCGCTCAACAGCCCGGCGAGACTTATACTAGTTACATAGAGGATGTCGTTGATATTTGCGCCCGCGTCGATGCCACCATGACTGAAGAGGACAAGGTGAAGCACATCCTCAAGGGCATCGAGGACGACGCATTTCAAATGCTCCTGGCGCGGAACCCTACTTCTGTCGCAGCTGTCGTCACTCTTTGCCAGAGCTTCGATGAGCTGCGTCGACAGAGGGTCCTTGCGCGCAGCGCTCTCGCACCTGGCGACTCTCTCTCGGGCCTCACGCTTCGCTCACACACCACGCCAGCAGCATCGCTCTCTGTTGAGATTAAGGATTTCATTCGTGAGGAGGTGGCGCGCCAATTGTCTATGCTGCCTCTCAACGATGGACCTCCCCAGCCTGACACATCTTTGGCTGCTCCCATTAGGCGGGCCATTCGCGAGGAACTTGCTGGGTCTTTACCTTTCGCCCAACCCTGCCCTCCCGTGACTGCACCTCTGACCTATGCCGAAGTCGCCGCGCGACCTGCGCCGCCGACGTTCTCGTTTCCGGCGCCAATGCGACTTCAAGCTGCACCTCCTCCCGCGTCGCCTGCCGTTCCATCTCGACGCCCAGTTCAGACCCCTTGGCGCACACGCGACAACCAACCCATATGCTTCGCTTGCGGTGTCGCCGGCCACGTGGCGCGCTTCTGCCATCGTCGCATGCCACCTGCTAACGCTACTGTTGCACCACCTGGATATGCCTATTCCCACGATACTACCGGGCATGCGATGCTTCCCGACCACGAGTTTTCGCCGCCTCCTCGTCGCCCTATCGGCACCCATCGTACGCCATCACCACGTCGTCGCTCACTTTCCCCCTTACGTCGCCGCCAGTCACCTAGCGAGGGAAACTAGTTGCTGCAGTTCCGCAGGCACGAACTGCAAGCTTCGCGACTTCTACAAGGCCTGCACAGTCGCCACGCAATTTATTGGACGTTTTGGTCGAAGGAACCGCCGCAATTGCGCTTATTGATACTGGGGCTGCAGTTTCTGTTATCGACGAAAAGCTTTGTCGCAGCCTCCATAAGGTCACAATGCCGTTGTCTGGTATGCTTCTAAGCACCGCGACTGCGCAGCATATAGCCCCGCTCGCTCAATGTACTGCAAGGGTGGTCATCGACGGCATTGTCTATGTTGTTGAATTTCTCGTGTTGTCATCATGTTCGCATGACATTATTCTCGGCTGGGACTTCTTGTCTCACCATCGTGCCATCATCGACTGTGCCCGGGCCGAAGTAGCGCTTTTCCCGCTTGCCGATGCCCCGCTGCCTGACCCCTCTGAACAAACAGCCTCCAAGCTCACTATTGTATCCGATACGGACATACCACCCGACATGTGTGTGCTTGTGCCCGTCTCTTGCTCTACCGCGCCAGACGCTACAGTACTTTTTACACCATCGCCGATTTTTCTACGTCGCAAGGCCCTACCTCTCCCATTTGCCGTACTCACCACTGTGTCTGGATTATCCTCAATGCTTGTGTGTAACCCGTCTCACTACCATGTGACGTTACTGCGCGGCGAATCACTCGGTCGTGTTCAGCCCCTTGACCCGCTTCACATTCTCGATGTTTCCGACGACACGGCCTGTTATGAACTCGACGCCCTCACTTCTCCCGTGCCGTGCACATCATCATCATCATTGTCGCCGTCCTCGTCAGACGTTCTTGAATCTGTCGTAGACGCCGATCTGCCGCCTCCATATCGCCAACAAGTCTTCGCGCTTCTTCAGAATTTTCGCTCGTCGTTTGACTGTGACCAACTATCTCTGGGGCGTACGGCAACCGTCACTCACAGCGTCCACACTGGTTCCCATCCTCCTTTACGCCAGCGACCATACCGCGTGTCGGCAGCCGAGCGAAAGATCATTAACGAGCAGGTCGACGACATGCTGCACCGTGGCGTCATTCGCCCTTCCCACAGTCCTTGGGCGTCTCCTGTAGTATTAGTATGCAAGAAGGACGGGTCAATACGCTTCTGTGTGGATTACCGTCGACTCAATAAGATCACTCGTAAAGATGTCTATCCGCTGCCTCGGATAGATGACGCCCTCGACTCCTTGCAAGGCGCGGAGTACTTCTCATCTTTGGATCTTCGCTCCGGCTATTGGCAAGTGCCGATGGCAGATGATGACTGTGAGAAGACAGCTTTCATCACGCCCGATGGCTTGTACGAATTTACCGTAATGCCATTCGGGCTCTGCAACGCGCCCGCTACTTTCGAGCGTATGATGGACACCATCCTTCGCAACTACAAGTGGAAAACATGTCTGTGCTACCTTGATGATATCGTGGTGTTTTCGCCAGATTTCCCGACGCACCTCGTTCGCTTGCATGAGATACTGACCTGCCTCACCTCTGCTGGCCTCCAACTTAACATCAAAAAGTGCCGTTTTGCTGCTCGCAAGTTAACAATATTGGGTCACGTTGTATCGAAGGACGGCGTGCTTCCTGACCCAGCCAAGCTTCGCGCGGTCGCAGAGTTTCCGACGCCCACTACTCTTAAGGCGCTCCGCAGCTTTATAGGGCTCTGCTCTTACTTTCGGCGTTTTGTGCGCAATTTCGCGACTATCATCGCACCACTGACCAATTTGCTTACCGCTACCAACGGCATCTCCGCGTGGTCAACTTCCTGTGACGAAGCCTTCCAGCAACTACGTCGCCTACTTACTTCGCCACCGATTCTTCGACACTACGATCCCACAGCGCCTACAGAGGTACATACGGATGCCAGCGGTATCGGACTTGGTGCAGTCCTCGCACAACGGAAAGACGGCTATGACGAGTACGTCGTCGCGTATGCGAGCCGCACTTTAAAGAAGGCAGAAGCCAACTACTCAGTAACAGAAAAGGAGTGCTTGGCCATTATTTGGGCGCTCGTCAAATTTCGTCCATACCTATATGGTCGCCCTTTTGACATTGTCACCGACCACCATTCACTTTGCTGGCTGTCCTCGTTGAAGGATCCGTCAGGTCGCCTAGGGCGATGGGCACTTCGCTTACAAGAATATGATATCCGCGTTGTCTACCGATCGGGCAGAAAGCACTCTGACGCCGATGCGCTTTCCCGATCGCCGCTACCTTGTGATGTGGCTTCAGTGTCTCCGCTCTTCGCATCCATGTCAGCCTTCAACGTCGCTGATATGCCGGACGAGCAGCGTAAGGATCCCCTGCTTTCAACTATGCTGAATTTCCTCCACGACCCATCCGCCACACCCTCTTCTCGAACACTTCGTCGCCAAGCCGCTCACTTTACTGTCCGCGACAACGTTCTTTACCGCAGAAATTATTTGCCTGATGGTCACAAATGGCTCCTGGTGATACCACGACACATGCGTTCTGACATATGCGCTTATTTTCATGCTGCTCCTCATAATGGTCACGCCGGTGTTCTGAAAACGTATACTCGGCTAAGGCAGCGTTTCTACTGGCACGGCATGTATCACTTCGTGCGCCAGTACGTACGCGCTTGCACGGCGTGCCAACGGCGTAAAATTCCACAGCGCCCTTCTGGTGAGCTACAGCCGCTGCCCTGCCCGGCTCGGCCCTTCGATCGCGTCGGCATAGACCTATACGGGCCACTTCCCTGCAGTTCCTCGGGTAACCGATGGATAATTGTAGGTGTCGACCACCTGACGCGCTACGCCGAGACTGCCGCACTCCCGGCAGCCTCTGCGCGCGAAGTTGCGTTCTTCATCTTGCGGAACTTCGTTCTTCGACATGGCGCACCACGCGAACTGCTCAGCGACAGGGGACGTGTCTTCTTGTCCGAAGTCGTCCAAGCCCTTCTCGCTGCATGCAGCATCGTTCACCGCAAGTCTACAGCCTACCACCCGCAAACGAACGGCTTGACAGAGAGGTTCAACCGCACACTCGGTGACATGTTGACTATGTACGTCGCCTCGGATCACAGTAACTGGGACACTGTTTTGCCTTTCGTCATGTATGCCTATAATACGGCCACACAAGCTACCACTGGCTTTTCGCCCTTTTTTCTGCTGTATGGACGAGAGCCCTCGTGTACTATGGACACAATGCTCCCATACCGACCCGACGCTTCCGAATGCACGACTGTGTCTGAAGCCGCCAAATACGCCGAGGACTGTAGGCAGCTCGCGCGAACCCTTACGACCGCTGCTCAAGGTCGTCAAAAGCTGCGGTGTGACAGTGACGCGCTTACACCAGTTTTCCCGACTGGTTCCCTTGTTTGGTTGTGGGTCCCGCCTCACAGCCCTGGCCTTTCGACCAAACTCCTTGCACGCTATGATGGCCCCTACCGCGTCATAGACCGTACCTCCGCTGTCACCTATGTTGTGGAACCTGTGACACCTTCACCCGACCATAGGCATCGCGGGCGTGACACGGTTCATGTCAACCGACTTAAGCCGTACTATGACCCCCTCATCCTACCTACGCCGTAAGTCGCCAGGATGGCTCCTCTTCTCTCCCGGGGGCCATCGTGGTGAAGACGAAGAAGAAGAAGGCGCTCTTGTGTCGGCTGTGCGCGTGATCAGCTTTCGTCTACTGCCAGTGCTACTAGACTGGGCCTAGTGCCTCATAATAAATCATCTTATTACATCTGTAACATCATTTTAGTGCATGGTGCTCTGCGCCAATTACTCACTGACCGTGGCCGCAGCTTTCTGTCGGCAATCGTCGAGGACATCCTTTCGAAGTACGTTGCGACCGACCACCACGACTGGGATCTTCACTTACCATATGTAACATTCGCGTATAATTCATCGCATCACGACAATGCCGGCTATTCACCATTCTACCTCTTATATGGCCGAGAACCCGCGTTGCCCTTAGACACTTTGTTGCCCTCGGCCACACGTTCAGCCACTGAATACGCCCACGATGCGATCACACACGCCGACCACGCGCCCCAGCTCGCCCGCACGCGTCTTGAGGCCTCACAGGAGCATCAGAGACGCCTCTATGATTGCCACCATTGCGACGTGCACTTTACTTCGGGTTCTCTGGTGCTTCTCCGGTCACCCATTCGACGTGTGGGCCTTTCTGAAAAGCTGCTGTCGCGCTACACTGGCCCATACCGTGTGGTGCGACAAGTGACCTATGTCACGTATGAAGTCGTCCCCGCCAACCCCTCAGCGTCATCGTCGGCTGCAAGTGACATCGTTCACGTGGCGAGACTAAAGCCATACCATACACCTTTCACCGCGGATGTGTAGATTAAGCACCGGGACGGTGCTTCTACTGCCGGGGATGATGCTACGAAACAGCCACCACAGTGTGGCTGCACTGAAGAGGAGGAAGACGATGGGGACCCGCTTGATATAGCGTCGTCATTGTGGCCTTCCGTTAGCTTCCTCTGAATAAATTTATATAGCATTGGGCTACAGCTACACGTAACAATATTTTTCACTGATTGACCTCCGCTCAGGCTACTGGCAGATTGCTGTTGATAAGAAGGATCGCAAGAAGACAGCCTTTATTATGCCTGATGGACTTTTTCAATTAAGAGTCGTGCCCTTCAGGCTTTGCAATGCCCTAGCGACGTTCGAGAGAATGATAGATGCCATGCTCTGAGACTTGAAGTGGACTATCTGTCTGTGTTATCTCGATAACGTAATCATTTTTGCTCCAACATTTGAAACCCACATTGACCATGCTCTGCCATATGTCGCCTTCGCGTACAATTCGTCTCGCCATGACACTGCAGGTTACTCACCGTTTTAACTACTGCTTGGCTGTGATCCCGTTTTGCCCCTGGACACTGTACTTCCACAAGTCACACACTTGCACACCACTTATGCCCACGATGCAATTTCTATGGCAGCACAGGCCTGTCAGATTTCCCGTGCTTGCCTCGCTGATTTCCAGGCTTCCCAGAAGTCCCATTATGACATGCACCATAGGGACGTGCAATATTTACCTGCCTTCCTTGTGCTCCTGTGGTCACCATCTCATCGTGTGGGCCTATCGGAAAAACTTCTGTCGCGATATTGCAGTCCCTACCGAATCCTGCTACAGCTTTCGAATGTGATGTATGATATTGCTCCTGAAGAGCCAGGACCGTCGTTCGTATAGCCAAGAACTGATGTTTTTCATGTCTCCCATTTAAAGGCCTACATGCGTGCCCTTGCTGGGCCATAATTGCTTGCGTAAGGTCGGTGGACCAACGCTGATGGCGTAGTGTCATGATGCAGAACAGGACATGCAGACAAGAGACTATGAGGAAGAAGTGCTGTTATTGCAGGGGCGCTTCCGCCGCCATGTTCTAGTGTCAGCTGGTGCCTTCAGCATTCACCTTGCATAAACAACATTCGTGCTTGTCTCCGCCTCGCAACAATAAAGAATTGAATGAAATGCACTTGTGAGGTTAAAAAGTACTGAACCAGCATATTTGCCTGCATCAATAAGGATCTTCTCATAAAAATTTTTGATTGTTAGGCTGGCATCAAAAGGTACTGAAATTTTAGGCATCCTACGTGACCTGTTATGGCTCTAGGAAGCACGCTGGTGCATTTGTTGACGACAGCCATGGTGCCATACACTTTCGGGTGGGCAAGTCCACTGATAAATGCAGGCAGGGAAAGGCAGCAAACTTAGAGTCCACAACTGTTAGTGCCAAAAAAAGAATTGCAGTAGAAGCCATCTCCCGATGACTGTCAACAGTAATTCGTTAGCATTGAATCGATATAGCGAGAGAATGTATTGCCACCGTTGAAACAAGTTATGTATGAGGTGTGTACTGCAGTGGGGCTCGTCTTTCATGCTTCCCTAAGGACCCTTAGCGACATCTAGCATCTACCCAGTGCATTCATGGTTCAGCTTGCTAAAGCACTGGCATGAAAGGCGTTCATTGAAAGCAGCACATACGCAGTGCATTTGTGGCGTAGCCTGCTAATGTGTCAGGTTGCTGTCCTCAAGAAACCCTTCTGACATGAGTTCGATTCCGCTCAGCATCAGAGAAAATTAAGGGGTCTTTTTCATCATCATAGAGTGGCACTTTCTTAGTGGCACATACCTTATTACCCTAATTATTTTGTAGCGGCAGCGGCATCGGCGTCGCATGAGTTACTAGATGCTCGCGTCCACATGAGACATGAGCGGCTGGCACACTCTGGCACAGGCTAGCGTTTCGAAGGAGGATTTTTAAAAAATGCTATGCTAAGAGAAGGAGTTTCGGTTTTTCCTCTCCCGCGAGAGCCCAAGACTTTACCGGTCTATGTGGTCGCTTGTCGCTACAGTTTGGTGACCGCGGACGTGATACTGCTTTACACTCCTGTGGTAGAGACGACCATGGACCAGACCAATGCTACAAGAGCTCAAGGCCAGAACCCTTCCAAGGAATGCGGTGAGCCCTCCTGTTCGGCCATCGCTATCCGCCTCCCACGGTACTAAGACCAGCATCCCTTGGTGTGGTTTCTTCATGCTGAATCGCAATTTCAAGTTGCTGGTATCCGCTTTCAAGCCTCAAAGTTTCATTATGCCGTTGCAGCGCTCTCGCCCGCCGCCATTGACGAAGTAGCAGATTTGTTTAACTCCCCATTGTCTACAGCTGCCTATGACGATCTCAAGGCAGCCTTGCTACAGTGCACAGCAGCTTCACAGCGTTCTAGCATCCAGCAACTTCTGTCCGCTGAAGAACTCAGCGACAAATGCCCTAGTCAACTTCTTCGCCGAATGAGGCAGCTGCTCGGAAACAACGCGAGATCCATCGACAATGCGCTGTTGCACGAATTGTTTTTGCAACAACTCCCGGCTAATGTGCAGATGGTCCTGGCGACAGCCTCTACCATGGACCTTACCGGACTTGCCGCTTTGGCCGACGAAGTCATGGAAGTAGCCGCCCCAACCATCGCAACCACGACATCATCCCCGGGTGACAATACAGCCGCCCTGCAAACACTTCCCTGCTCTTCAGCAGTGCAATCTCCGCTCAACTCCTTGTGTCAGCACCTGGAATGCATCATCTGTGGAGCGGAACATCGCCGCATGTCATCTCGTCGCCCACGCAGTCGTAGTTCCAGCAAATCAAGACGCAAAGGCACCCGCAATGAAACATCAACAACAATGTCTGGCGTTTGCTGCTACTACCGCCGTTTTGGGAACGATGCCCGTCAGTGTGGGCGTCCTTGCGTTTGGCAAGGAAACAGGCCGGCCGACCTCTAACAGCGACGAGTGGTCCGGCCTAACACACAAGTCGCCTTTTCTACATAACGGACAGAATTATGGGACAACGATTCCTAGTCAACACAAGAGCTGACGTCAGCATTCTCCCCGCCCACCACTCCGACCAAAAAGCGACACCTGTGTCGTTTTTGCAAGCTGTCAACAGCACCAGAATTCCAGTTTTCTCGTCACGCTCCGTTATGCTAAACCTTGGCCTTCGAAGAGCGTTCCGCTGGATCTTCCTGGTTGCTGACGTCCGTCGTGCAGTCATTAAACTAGACTTCTTGCACAACTATGGACTCCTTGTCGACGTCCAATGATGCCGTCTCATCGACTCCGTGACCCAGCTATCCATTCCCGGCGTCCCATCACCAGGCACATTGGCGATTGCGCATATTTCTGCCATGTTGGACGAACCTTTCACCGTGCTCCTACGCGAGTTTCCCACTCTGACGCGCCTGCCGGACTGGACGCAACTGGCGCAACATGACGTGTGTCATCACATCATGACCTCCGGCCTACCAGTCTATTTCCGGCCCCGGCGTTTGTCCCCGGAGAAACTCAAGATCGCTCGTGCGGCGATCGAACACATGCAGCAACTTGGCACCATCCACCCTTCCTCCAGTAATTGGGCATCACCACTTCACATGGTGCCTAAGAAGACGGGAGACTGGCGCCCATGCGGCGATTACCGGGCACTAAACAACATTACAATTCCTGATCGCTACCCTCTACCGAACATTCAGGACTTCACGGTAGCGTTGCATGGTGCGACAATCTTTTCTAAGATCGATCTCTTTCACGCCTATCATCAACTACCGGTCGCTGAAGAAGACATTCCCAAGACCGCCATCACCACACCCATCGGTCTTTTTGAATTTCTCTGCATGCCTTTCGCCTTACGGAACGCGGGCCATTCCTTTCAGCGGTTCATCGATTCTGTCACCCGAGGCTTGCCTTTCGTTTTTGCATACATTGACGACCTTCTCGTCGCAAGCTCTTCCGCAGAAGAACATCTTCACCACTTGCGGTTGTTGTTTTCACGCCTTGCTAGTAAAGGAATTGTCATGAACGCTGCCAAGAGTGAATTCGGTCAACTTGAAATCGAGTTCCTCGGTCATATCATCGACACTAACAGCATTCGACCACTGCTTCCAAGATTCGCATCATCGAAAACCTTCCCCAACCGACCACACTCACCAAGCTTCGCCAATTTCTCGGATTTGTCCATTTCTACCGCCGATTCATTCCCGATTGTGCACAACCTATGGCTCCACTAGATGCTCTGCTGGTAAACAAACGTAAACAAGTGCTTCTGTGGTCTGAAGAGGCCACTGACGCTTTCACAAGAGTCAAGTCTGCCCTCGCCGACGCCACGCTGCTCCCAAAGCCAGACGCGCCGACTGCCATCATGATCGACGCTTCAAACACTTCTATTGGTGCCGTTCTGCAGCAATTCATCGACAATGTGTGGCATCCACTCGCCTTTTTCTCCAAGAAACTGAAGCCTGCGCAGTCCCGCTACAGCGTGTTCAGCCGGGAATTACTCGCCGTTTACCTCGCTATCAGACATTTTTGCCATTTTCTAGAAGGCCGTGCAATCACTGTCTTGACTGACCACAGGCCCCTTGTGCACACAACGAATCGGTCGGCGTCCTGTTACTCGCCCCGCGAGATTCGACACCTTTCCTACATCTCCGAGTTTACAACAATGTTCCGCCACATCAAGGGCACCGACAACGTTCCAGCCGACATTCTGAGTCGTGTCAATGCTGTTTCCACATTGACGTCGGAACCTTTCATCATCAAAGTCGACTTACTCGCCAGTCAACAACGTGACGACATTGAACTTCGTACACTCCAGAATTCGTCAACGTCCCTGAAATTGGAGGACGTCGTTGTGACCCCACATGGTACGTCCGTCGTCTGCGACACTTCTACCGACACACCTAGACCATACGTTCCGGCATCCCTTCGCAGGCGTCTATTCGAACCCGTGCTCAACCTGTCACACCCTGGCATACGCGCGACACAGAAGCTTCTTTCTAGTCATTTCGTTTGGCCTCGGCTAAACGCGCAAGTTCGCAATTGGGTTCACTGCTGTTTGTCGTGTCAACGGTCTAAGATCCAGCATCACCCCATCCCACCTGCCAAGTCTTTTCTTCCACCGGATGCTCGTTTTGACTAAAGCCCCTCAATTTCCCAAAGTAGCGCCATTCACTTCCCTCCTCCTCCGCTCGGCGCGGCCTCGTCGGTGGCGCCGCCGGTGGTGGGCCTGCCGTAGCAGACGACGGCTAACACGCTACGGGAGGAAATCCGCAGAAAAGTTCGTTCGAGCCCTGCGGAGCAGTTTTTTCAATCGAGATCTTTCTTCGCCAGTCGGTAACTGGCCTTTAGAATTTCGTCTTGGAATTGCGGAAGAAATAGAGAAAATTACCATTATTGAAGGAGTATTTAAGGCGTAAAGCGCGCGACGTTGAGAGTTCGTGTTGCTGAAACACGACGCAAGCACACGGTGTACTCAAACACGCGCGTAATTACCAAAGTTTCAGGTGTTGACAGCGTGAAGGTATGTGTACGTGGTTTCGTAGGTTCATTCACGTACCTGCAGGACACTTTTGTTCGGTCGGCGCGTGAGAGATTCCGGCTGTGTGCGGTCAGCAATGCCTGGCAACAGGGCCGTTTTTTTCATTGCGGGTTGCTTTGGTAATCGTGACGATATATTATTTTTTTTTACAAGTACTGCTCCAGGAGGGCACATGTAATGGCTAACGGAGGCCTCTGAAGAGCACGTAACATTACACTAATGCAGGCGTCGCAGGGAGTGTTCACATACAAAATTGGCTGTCCGCGATCTTATACCCCCTTGGCATGCACAGGCTTCGGCAAGCCCCATCCAGCCCTGGTTCTAGCTTTGGTGTTCCCGTTGCCGCTTTGGTGCCCTGGAGGCGCCGTCAATAATACGAAATAATGACAAGTTGTTACAACTAGTAAATAAAATTTATTGAAGAAATACAATCGCGCCGAGGCGCCAACTTCTAAAGCAGCGCTAGCGCGCGAGTATTATGAAACGCCAACGAGGAATTTACCGGCCCACGTACGACTCTACGATCAAAGTGCACGTTAAACATCCCCAGGCGAGCTAGATAAAGTTATCCTGAGCCATCCACTACGACCTCTTAGCTTTAGTCGCTTCGGAACGTTAAAAACGTTAATCACCACAAACCAAATCAATGCATGCGGGCGTACATTCGAAGCTAAGACTGCGTCGTAAGTCATAGTGAGCCTTGCAAAAGCGTCGATAATGTGCTAACTTCTGGTGGAGCTCAAAACACACCCTGAATAAAGTCGCTTTTATGTCACAGGCCAGCTGCAGATGCGTGCATCTCACCGCAAGACAAAACTACATGAAACAAAGAGAGCACATTCGAAAAAAGAAGTCAAACAACGCGCTAAAAACCACGCAGAGCATGAACACACACTTTTTCGAAGCGGAAGGCGTGAACTAGGCTCAAAATAAGAGGTTGTGAGTAGCCGTGGCCCTTACTTCACTAAGCCGTGCGTTCTTTGTCACTTCCTCGAAGTCAGCCCGCCCGATCCTGCGTATCCACACTTCTTTTTGTGTAGCGCCCGCCGGACGGCAAAGCAAAAAACTTTTTGCCCTCGCTGTGTCTGTTGCGGCAACCGAAGGCGCAGCAGCATGGCATCGCAATTATGTTCTCGGCCCTGCACATTCTATTACGCTAACGCACTCTGTCAGTCCGCCTGCCGTAGTTTCGTCGCGCAGGCCCAATAATGGAGGTCGGCGCGCGCTGGAAAGAAAAAATATACAAAAGCGCGGCGCCTGCTCCGCGCTGGAAAGAAAAAAATACACAAAAGCGCGGCGCCTGCTTCCACGTGACACAGATTGGCCAATGGGGGAGCGGAGGAGGCTGGGGAGACAGGAGACGTCGAGGAGGACCCGCCAGGGTGAGCGGGGTGTCGGAAAGATCTAAGAATGGCGCTACTTTTGAAAAATTGAGGGGCTTTAGTTTTGACACCATACACCTGGACCTCGTCGGCCTTCTCCCACCTTCAAAAGGTTACTGCTACATAGTGACATGCATTGACCGCTATACACGGTGGCCAGAAGCTACACCAATATCTGGCATCTCAGCACCCACTCTTGCAGCAGCTTTCATGTCTGCATGGATCAAGGTTCGGCTGCCCATCCACAATAATCACCGATCGTGGTCGGCAGTTTGATGCAGCACTCTTCATCGAGCTACTCAGACTACTCGGAATGACGCGTTTTCACACGACTGCTTACCACCCACAGTCCAATTGTCTAGTTGAACGTTTTCACCGGCATCTCAAGGCATCCCTTATGGCGCATGAATCGCCGAAGAAGTGGGTCCTGCATTTGCCCCTCGTCTTACTTGGCATCAGAGCCGCACTCAAGAGTGAACTAGGTTGCTCCTGTGCTGAGCTAGTCTACTGCACTCACCTACGCCTTCCGTGCGATTTTTTTGTCGCCACCACCAAGACACTTATGCCATCACCTGCCGACTACGTTGCCGAACTGCAAGCTTCCTTCAGTCAGATATGCCCCATGCCTACACGTTTGCAAGAAGCAAAGTCTCTCCCACACTCTGCTCTGCTACCCACGTTTTTGTGCGTAACTGTGCCGTGCAGAAGCCTTTGCAGCCACACTACTCCGGGCCATATTGTGTTCTCGAGCATCGTCCGCCGACTTTTGTGGTGAATGTCAATGGTTGCTCAGACACAATTGCCCGGGAACATCTCAAACCCGCCTACATCGAAGCACCCGTGCCATCGGCCCCACCAATATGCGACGCAACCCTGCTACATCCTTCGACGACGCCTCCATACGTGACACCCAAGACCAACGCCAAGACACGCCGCGTCACATGGACTTTCCACCGCTCGTCAAATTTTCCTCCTCTCTAGGGGGGGAGCCCTCTGTAGCGGCAGCAGCATCGGCATCGCGTGAGTTACTAGACGCTCGTGTCCACATGGGGTACGAGCAGCTGGCACATTTCGGCATGGGCTAGCGTTCTGAAGGAGGATTAAAAAGAATGCTATGCTAAGAGAAGGAGTGCCAGTTTTTCCTCTCCCACGAGAGCCCGAGACTTTACCGGTCTACGTGGTAGCTCATCGCCACAACCTAATTATTCAGAGATGTTCATTGAAGAGCAGCGCATACCTACTGGCGCATACCCAGTAACCCAAGTTGGTATCAAAAAGGTTCCTTGAAGACGAGCACAGACCAAATGGCATATACTCAGTGCTCCAAGTCGGCATCAAGGAATTCCTTCGAACAGCAGTGCTGACTCAGTCCTGCATCTACAGTGACCCATGTCGAAAGAGGTTTGTTGAACAGCGGCATGTGTGTACACATGTCAGTGAGCCAAGTTGGTCCGACCATTGGCTTCGAACCCGGTTACCTCAGCATAGCAGCCCAATGCATTAACTATTTGATCATGGACAACTTGGTGAACCAGGTAGGCGGAAAAGCGGTTAGACACTAACGCACAAATTCCCAGGAACGTTTGTGAAGTACCCTGGGAATGCTAACACATTAAAAAAAACATGAAATGATATTGGTCCTGAAACTTCTACATGGTTTTCATAGTGCATGATAGGAATGTGCTGTCCAGTCATGAATCCCTACATTGCTTACAGTGGTTGCCTTTATGTGTTTGGTGGCACATGATGTCACTGGCAGCTTGCTTTGTATCTAGAAACTAGATCTTAACCAGCTTGCGCTCCTACATGTTTCAAACAGGCTTTTAGTGACAAAGCTGTTATTTTTATCAGCTGCTTATTATGTGCCGGTGGTACACATTAGCAGTCTATTTAAACAAATGGCTGAACTCTTTTAGTTGACAGAGACACAAAAAAATAAGTAGCTATGAATGCCAAACAAAAATTAAGTTCACCAAATGGCCGTTGTGAATTCAAAGCAATAAATTCTGTTGTATAAACCTCAAATGGCACTATTTTGGCCTACCTGCCTTATGTAAATAATGCAGCGCAGTTGTGACATGCAGCTTTGCTATGGTCTGGGAATGGCAGTATCGTAACTTACTAAGAACAACATTCCATTTGTATCATAGTACCTTGCTGGTGAAGCAGCGCACAAACACGGACACAGTGGAGACAAGCAGGAATAGACGACACTCTGCTTTTCTCCACTGTGTCCGTGTTTGTGCGCTGCTTCACCAGCAAGGTACTATGATCACTCCCCAACTAGCCCAACTTTCCACGTTACTGAATTCCATTTGTATGTTCTGTTTTAGGTTTGCAAGAAGTTACTGTGATGGCCGAAGCTACTTTGTGCTGCTCATCATCACAGACGGTGTCATCAGCGATATGCCACGAACTAGGGAGGCCATTGTACAGGCTTCCTCCCTGCCCATGTCAATCATCATCATAGGTGTGGGCAATGCCGATTTCTCAGGTTTGTTGGCCAGCCACCGTCCTTTGTGTTTGCAGCCACTAAAGAATGGGCAGGTATAGGCTTTTGCAAAGCATTCCCAGATAGAACCAAAGCGTGTTTTCAAGTGCAGGTTCAAAAAGTTGACAGTCACTTTAGCATACGCTAAAGAGGATGAAGGCAAAAGCCTGTGCACTCATGAGACATTCATTAAATTACTTGACATGCTCATTCAAAGGCTTGTTACTTCCTATTAATTTCTTTCTCCCATCAAAGGTTGTGTGTTCGAGTGCCTTAATTAACTATATCTTAGTTAAATGTGCCTTAATTAACTTTGGCATGATTAATACCAAAGGTTGTGGGTACATCTCCCACGAAAGGTCGAGGGTTCAACCCCCAATTTTAGTGCCATTGAATTCTGGTGCCATAATGGCGGATGGCCAGTTTTTCGACCCATGAGCCATCTAAGGCTTTCACCTTAAAATATCAGTGCTTGTATGTTCAGCTCTATGGAAAGCAGATGCTTTCATTGGCCAGTCTGTTCAGACGCAACTGTTGAGGCAACCGTCATGAGAGCTGATCTGCAGGCTAGCCATTATGTCGTAACACCACATAAATGAATAAATTTTCTTGTCATGGTTATCTCCTAGGAGCTTACAGCATCAGCAACTCCTTAGATATTTGCAATTGCAGACAAATGAGACAAAACCAAAATAGAACTAATGTATTCTTTTGTTTTCATTTCCACCACTTTGTGTGATGTCAGCGTCGTCTCAGCCTGCAAACTTAGTTTGGCGCCTACACCATCTTTCGTGACTGAATATGTGATGTTGCAATGTTGCAGTATAGAATTCTCAACTTTATGCTTTCCTTTTTGCGTTTCATCTGTTCATGACAGTACATGTAGTCACAATGCCAAATCTGTTCTGCAATATCCCACAAGGTGGAGGAACTATCATGAAAGGGAAAAGTTGTCATGCACCTTAATGTAGCAGGAGAAACCCGTATATCTCAAGAAGAGTGCTTTGCAGTTGTGGAAAAATTTGTCCTGGTCTCGGATTTCCTTTGTAGTTTTGTGCCAAATTCGGGTGGATTACAATTTTTCCCTTTCATGCAGTTACCATGTTCCACATGGCCTTTTCTCTCATAGAGTGTGTGAGCTGCTCTGTATAATGAGGCTACTGTCTTCCTGCTGTTTCCAGCCATTGTCCACTACTGCCTCCTTTTTATTTCTAGCCATGGAAGCCCTTGATGGAGATGCCGTGCAGCTGAGCTCAGGTTTCCACCGAGCTGAACGAGACATTGTCCAATTTGTGCCCTTGAACAAGTGCCTTCAAGGTGGTGGCACCTGGCAGAGCAACCAGATGCAGCTTGCCAAGGAGGTGCTGGCCGAGGTCCCTGGACAGGTCACTTCTTACATGTACAAGCACAACATCAAGCCTGGACTGGTCCAGGAGACCGTAGTCCCCCCTGTAACTTAAATATATGGGTATATTCAGACTGTGAAACCAAAAAAAAAAAAAAAAAGAAATTAATGCTGCCCTTTTATTTTTTAAACAGGAACTGAACCTGGACCAGGAGACTAGTATACTTGCTGCCATTTGAGAGATGAACCTGCTCTATAAGGTGACAAAGAAAAAAATAATTCCAAGGCATTTTTGTGATTGGCTTGACAATGTTTTAAACAAAACAAACAACATGTTTTGGCACATAGAAAAGCTGTGAGTGAAGCCACATCAGTTGTAAAAGATTTGAAAAGACTCTAACCAGATGTTTCAGGGGGTTTTTGCTGTTACAATGTTTTCACTTGGAGGATACAAACTTCAGGATGTATCAGCTGAGCATACTACAGAGAAGTTTGGGATGTGTAAAACTAACTCTGGAGGCGTTAAATTGCCAACCTCAGTGTTTTGCATGTTGTGAGTATGTGTTGTTGCTTTCTCTGCTGTGTATAGTTGAGGCAGAAGGCTCTGGCATTAGTATTAAGCTACCATATTCACCTCTGTATAACTCAAACCCTTTATTAAAGTGAAAAGTTGGAAAGTGATGGGTAAAACCTACATGTATCTACATTTGGGTTTGGGTAAGCTTTCCAAATCTGCACACTTTAATGTTAACCAAAAGTTTTCTGAGCACTTCGAGTTCTATAATGACGATACTCATGCAGTGGCCACACTTGCCAGCTTTCTGGAAAATATCCCCTCCAAGATGTCTTTGGACTCTACCCAGTTTCAAGCTGCACCCTCTAACATGACGATATAAGAAATGCCATGTTTCTGTGTAGCAAGTGACAAACCCAGCTCATCTGTAATGATGTGCAGCAAATGTTGTGTGGCCATTGCTGCATTTTGTTTGTGTTGGTGTTATACTTACCCAGCACTCTGTGCGACCCTGTGGTAGCTTCCATTTTCTGAAAACAGGTTAACTCAGATCCCCGTATTTTCAAGCAATCCTCCACTCAACTGAGTGGAGCACAGCGTCACCCCATTGACTGAAAAAGATGCTGCACTTCTCAGGGATGCCTGTGTAGCACCGCTGAAAAGCAGCTGTCCAGGGATGGCACTGCCATCCACTTCCTTGAGTCAAGGTGGAGGGCTGAGTGGAGTAACATTCTAGAATATGGGGGTCCCAGACTGTGCCCATCAAGGCACCAATACCTGTAAAAAGTGGCGCTACGCACAAACTGCCCACCTGACTACCATATATATATCTATGGTAAGGTTCTCTCGTTGCAAAATTGTTAGCCGGTGAAAAAAAGAACATATTTTTTTGTTAAGCTCATAGTTGTATACTATGGCTTATCATGCAGTTTCATCATCATCATCATCAGCCTGGTTACGCCCACTGCAGGGCAAAGGCCTCTCCCATACTTCTCCAACTACCCCGGTCATTTACTAATTGTGGCCATGTTGTCCCTTTGAACTTCTTGATCTCATCCGCCCACCTAACTTTCTGCCGCCCCCTGCTACGCTTCCCTTCCCTTGGGATCCAGTCCGTAACCCTTAATGACCATCGGTTATCTTCCCTCCTCATTACATGTCCTGCCCATGCCTATTTCTTTTTCTTGATTTCAACTCGCGTTTGTTCCCTCACCCAATCTGCTCTTTTCTTATCCCTTAACGTTACACCTATCATTCTTCTTTCCATAGCTCGTTGCGTCGTCCTCAATTTGAGTAGAACCCTTTCGGTAAGCCTCCAGGTTTCTGCCCCGTAGGTGAGTACTGGTAAGACACAGCTATTATATACTTTTCTCTCGAGGGATAATGGCAACCTGCTGTTCATGATCTCAGAATGCCTGCCAAACGCACCCCAGCCCATTCTTATTCTTCTGATTATTTCCGTCTCATGATCTGGATCCGCGGTCACTACCTGCCCTAAGTAGATGTATTCCCTTACCACTTCCAGTGCCTCACTACTTATTGTAAATTGCTGTTCTCTTCCAAGACTGTTAAACATTACTTTAGTTTTCTGCAGATTAATTTTTAGACCCACTCTTCTGCTTTTCCTCTGCAGGTCAGTGAGCATGCATTGCAATTGGTCCCCTGAGTTACTAAGCAAGGCAATACCATCAGCGAATCGCAAGTTACTAAGGTATTCTCCATTAACTCTTATCCACAATTCTTCCCAAGCCAGGTCTCTGAATACCTCCTGCAAACACGCTGTGAATAGCATTGGAGAGACCGTATCTCCCTTCTGATGCCCTTCTTTATTGGGATTTTGTTGCTTTCTTTATGGAGGACTACGGTGGCTGTGGAGCCACTATAGATAGTTTTCAGTATTTTTTACATACGGCTCGTCTACACCCTGATTCCGTAATGCCTCCATGACTTCTGAGGTTTCGACAGAATCAAACGCTTTTTCGTAATCAATGAAAGCTATATATAAGGGTTGGTTATATTCCGCGCATTTCTCTATCACCTGATTGATAGTGTGAATATGGTCTATTGTTGAGTAGCCTTTACAGAATCCTGCCTGCAGTTTAATTTTATTTAAAATGTAGCTGTTTTGCTAGTTTTTGGTACAGTTATTCTGTTAATTCTTTACATTTTTTCATCATCAGACTTACTTCTCTACTTCTTACATGGACTTGTGAGGGTATCGCATTTATGCATTCTTCTACTCATTGCAAAATCTTGCCAGCTCACATGCACCCCTCTGTGAACAAAACTCAGTGATAACTTTCTTGCTCAACTGCAGTGCACAAAGTGCAAGAAACTGGTATTCCATTGATCACGCATGCAGTGCTCTAATCACTTAGCACATCCAAAATACAAAAGAAAAAAAAACAGCGTCATTTTTTCCAATACAATACAGTTTTATTTATTTGGAGACATACATACTCAATTATGCTGATCCGCCCAAGCACAATGTGCTTGTTTGGCAGATCAGGCAACTGGTAGAGTTGGTGCATGCAGTTCAAGTTTATGCGCCGAAAATGAAATATTAATATTTAATAAAAATAAATAATACTTTATGCACTGTAAGTAGCGCAATCAAACAGAAGTACATACAGAGCATACAGATTTATATAAAACGAGAGAAAAACCCCCAAATTTCATCTTTTCAGGAAGAAGTTCAGGTAATTTATACAAATGCTACAGTTGACACACACCGGTTTCTAATATTTTTCGACATTTTATTTTTACCATTAATAGAGCAGAAGTCATCATCAAGCTTGTTCAGTACAGCTGGTACACAAAGGCTTCTCGTATTTTTACCATAGTGTGTAAAAACACGCGGTTTGACATAGCGCTCTGTCTTGCACAGTGTGACCTCCTTGTTCATTAGGGTCTTGTAGTTGTTGTGGTAATAGCGTGCAATCATCATGAAGTGAAAAAGCTCACGGATTGGCAGCACTCCCAGCATGCTTAGTTTATCTTCTATTGTGGCTGATTGCAAATAAGTGCCGTAAGTTATAGTGTTAATTATTCTTCTTATTACAGAATTTAAAGCTTGAGCCTTATAATCCGAGCAATTACCGCGTAGCATGATTTCATACTTAAGAAGAGGTTCTACCAATGATTTATAAATTAAACAGCTAAGATAAAGCGGTGATTTCCCTCTAAGGTGGTACATCATGGCCACCATGGCTCTTGTCTTTTTAACAAGCTAACATGATTCCATGTCAAGTGCTGGTCCTAGAAAATACCACAGTACTTAATAACTGGTTTCACTGGCAGACAAACACATTTACAATGGTAACAATTTGATGAGTGCAAGAATAATGTTTTGAAAACGAAATTGCTTTATGGGGGTGCCTAAAACGTGTGTTTTGTCTTCTTGAGGTTTAAGAAAATTGAATCCCGTGAGACAAGTCAATGGCTTGGTCTGGAAGCCTGGAAGCTTTCCATTCCTCTATCACATTTACTAGCCTCAAGTACCAGCGCTGTATCATATGTATATTGAGATACTCTAGATGTCAACTCCAGTAAACCTAAATCGGAAACACACATTAAAAGTAAAGGACCAAGTGTACTTCCTTGTGGTGTACCTAATTTAACTAACCTTAAATTACCGTGTATGCCACCAGTTTTAAAACACTGGAGCCTATTGGTAAAATAATTAACTTGATTTCGAAATCCTAGCCCTCTTAATTTTTCTAACAAAGCATGATCGATCGTATCAAATGCCTTGGATAAGTCCCATGTCTGTGCATGTCTCCTAGACATGTGATATCTATATTTGTTTTTTTTTTATGTATTTGTCCCTTGTTCATTTTCGTTTCTTGTTTGGCTTATTGACACGTAATTTGTACATGCACGTTTGTTACCATATATTTCATTTTTGTATGTCCACCTGCTATGGTCCCTGATGGGACTGACAGTATTGAAAATAGATAAATAAGACAAGGGCTAGAACAAAGTTATTTTTTTCTATCACAGTGTTAACAAAATTCGTAAATTCAAGCACTGTAATTGTATTGCTATTTTTTGTAAAGCCAAATTGTGCCGAATCATTCAAACAGTGCTTTTCACAGAATGACTGCATAAACGATACATGTTTTTCTATTATGTGTGCTAAAGCTGACACAATGAAGATCGGCCTATAATTTCCCCACTCACACTTTTATTCCATTTTTGTACGCTGGTCGGACTACGGAGGTTTTAAGTTCATCTGGTATGTCACCAATTTGGAATATTCCATTTAAAACTTTTAACAAGACATTTTTCAGCACCTCAATGTTACAACGCAGGTCAAATGCAGTCATATCCAGGTGGTTTATGAAGCTTCATTCCTTGCATTATTGTCCACAATTCAACTTCTGATAATGGTGGTAGGTAAGCCATATGTGCACAGGCCCGCTGCAGCTGGTATGTACCGTTCTTATCAGCTATCATGCTTCGCATCTTTTCTGTTGCATCTGTGAGAGTGTTATTGAATTTATCACACATTTCCTTCAGGCTTGAACCAGGGAAGTTTCTTTTTATTGTGACGTCAATAGATGCTTTATTCTTTCTACCCATTAGATTGTTCACACATTGCCAGGTTTTCTTGCCATCACGCTTATTCACAGAAACAGACTGTCACATTTTCACAGTTGCTAAATTTCTTGACTTTCTACATTCCTCTCTTAGCTTCGTGTTTGCCGGGTCTTTTCTACATTTTTGCCAGGCCTTGTCCTTAACATAGGACAGTTCCATTATCTCATGAGTGACCCAGGTATTCTTTGTATTTCTATGTTTGATTTTTACAGTTCTGGTGGATTTCTAATATGTTTTTTTGAATATATTGACAAATTTCTTGTATAGGCTGATGTGGTCTAATTCTAATATGGAGCTCCAATCAACCTCCTGTATACATTTATCAACTTTCCTGTTATCAATGATAGATTTAGTAATCGTGGGATAGTCAGTCTTATTGTTTTTGTCGGACATCATGACAATAGACGTAAAGTGGTGATCCGCTGCTAAAAATAAGAAGGAATGCCTCAAATAATGGAACAGTACTTATAAAATCTGTCATTTGAAATCAACTTGCCGCATTCATTTATTGTATGTATCATTATCACCTCATTTAATGATGCTAAAAATGTACACTATAAATAATGGCACTAATCATTTTAAGGCCTCTGACTCTTAATGCCATTAACTTGACTTGGTTGCTTAAGTTCTTACTGGTTACAGAGACATTGTCCGACAAACGTGTACATCAATTGAATTCAAACTGCATGAGTATTCTAAGCTACGCTAGCCGATTTACATTCAACAATGTGAAAAGCACTGATGATTGGGCAAGTGGTGTGAACAGTACCGGTGCACTATCCTGTTTGGTTGTGCAATCTGTCTCTTTTTTTTACTACAATACACTATGAAGAGGACAGGACATATGAACAGCACAGATGCACTGTCCTGTTTGTTTCGCTTACCCATCGGCTGTGTTGTTCACCATGTTTAAAGTAAACTGTACAGCTGCGATAGCAATCACTTCACAAACAAATGCTCTTTATTTCTTGTTCCTGCCCTTGAAAAGAAAAATTACTTAGTAGGGCTTAATCTCCTTCCTTTGCGAATTTAATTTTTGTAGGGAGAATTGCAGAAATTTTAAGTAGAGAATCTTGATTACAAAGGCCTTCTGAAAAGTAGCAATGACGCAGGGGCAGCAGTACCGGCATGCTGAAAAACACGAGATATAGTACCCACATTTCTGGCAACATGCCTGCTGCAGTCTAATGCTGCTGTTGGTAGAATTGAGAAATGCTATTGAAACTGTACCCAACGTACATTTTATATTAAAACTTCTTTCTGGGCGAGTTGGTGTATACTTGACATAAAAATTGTTACAGCGCAAACACATGCAACCACAAGTATCAAGGACGGGACACAAGCGCTTGTGTGCTGTCCTTGATACTTGTGGTTGCATGTGTTTGCGCTGTAGCAATTTTTGTGTACTTTTTATAGCATGTTGAAATTTGAAATATTTTATGCTGATGTTGCTCACTGATTCTTGTGCATCATTGCTGTAAACAGGGCTTGTTGTCAACACCTGAATTCGATGCTGGCTCATTTACATGCGGAGGTTTATTTCTTTATTTTCTTTCTGCGCAAAGTGCTGAAGATTGTCACAGAGTGTCACAAGAAAAGAACAACCATCAAGCACCTGGTTGGAGGTACGTTTGGTGCACTTGCTAGCCCCTAGATTTGAAACCCAGTTTTGTTGAGCAGCACACAAGTTGGGAAGCTTCATTTGTGGGACTACTAGCCTTTAGCATTTTCCTACGCACCGTACCTCTCTACAGTACATGTTATACAAACACCATATATATATGTTGGCATGGTTATTTCTGTGTATTTTGCAGCTGCTTAAACAATTTGTTATTGTTGGGTGGCCTGACCTTTAAAAGAAGGAGAGCACTGCCTTTCAGGCTTTTGTGGAATATTCCATCTTCATGTTGCTTTAATCATGCCAGCTGACAACAGCCCACTTCATTTTTGAATCTCATTTTGTCTTTGCATGAGCACCTAGAGGCCAGAAGCGTAGGAACAGGGCATGAAAAGGTGATCGTATGGCATTGTTATACTTTAATTTCTATTTATTGGGAATCCCTACCTCCTAAGACCTCGTTGTCAATGCACTTTTTTATGCTTGTGTTATCCGCTTAGCCACTCTCACTTTTTTTCCTTTGGAATATTCAAACAGATAATATTTTGATACACCAAAGCTATTTGATGTCATTGAGTATCAGCTCTGGGAACAGGGCTATTGTGAGTTTTCCATGGCACCGGATGCAGTCCAGCAGATGGCGTGATGTGCTGGGTGGCTGAAATTGTGCTGCATGTTTACACATGAGATCCGTATTTGTACCTACTTTGCTGAACATCTTTACACATTTTGAAGCTGCAAGTACAGTATATGCTCGTGTAAGGGCTGCACTCTTTTTTTCTAGAATCTGGGCTGGGTGCGGCCCTTGTACGAATCAGGCCGATGACAGCCCACCAAAGGTTCGTACTGTTTCCGCAACTGTAGCAGAAGGTAAGAGAGAACATAACGCTGCAGTGAACAACCTCAGGTCCCTGACCAGCGCTAACCCAAACGTGGCTCCCTTCTCTGGAGGCGAAATGCCACCGATCTGACTGAAAACACTGCCAACACAGCCAAGATGATGCACCACACAAGGAAATAATGGTGCGGCAACACTGGCTGAGTGGCGTCAACGGAGAAGCAGTTAGCGTCGTCTAGCAGCAACGGAACTAACTTCACTTTCCAACGGGACAGTTTGATAATTTTTGTCATAATTTTGCCCTGCAAAGTTGGGATGCAGCCCTCACACGAGTATATACAGTATTTTAGCCCATGTACAGTGCAGAATAGAGACCAAGGAAATGTAATATTGTGCTTAACTACACCTTTATGACTGTGTTAATCTACTACAGGGAGAAAAAGTTTTTATCAGTATTCATGATCATTTACTCAGGATTCAAGCTGTCTATTCCATCAGTAGCTGGACTGCAACCAGGATAATGGTAGGGAGGTTCTATGGTAATCTACTTCATGCTGCATTGGTGCCTTTGGGTTTCTTATTTTTTTTTTGTTGTTGTTGTGATATTAGGGTGGGTGCATGCTGCTTTTTTGCTCACATGTGAGGAAAATGCCAAAATAGCTTGCCGTCCACTTCAAAACAAGCATTCAAAGCACCTTGTATTGAGGCACAGATCAAATTTTGGCCTCGAAAGACCCTCACTATCATCTGCATAAACGTCTTTGTTTTCAAAAGCCAAGCATAGGATCGAGCTGTTTTTATTAAATTGTTTGACTCATTTCACGTAGGAAGCAAAATGTTTGCCTATAGACAAAGAGAACAGGTTTTACACTAGTAGCTAATGTATACAAGGGAGTGCCAATACTGAACATAAGCTGAATAATTCCAGAACAAATTTTTATCATATTGCGCTATTTCAATACTCTTCTTGAAACACTAGCATGGCCTGCAAAGCTATATGGCTGAGCTCTTAAGATTCATGAAGCCGATTCTTTGTAGTCTAGAGGCCACAAAAAAAAGATGTATTCAACATTCTTGAAGGCTTCTTGATGTTTCAGAACAAATATATCTGCAACGTTCAAGCTGTGTGAATATACATAAGTTTTACAATGACCCGCATGCTTTACGATCAAAATAGGTGTCTTAACGACTGCTTTGCTAACAACCAGTATAGATTTGCAGGCTGTAGAGTTTCAAGTTGTCCAAATGTCCTCTCCATGAAGTTACCTTTTATGGAAAATTTCACTGGTCAATTTTGAGTAACTACCCAAATTCTCAAACAGGTTCTTGAATCACGTTTGAATTTCACAAGTATGCCAGATAAAAGACATAGCTTTACTTTGTATCATTATCACTGTGCATTGCAGAACTTCCAATTTAATCCACATATCGGCAATGGGGCACAGGAGGGTGAGCTGTTGCAAGTAGACCTGATCCAAAGCCACCCCTGAAAAATGCAAGCCCATTCTGAATCGGCCAGTGAAAACAAGAAAAGGAAAAAAACATCTGCTTGAGATTGACCAGTAGGATTCACCTTAAACATCAAGACATAGTTGCAAACCAATGTGGCCAGGCTTTTCAACTATGCTCATCCCACATCTGGAAAAGATCATGAATCCTCTCCAACGACCTTAACATTGTTCTTAGAACCCATTGTTTGTTATATCTGGGTATGTTAATTTTCCTTAGATGGATTATCCACATTGTTGCAACATCTAGTCAGTTGTGAGCAGGCTGTTTCTGTACTCATGTTCTGGTCTTGAAAACATCAAATGCACAATCCTTTATCTTCAAGATCTGTTCTCATTTTGTCACTGTGGACCGTGTTGTGTCTTGCTGCAAGTGCTCTTTCTGTATACTAAGAACTGTCGGAGGAAGTTGGACGCTGTTGTCTGTATGCACCACTGGTAAGGCTGTTCACCCAACTTGATGAGCAGTACATGGATTGGCAGGTATATTATTCCTCTTGTTTTAAACGACCTTATGGATTCTGATATCTAGATTTTTGTTTCAAATTTATTGCCTCTCAACGATTAATCTCAATTAGCCTCTAATTTCAACCATTCAATAGTTTTCAACACATTGCAAACAATATTAATTGTTTATAATATAAACCGTTATTATAAGTGGTTAGTTTTACTTAACAAATGTCATTAGATTAGTACGCGTAATAATTGTTTTAAGTATTCCTTCTTTCCACGAACAGTGGTTGAATGGAATAATCGAACCAATGACCAAGTTTTAAAATCATCATTTTCGGCGTTTATTTCAAGTATTGAGTAAAAATTTCTTATCTTGCTGTGCCACTGCTATGTTCAAGCTCTGTTGACCTGATTTGCATTGTGTTCATTGCTTGTGCTATAGTGTTCTTTATGTGCTGGAATGTATTTCTCTGCGGCTGAAAGCACGCTCCCTCAGGGCGCGCTGAGTCATTGCGCCTGACGCATGTATGGAACCACGTGTCACTGACGTCACGCTGGTTCTACTTAAACGGCTGTGAAAATAAAGACGGGGCTCTTTCCCCTTGCTGGCGTTTTGGACTACAGTCGTCTCCTGTCTTTCGTCGATCACGCACTGATAGCGGCGGCGCCGATACGACATGGTGTCAGAAGCGATGCGATCCACCCACTTTTAACAGCAATTGAAAAGGGCCTCGAGACGTCGTCAGAAAGGGAGGCTGCAATGGCCACTGCATCGCCGCCGGGTCTTCAGCAGCCGCCACCGCTGGACTTCGACACTACCTCAGAGTGGCCGGCGTGGATACTGCACTTCGACGACTAACGCTATGCGTCGGGCCTGAATGAGCGCCCGGAAGAGGCACAAGTACGCACTCTGCTTTATACCATGGGTCGACAAGCAAGGGACATCTTCGCCACCTTCAATCTTTCTGCAGAAGATTCGAAGAAATTTGAGCTGGTCAAAAAGAAGTTCGACGATTACTTCATCAAGGAGAGCAACGTTGTCTACGAGAGCGCTTGCTTTCACAAGCGGCACCAGATGCCTGGCGAGTCAATTGACCAGTTTATGACTGCTCTACACATCTTGGCGGACAAATGCGACTTCGGAGAATTCAAGCAGCGCCTCATCAGGGACCAGTTCATCGTCGGCCTGCGGGATGAAAAACTTTCCGAGTCGCTCCAAATGGATCCCAAGCTGTCTCTCGCAACAGCTCTGGCGAGGGCCCGCCTAAAAGAGACCGTTCAGCAGCAGCAAGAACTTCGAAACTGCAACGAAGTCCACGAATACACACCGTGCAAGCCATGTGAGGACGTCAATGTCGACGCAATGGGCTACCGCAGGAAACCGCGACGCAGCAAGGAAACCCGGCCGACATCAGCTTGTTCCGAGGGACCGTGCATCTTCTGCGGAGGTAACTCGCACCCAAGGACAGCCTGCCCAGCGAGAGGCCAGAGGTGCTTCAACTGCGGCTTAAAGGGACACTTTGGCAAGGCGTGCCTCAAAGGGACTTCTCCAGGCTACCAGCGAAAGGTACAAGTGTCATCTGTACAAAAGGACAGTGGGGAGGTTTTTTTGGGCACGGTCGAGGCGCCTCGCGCCAAAGCGCGTTACGTTCAGGTATTACTTAACTCCGTGCCTGTTTTTGCAAAGGTCGACTCAGGCGCAGAAGTGTCCGTAATTCCAGCATCATTTCCGGGACTTCCCACAAGCTTGGAAAAGGCCGACGAGGTCTTGACGAGCGCTAGCGGTGACCGCTTAAATGTTCTGGGCAAGTTTCAGGCGGATATATTTTGGGGGGGACAAACTTCGCGCCAAACGTGTTATGTGGTCTGTCCTTTGCGCCATGTACTGCTGGGTTTGCCGGCTCTCGAAGCGTTGGGAGTCATAAAGTTCGTTGACTCTGTAGCTCACAAGGAACCCAACTACGAAGTTTTGTGCCCTCAGGTTTTCAACAACTTGGGCAGTATGCCCGGGGAGTATACAATAAGGCTTAAACCAAATGCTGTTCCATTGGCAATAAGCGCACCGCGCAGGATTCCTATACCGCTTCAGGAGCCTGTAAAACGAGAACTCGAGAAGACGGAACAAATGGGCGTCATTCGTAAAGTCGAAGAGCCAACATAGTGGTGTGCCGGCATTGTACCTGTACAAAAGCACTCGGGAGATGTATGGATCTGCGTACACCTTACGCAATTGAACAAGCTTGTCTTAAGAGAAAGATACACATTGCCTACTGTCGACCAAGCACTGGGCTCTCTTGCCAGTGCAAAATGATTTTCCGAATTAGACGCGAATTTCGGCTTCCATCAGGTGCGACTCAGCAAGGCCTCAGAAGTACTGACCACGTTCATTACACCGTTTGGGCGGTACTGTTTCACTGGGTTGCCATTCGGGATTACATCAGCTCCAGAGTATTTTCAAAGAAGAATGTCTGAAATCCTGGCAGGCCTTCCTAGCGTCGTAAACCTGATGGACAATATTCTCATTTTTGGCGACAGCAAAGCGCAACATGACTCTAGACTATCGAACGTCTTAGCTAAGTTGGCCCAGTCTAACGTTACCTTAAACAAAGCAAAGTGTGTGTTCGGTGTTCGAAGCATAGGCTTTCTGGGCCATTTACTCAGCGAGGAAGGCGTACAGCCGGATCCGGCCAAACTCAGAGCCATTAAAGAGCTGAAAGCACCCTCTGATATAACGCAATTACGCAGTGTTCTGGGCATGGCCAACCACCTAGGCCGTTTTTTGCCGAACTTGGCGCAAACCACTGCCCCGCTACGGGAGCTTTTGCAGAAAGAAACCGACTGGGCTTGGGGCCCTGCTCAGAGCATGGCTTTTGAAAGCTTGAAATCTCTTATCTGCTCAGCAAAGTGCATGGCTATGTACGATCCACGCCTTCCCGCGATTCTTTCGGCGGACGCCTCGTCTTACGGTCTCGGTGCCGTCCTTTTCCAGAAACAACGCAATGGCGAGCGCCGGTCGATAGCGTTTGCTTCAAGGTCACTGACGAAAACTGAGCAGCGCTATGCGCAAGTGGCAAAGGAGGCACTTGCGTTAACATGGGCTGCCAATAGATTCAACGAATACATAAGAGGTATTGAGGTGATGCTTGAAACAGATCACAAACCTCTCGTTTCGTTGCTAGGTAAAATGCCTATTGATGTGTTGCCGCCAAGGGTTCAGCGCTTCAGAATGCGGCTGATGCGGTATCACTTTAATATTGTATACGTTCCCGGTAAAAGCTTGATAACGGCGGACGCTCTTTCAAGAGCACCGACGAAAGAAGATAAACTAGCCGGTGAACTGACCGTCTCGGAAGTGTCGTCTTTCGTGAAAGCATGTGTGCAAGGGCTTCAAATGGGTGACAATTTTGTTAACAGAATATGCGATGTGCAAAAGACTGACGTCGTTTGTCAAGCCTTGCTTAAGTTGTGTCGCCAAGGCTGGCCAAAAAAACCAAAGCTTCCTTGCTACTTAGTTTTGTACTGGCAAGAAAGAGCACTAATTGCCGAATGCAATGGCATGCTGCTAAAAGGGACCAGACTGGTGGTACCTCAGTTCCTAAGAAAGGAAGTACTAAAAAAGCTACATGATGGACATCAGGGAATCGCGAGAACTAGAGCTTTGGCAAAGGAATTGGTCTGGTGGCCAGGCATCGGCGAACAACTTGCGCGGCAAGTGAAAGAATGTGTTACTTGTGCGCGCTTTGTCAGCCAGAACTCGGAGCCATTGATTTCAACCCCAATGCCAAGTTTCGCATGGGAACGAGTTGGGGTCGACTTGTGCTTTATTAACAACTGTCATTATCTTGTCGTGGTCGACTACCTGTCATGGTATCCGGAAGTAGCCCTCCTTCCCTCAACAAAAGCTAGGGTGGTGATAGAAAGGCTAAAAAGCATTTTTGCACACCATGGCATCCTGGAGACCGTAGTGACAGACAATGGACCACAATTTTCTTGTACAGAGTTTGATAAGTTCACATGATTATGGCTTTGGTCACGTCACTACTAGCCCTAGGTACCCTCAGGCTAAGGGGGAAATTGAACGTATAGTGCAAACAATTTTAAGCGCCTGATCCTTAAATCTAAGGACCCGTACTTGGCTCTGCTTGCCTACAGGGCAACCCCAGGCATTCTTGGCCCTAGTCCGGCTGAAATCCTCATGGGCCGGCGTCTTTAGGACAAGGGTTCCAATGGCGCCGCAGCTGCGTGGTCCAGTGCAGCCACCGCTGCGTAATCTTGCGGCCAAAGACAGTGCCAAAAAGAAGCTACAAGCACGGTACTACAACAGGCGCCACAGAACCCAAGAATTGAACAAACTAAAAGCTGGTGATTCTGTTTGGGTAACGGACATGAAGACCAGAGCAACGGTGCTCGCCACAGCCGCTACACCGCGGTCCTACATAATACGCACCCAGGATGGGAGTACGCTGCGGCGTAACCGACGAATGCTCAACCACTTACCAGAACAGAGGAAGGCAGAAGGCAGCTACGAGTTTCCAAACGAAAGTGATTCATCCGAATTGGTTTTTACGAACAGGGAGTCACCCGCTACCTTAACAGATTCGTTGCCTTTAGCATCGAGGGCTATGACTTCAACTTTCGTACCTTCTGCTTCAGTGACTGTGACCAAGTCTGGTAGAGTGGTTAAGCGACCAGTTCGATAGGGAATTGATGAATAAGATTTTGTTCGTGGTAGATTACCACTGAGGGTTCTTGCTTCTTGTTCATGTGCGGGTGTGCTAAATGTCATGCGCGAAAACCACTTTCATTTTGCAAAAGGGGGGATGTGCTGGAATGTATTTCTCTGCGGCTGAAAGCACGCTCCCGCAGGGCGCGCCGAGTCATTGCGCCTGACGCATGTATGGAACCACGTGTCACTGACGTCACGCTGGTTCTACTTAAACGGCTGTGGAAATAAAGATGGGGCTCTTTCCCCTTGCTGGCGTTTTGGACTACAGTCGTCTCCTGTCTTTTGTCGATCACGCACTGATAGCGGCGGCGCCGATACGACACTTTACATATGTATTGTTTCTCAGCCTGCTAAAATGCCCAGTGGGGATTGCAGTATTGATAAATAAATAAATTTGGTGACATGCACACTCAAAAGTGTCGCATTTATTTAAGCACTGAAAATTATGCAATCAAACTAATTCCGAGCACAAAACACTGAATTCCTTTAAGGAAATCTAGAGTGTTTTCTTCATCCTAACTAGTCTCTCCCTATCCCCCAATCCTACCTCCACTGCTGTCGGCAGCTAGACGGTTGCTGTGCAGTCAGCAATAATTTTCTTCACTTTAGGGTCATCCCATGTGAAATGTCCCAGATGCCAAAAGTGACCATCATTGAATTTCTTGAAAAAAATTGGGCTATATGGCTGTTGTGTGAATAAGGTTTCACCAAAGTATTTTCGTCGGAAAAAATTTTTGATCACATGAGCGCTCTGAAATTTCCGCAAGGAATCAAAAGTTGGTTGGAGGTACATTTCTTTTATTCAGGTTTGAAACTAGGTGCAATAACAAAATTTATTTTAGAGCATTTTATTGGCATCCTTCTTTCATATGACATCATAAGTGAACATATTTTAGAATTTTCCATGTTTATTTGGCTCAGTAAAAAGCAATGAAAGTTGCATCTTTAGAATTTTTTTGCATTAACTGTGTTATTTCTTCAGCTACAATAATTTTTCTCCCTTTTTGCCTGTTGCTGAAAATAATTTGAAACTATTAAAAAATATATTTTTTGAGCATAGCCTTAGCCACTTTTGCACCATTAAACCACATTTAATTAATTACTTTTTGAGTAAAATACCTCTGTTGGCAAAAAACTAATTTCTTGTGATATTCAGTCCAGATTAAAGCCCTCCAGATAAAAATATGTCACATAGCTCAATATACGCACTAACCTCTTAGCTTATAATTTATAAATTTTTATTTGAGTAAATTTTGTTTGAAGCGAGAAAATAATTCTTGAAGTCAACAACCAATATCACCAGTAGGCACCACTGCGTATATGCCGCAGCTCTTTTCGTCATCTGCTTGTCATCATGTGTGCGTCGTTGTCTGCTCTTCTCCTCATCGTCTGCCGCCCAGCAGACAGCTGCTAGTATACGGGGTGATCATTTATCAGTTTTATGGGATTTTTAAATATCGCCTGTTGCAAATACCACAGTTATAGTCCTTGAGCTGGATTATTCAGAGAGGCGGACATTACTTGCACCAAAATTTGAAACACATATTCAACGACTTAACTAACATTCACTAATTATCTTCCTATTTAGTTACTGTATAGCACGTAGTGAAATTATAAATTGTAGCCAGTGAGATTGTCAGACGTATTCAATTACAATTAATTTCCAGAATGACACCAATTTCGAGATATCATTTCCCAAAGTATGGGACGAAATAGTCACTTTTGTGCTTGAATGCATAAAAGAGCATTTTGTTGAATAAAGTAAATGGACCAGCAGTAAATTTTTACGGAAAGTTTAATGGCATATATTTTGAAACTGGTGGCATTCTGGAAATTTATTCGAAGTGGATACGCCTGACAATCTCTGCGGCTAAAATTAGTAAATTTCAGTATGTGTTGTTCAATAATTAATGAAGTTAATTAGTGTATGCTTGTTGCTTCGTTCAATATGTGTTTCAATTTTTGATGCTAGTAATGTCTGCCTCCCTGAACAATTCAGCTCAAGGCTAGAACTATGGTATCTGCAACAGGCGATTTTTAAAAATTCCAGAAAACTGAAAAATGATCACCCTGTATACTAGCAGACGACAACGCACAGATGACGAGCAGATGACAAGAGTGGTGGCATGTACGCAGTGCCTTCTGGTGATATTGGTTGTTAACTTCAAAAATTGTTTTCTTGCTTCAGACAAAATTTACTTGAACAAAAATTTCTAAATCACAAGCTAAAAGGTCAGTACATATATTTAGCTATCTGACATATTTTTACCTGGAGGGCCTTAATGCTTAAATTTGGCTTGAATATCACAAGAAATTCATTTATTGCTAACTTTGGAGGTATTTTTCTCAAAAATATATATTTAATAATAACTTCAAATAATTTTTAGCAGGCACTATAGTAACAGCCAGAAAGGGAGAAAAATTATGGTAGTTCAAAACATAACGCAGTTTATGCAAAGAAAATGTCTGAAAATGCAACTTTTATTGCTTTTTTACTGAGCCAAATAAACGTGGAAAATTCTAAAATGCATTCAATTATGATATCATGTGAAAGAAGGATGCCAATACAATGCTCTAAAATAAAATTTGTTATTGCACCTAGTTTCAAACCTGAATAAAAAATATTTACCTCCAACCAACTTTTGCTTCTTTGTGGAAATTTCAAAGAGTGCTCACGTGATCAGTCAGTCAAGAACTTTATTGAGGTCCTGAGGAGTGTTAAGCCATTGGAGATCCTACGCGGGGAGCTCCTTGGGCCGAAATCCTAGCCAACACCCAAGTCGGTATGGGAACGTGGTGACGCTCCGCCAGTTCTTGGGCTTTCTGGATGGCCTTGAACTGCAGTTTGAGGTCCGGGCTTTTCAGGGCTTCTTCCCATTCGGGCTCACTGGAAGCAGGGCCCTTTGGTAATGCAGTGCATTGCCATAGCATGTGCGAGAGTGAGCAATAAAGTTCTGGGCAGTCTGGACAATTTGGCGGGATGTCTCAGTTGTAGTGATTTAGTAGGCCTCGTGATGGATACGAGTCCATCTGTAGCATTCGAAACGCGGCCGTCTGTGCGCATTCGAGTTTGACGTGCGGAAGTGGGTATTTGATTCTGCCTTTTCGATAGTGTGAGGTGATTTCTTGGCAAGGGAGTAGTGGGTCATTAAACTGAATGTCTAGCCCCTCAGAGGCCGTGGGACCATCACGACAGGCAAGTTCTCTCGCACGGTCATGGGTTTCATTGAGGTTTGGTTTTTGCGGGTGAATGTCTTTTCCCCATGTGAGCGGGAACCAAAAGATCAAAAATTTTTTTTCAGTGAAAATACTTTGGTGAAACCTTATTCACAGAATAGCCATCTATCCCAATTTTTTTCAAGAAATTCAATGATGGTCACTTTTGGCATATGGGACGCTTCACGTCAGATGACCCTTTACTTTTCTTTATTTTATCAAAAATAAAAAAACCAGTTACTACACACAACACACTTGAGCCAGAAAGAATGATGCAGAAGCTTCGATTGCTTTCTGAATGAATCCATGCCAATTTTTAAACGTATACATGTGCTCCTTATGGCTGAACAATTGCAGTGCCAAATTTCTGTCCAACAACCTTAGCATGAAACCGTGTGCTTTCTGTATCTTTTGCCTTGACTTCTTAATTCATTCACTATCCTGTGCCATCTTTCCCAGAACATGTTTTGTGCATAATGTTGAAAACAAAAGCATGTGCACTATAGACTAAGCATCCAACAGCACAAAGTGACATGCAAACTGGGAATATAAGTTAAAATACCTATTGCTCATAATTAATTCAGAGTGCACTTGGAAATAACTGCAGTGTCCAGATGGTTTCTAAACAAGTTGTAGCTGCACATCTGGGCCTTTGTTTTAGCAATGACACAAGTACAGGCAATTCTGAACACATAAATATGTGTGCCAGTAGATAAAACTTCTTTGCTTTTCAGTTTATGTTGACAATCCAGCAACTTGCGTGTTTGAACTGCATTAAAAAAGTTTGTCTGCCATTTACTGTTAGTGTAGTACTGGTTTATTGTATCAGGATAACATGTTGTCTGCTCTGTAAAATAAAGCATTTGGCACTGATACTCGCCTGGTTTGTCTGAAAGAATAAATAATCAGCAGACTTCAGCAATTCCACTGACTTTGAACTCATATTTACTGCAACAGCAGCAGGCACTCAAAGTGGACACTGCCATAATCTCAAGAATAACTTATTCTTTGTAATGCATATAACATTCTCCTTGTCTGCTGCAGTACTGCATCTCGTGGCCTCCTAAGTATATACACAGATGTGGCCACCACTTATGATCTGTGTAGTGTACATCACCTGCACAAATTGCCAAGCTCTAGCTCGAAAGCTGTGCGATGGTGCAGTGGTTATTGCGTCCACCTCCTAACTGCACATTTATGCAGGGGCATGAATTCGAATCCCAGCCATGATGGCGAGCAAAAAGCAGTTTTGTTTTTCTTCACCCTCAGGCAAGATTGAAGGTGAGCACGGTAACGATGACAACTTGACGATGGTGGTGGTGTATAACCAAAAGGACAGACAGACATGGCACGTCCACTTTTGAGCTTGTACTTGCTGTTGCAGAAAAATGAAAAATCATTGTCTGCACACCAAGCCACTGGCAGCATGGCTAGGGTGTTTCTTGAGAAAAATGGACTGTCACTATATGCCAGCCACCATTATAGTCTTTGGCAGTTCAGTACTCGAGAGAGGCTCATCCCAGAAGTGCTTGATGGACCTGCCATTTGTATCTCCTTCGAGCAAAGGGCGAGTTCCCACCAACCATGAAGCACTGCAAAACACCCACTGCTTTTATAGGTACATGACATTGCGCCATATACGGGAGCCAGGAACACTATGGTAATTCATTTGTAACATTGTCACATGTGCATGGTGAGAATGCCACAAGCTATATGTGCCCATGCCAGACATCTTATGTCTGTAAAACTCTAAACAAATTCGTGTTACGGGTTATTACAATTACATGATGGTGCTGTGTGTATGGGGCTGGATTTCTGGCTCCGGAAACTTCTGGAAAAGGGTAGGTTTCTTTTTAAAGAAGCACGTAGCTTTCATAAAAATTGTTTGTCAAAGCTGGCTTCACCACAATAATATCGAATTTGTGGAGAAGCCTGTTTCTGCAACTTCAAGTTGTCTTTATTGGCGATGGGTTCAAAGAAGTGGAAAGTTGAAGGCCTCGTGCTGGCACTTTTTATTTCTTTGCTTCTTTTTCTGTAAGAAAACATTTGCTCCCGCAGCATATTTCTCACCTTATGATACATAATTAAGGATACAAAGTTCTGGCCATTTTGGTGAATTCAGGTTCTTATTCCAATTCTATTCGCGGAAGTCTTCCAGAACCACTTGCACGTTTTGTTGAAGCCAAAGATAATCGAGGGCAATAGCACTGGAGTGGCCTGCCCCGGTTGCATATTTACAGTTGCTAGTAGGTACAGCGAGGCATGGCGCTTGCGCAGACGCCGGACGTTCGCGCGCATGCGCGAGAAAGAGCGGGTGCGAGAGAGGAAATGTGGGGACTTTTGCTCATCATAATCGTTTAGTATTCCCTTCCCTTCAGGGACATTACATAAGGGGGGGAGACAGTGATGGGAAGGTGCCATACATCAGCTAAAAAAAGCAAACAAAGGTAACAGAAAAATAAATGATAAACTGTGTAGAAAACCTCAGGTATAAACAGAACAACGAAAATATCTCAGACTGAGTCGCATAAATTAAAAGAAAACTATACACGTAAATGTGAAAAACTAAACAAAAGTGGCAAAAAAGAGAAGGAAAAATAGGCGATGACGCAAGCAAGTCGGATTGCTGGGAGAGGAAAAGTGGCTATTTTGGGTTCAAATGGTCTGATAGTAACTGCCCAAATTTGGAGGGATTTGAATCTGAAAACACGGCTTCAGGAAGATTGTTCCATTCTTCTGTGGCTTCTAGGGCTAAGGATTTGTTGAAGGCGTTGGAAGAACCATGCAAACGCTGTATGCTAAGGGAGTTGAACAAACGGTGAGATAAGTGTAACGGAGCACATAAGTTCTTGCGCAGTGCAGGAAAGTTAAAGAATAATTTATGAAAAAGACAGAGCATTGCAAGTTCGCGGCGGAGTGCTAGGGGTTCAAGTCCAGGTAACACTGTGCCAAGGTGAGTACTGGAAAGTTATGAAGCGGGCTGCCCGGTTCTGAATGGCTTCGACCGACTGAATCAAGTAAACGTGGTGAGGGTTCCATATGGCTTAGGCATACGATCCATTTTAGAGCGGACGTATATTTCGTAATTTCTAGTTGCCTGATGGATAGAGGGGACATATCCAGCGCCATTCGGATGAAACCAAATGTTCAGGAAGTGTTAGCACACATTTTCGTGATATGGTCCACCCAAGTTTATTGTTAGTTATCTCGACTCCCAGGTACCTGTATGAGTTTGTTGCTGATAGCGCCGTAGAGTTCAGCGAGTACGGGAAAAGGGTTTGAATATATGACTCTGCCTGGGCACTACGGAGGAGTTTCTTAGCGCGGACAGCCAATTTTTTTTTCCTCACACCCCCTGGCACGCTTCGGCCTCCGCGGCCCCAACCTATGGGTCGGCCTGCTTCCAGCTTAATTTGATCCCCCCGCTACCCCTTGGGTGCCCTGGAGATCCTGCGCCGCCTGCTTTATTATAACCTCAGGTGCCCTCCTGAGGCCTCTGTTTGCTGGTTACATGTGCCCTTCATGGAGCAGTACTTGTAAAAAATCCAATCTATCGTCGCGACGAAAAAAGCGACCCGCTTCATCATCATCATCATCATCATCAGCCTGGTTACGCCCACTGCAGGGCAAAGGCCTCTCCCATACTTCTCCAACAACCCCGGTCATGTACTAATTGTGGCCATGCCGTCCCTGCAAACTTCTTAATCTCATCCGCCCACCTAACTTTCTGCCGCCCCCTGCTACGCCTCCCTTCCCTTGGGATCCAGTCCGTAACCCTTAATGACCATCGGTTATCTTCCCTCCTCATTACATGTCCTGCCCATGCCCATTTCTTTTTCTTGATTTCAACTAAGATGTCATTAACTCGCGTTGTTCCCTCACCCAATCTGCTCTTTTCTTATCCCTTAACGTTACACCTATCATTCTTCTTTCCATAGCTCGTTGTGTCGTCCTAAATTTGAGTAGAACCCTTTTAGTAAGCCTCCAGGTTTCTGCCCCGTAGGTGAGTACTGGTAAGACACAGCTATTATATACTTTTCTCTTGAGGGATAATGGCAACCTGCTGTTCATGATTTGGGAATGCCTGCCAAACGCACCCCAGCCCATTCTTATTCTTCTGATTATTTTCGTCTCATGATCCGGATCCGCCGTCACTACCTGCCCTAAGTAGATGTATTCCCTTACGACTTCCAGTGCCTCGCTGCCTATTGTAAATTGCTGTTCTCTCCCGAGACTGTTAAGCATTACTTTAGTTTTCTGCAGATTAATTTTTAGACCCACTCTTCTGCTTTGCCTCTCCAGGTCAGTGAGCATGCATTGCAATTGGTCCCCTGAGTTACTAAGCAAGGCAATATCATCAGCGAATCGCAAGTTAGTAAGGTATTCTCCATTAACTTTTATCCCCAATTCTTCCCAATCCAGGTCTCTGAATACCTCCTGTAAACACGCTGTGAATAGCATTGGAGATATCGTATCTCCCTGCCTGACGCCTTTCTTTATTGGGATTTTGTTGCTTGCTTTATGGAGGACTACGGTGGCTGTGGAGCCGCTATAGATATCTTCCAGTATTTTTACATATGGCTCATCTACACCCTGATTCCGTAATGCCTCCATGACTGCTGAGGTTTCGACTGAATCAAACGCTTTCTCGTAATCAATGAAAGCTATATATAAGGGTTGGTTATATTCTGCACATTTCTCTATCACTTGATTGATAGTGTGAATATGGTCTATTGTTGAGTAGCCTTTACGGAATCCTGCCTATACCCGCTTATACAACACCAATCGGAACCATGCCCCTTCAGAGAAAGCGACCACCAAATCGGGCGTCCGTGTCCACAGCCTCACCGCACGGGCAGCCATGGAGTGGCGGAGCGTAAACAAACTCGTCTAGAGGACAAACGCATACGACACGCGCTAAGAAACCTCCTCCGTAGTGCGTAGGCAGATGGGTGGCTTTTACAAGGAGCTAAAGCCCCCATATTTTCTCTCTCGCGCCCGCTCTTACTGTGGCATCGCGTAAGCCAATTGCATTGGCGTAGGCAAAGTAATTGCAGCCATATGGCATTGATGCTCGTTGTGCAGGCTACGCACAGCCTATGAACTCTGAACTCTTAAAAAAAGAAGGGAGCTCGTACAGCGAGGTGTGACATCTGTCAAGACGACGGAAAGCAGCTGAAATATGTCCGTGTCCCAGATGGCCTTTTTTGCTAACAAGCAATGTCCCCGAAGTACTCGTAAGCAATTTCGCCCCGCCTGGATGGACATAAAGTATAATATTCAGAAAGCAATTCGCAAAGACAGTATTAGTTTTCTAGACTAAGAGAATGTGAGAGTGCACATAAACGACTCCAGAAAAAAGCACCGACAGCAATATAATAACTTAGCGCGCGAAAAACACAAAGGACGTAGAATGGGGCTCTTGCATTGCCCAGGGGGCGCTGCGAAGGATGGATGGATGGATGATTGTGGCTCAACCCTTTGAATCGATGGATGGGTGGATGGATGGATGATTGTGGCTCAACCCTTTGAATCGGGCGGCGGCGGCGAGCGCCACCTAGCCTTTAATGGTTCTATATGCATGCATACCTATGTATTTACTCCTTTACTTTTGCATTGATATTGTCCACCAATCAGATAGCCTCCGTTTAGTTATTTCTACCTGTTCAAAGTCTATTCTACTTTCACTGTCTTTAAAACCCAAGGCTTTGAATAGTTCCCCGTTAGATTCAACTGCAGGGTGAAGTTGTTTACAAGCAAGTATCAGGTGTTCCGCCGTTTCCTCCTCCTCTCCACACGCCTCGCACACCAAATCTATCTCCTGGTATCTGGCTCGGTACGTTTTAGTCCTCGGTACACCTGTCCTGGCTTCGAACAACAATGAGCTTCCCTTAGAGTTATCGTAAATATTTTCTTTGGCTATTTCTTGCTTAAACGTCCCGTATGTCTCCAATGCCGATTTGGTTTGCATCTCTGTACTCCACATACCCCTCTCTGCCTCCTTAACCTTTTTCTTGACAGATGATTCCTTACTTGTTCCCCCGCTACTGCCCAAGTATTTGCTTGTCAATTTTCTAGTTCGCTTCCTCCACCTCGTGTCAACATTCCTCGTGTATAAGTAACTGAAAACCTTCCTAGCCCACCGAATTTCCTCCATTTTTCTCAATCGCTCCTCAAATGCTATCTTGCTACTAGCCTCTCTGCCCTCGAAAGAAGACCATCCCAGATCCCCCTGCACTCCAAGATTTGGTGTCTTGCCATGTGCTCCGAGAGCGAGCCTACCCACACCACGTTGCCTAATTTCCAACTGTTGCCGGGTCTCTGTTCTAATACATAGAACTGCATTGGCAAAAGTCAGGCCTGGTACCATTACCCCCTTCCATATCTCTCGTACTACCTCGTACTTATTGTAGTTCCACAGTGCCCTACTCTTCATAATCGTTGCACTTCTGTTACCTTTAGTCGTTAGATATTTTTCGTACTCTGTCAGATACTCAATGCCATTATTTATCCACACCCCAAGGTACTTGTATTTATCGACTATCTCCAGCGTGGCCTCCTGTATCTTATGCTCGCCGCAACTGTTATCATTAAAAATCATGACTGCTGATTTTTCTTTGCTAAACTTGGTGCTAAAAAAAAAATATGGTGCTAAAAAGCGCCCTCTGTCCTCAACTGGGTAGTACGAAGTTCGGTCGTCTGCTTCGAAAAGCACGTTTACAATATGGACCCGCCACTTTCGGTTTTGTTGTACCGCGGCTTGCAGCGAATATCGGGCGCGGAAGATTTTTTTCAGGGGTGGCACGCTGCGTAAAGGCAATAACTTATGCAACGCCGTATTGGCGGCGAGGAGTTACGGAGTCGCCCTCTATCGGAAGCGCCTCGCTGCCGTAGTATGAGGGATCACGTGGCGCGCTCCTCATAGGTTTTGCTGTCAGCGCTCACTTAAAACACCACGCGGGAGCTCTCCCGGACATTTCTGTAAGTACTTTCGAAACGAGAAAAGTTTGTTATTGTCTAACTAATAATCTTAGGCAAGCAGAAAGCACAGGATGGTCTACAGACGCTATCTCTTTACCGAATACGTACAGTGAACGCCACTGCGCGCGGTCGCCGCGATGGAGTCTCCCGAACCGGCTTCTTGTGTGAAAGCTAGGGAAACGCTGAGAGCAAAATATGTTTGAAATATGTTCTGGTAGTGTTTGTATAACTAAATAGAGCGTAATAGAATGAAGCCTCAATGAAGCGATCGCACAGATTCGCAGCGACCGACTGCGCGTCTGCATGCTTGTCCGCGCACTGTTTCGCTTTCGCCGCGTGCGCGTTTTCGCAACGTGCCATGAGCTTTAGGCCGCAGAATCATTTGACAGTATACAAGCAACCATTGTTGCGTGGGCGCTATCTGAGCTGTTCAAAAATATTTTCATTGTAGAGACTTCGACGCCTACGGAGACTGATGTGCCTTCGCGACGATTCAATGTTTTTTTTTTCTTCTAGATTCTTGGTCGTTTCAATACTATTTCTCGAGTTGCGTCGCACTGTATGTTTATAGGTGTTCTCAGCGTGCGATTTCCCGCTGCTTCTTTTTTGTAATCCAGTGCATTAATTCATAACACAAACGTGACCATATGCCATGCTTTTTTTTAATATGTGCTTCTTACCGCTCCCTTTCCACTCCAGTGAACTTGCCAATATCTATAGCATCGACAAGTTCATAGACCAAACCGTCATGACATTAGTCGGGCAGCGGACTCGGGCGAGCGTCTCAGTGCGCGTTTACAGAACATCGCAGACCGGGCGCCGTAGCAGAAATCTTCATCGCGTCTGTGCTTGCTGCATACCCGAGTTGTAGCCGATGACTGCCGGTTTTATGTTTCGCGAGCCAAGCTTCACGCAGCTTCTTGTCCTGCGGCTACGTGTGAATAAGGCTGACGCCGGCCTCCGTTACGTGCGTCCGGCCCTGCGGCACCGAGAAGTAGCCTACCATGTTGCGCGCCTTCAAAGGCAGCCGCTACTTATTGTAGTGCTTTGAAGCGTTGTAAAGGAGACACTCGAAGCGGCAAAATTTCGCCACTAAATGAGGACCGCAGCGTACGAGGCAATTTAAACTCGTTTTCAGCTCGCTTCGGCGCGCCCGAAGCAGCCGACGCAGCCGCTATGTCCACGTGATCCCTCCTAGCACGTCACGCCGACGGTGGCGCCAGCTTTTCCAGTGGTGGAGCTCGAGGCCAATACGTGTACGCCGTTCAAGAAATAAGCGGCGAAGTTTTAGCGCGGTGTAAATCGCAAGTGAAGCGAGTCGCGTACGAAGTTGAACTTTAGGTAAGATTTGCACGCTGCTAGATTCAGGCACACAAACGCGAGGAAATGCTTGCTGTAAATGAATTCACAGCAGCGATAAGCCGGCATCATGTGTACGGAACTGCTCGAGCGCACGACGGTACGCTCGGCGACGGCAGCGGTCTTTCAGCATGCCGCGATGTACGAACTACTCGAGCGCAGGATCGTACGCGCCGCGACGGCAGCGGTCCTTCGACATGCCGCGAAACGGCGGGCCTCCTGCAATCTTTGTTGACTGCATGCCGCTAGACAAGTAGTTATGCTTGCTGCACTGTAGTAGCGGCCATCTGTCCCTTTAGCAATTGATAAATAGCTGATGCAACGCTATGAGCTCGCGGTAACGTACGTGCGAATCGTGCGAGCTCGTGCTGCTGGCTTGATGTAGCTTTTAATTACAGTGTTCGAACATTGATGTACTGCAATCAATACTACCTTGCTGCGCTGCTTCAACGTGCTGGCTTGAGGTCAAGGATAAGCACATTTAACTCTCTAACCTGTGCTGCTCGTAGTGGGGTAGTGAATTGTCACCGAATCGATCAGCCCGACCAATTATGCTCATTTGCACGCACCACTTCACACGGGTCGAATGTTAATTGTCGCTGTGGCCACGGGTCTCGAATCGTGAATCACCAGCCATGCCTGCTGCTACGTCGGTCTGCCGTCGGGACTGTAGGTGCAAAAGACCAAATTTTAGAACGCAGATAAGCAAGGTTCAAGACAGGCGAAGCAGTCAGCATGGCGCGAAGTTTCGCTTACCCAGCGCGACGAACTGCAGCTATAGCCAGCGCGCCCGACGCTCCGCTTCGTGAGGCCTTGAAGGAAAACGGTAGAATCTGGTGTTGGGATTCAGGCCTTCTTGTTCATGGCAGCCGACGACGTAGAAGTAACGACGGTGACGCTTTTTCGAGGCAGAGCTAGGTCTCTCCGGATCGGCGTCGCCGATTCCTTCTGCTTCCAGCATTACATCTCACGGAGAGTCCGTTTTCGTTAAACTTTAGGCTGCGACGAGCTCGCAGCGTGGTCGGTGTGGTCTGTAAGAAGTGACGAGCTTTTTCGCACTCGCAACAGGGCAGAAAAAAGTGCGAATCGACGCAAAACTCGGCCTAGAAACGTGCTTCGCCACAGCCAGGGCTCAATACGACCCAAGCTGGTACGACCCAGATGTCGTTTCCCGCCCCGCCACCAGGCGCCGCTACTATACCTCGAACTATACTCGAGGAGCACTATACCTCGAGGAGCAGTTACATAGAGAACAAATAGGGGTGTATGCGGTTACAGAAACGCACCTTAGAGACTCAGAAGAGCCGCCAGTTATTGAGAATTATGTATGGGAAGGGTGCAACAGAACTAAGTCGGAAAGAAAGGGAGGGGGAGTCGGAATGCTCATCCATCAGGGAGCCAAATGGAAGAGAGTAAATTCACAATGTCAAGAGCATCTTTGGTTATCAGGTACAATGAGTGGGAAAGAAACTTGGCTTGGAGTTACGTATTTGTGGACCAGAATAAATTGCACAGAGAAGAATAAAGAGTTAGTGGAATGCATAAGCGCTGATATTAGGGGTTTCGGGAATGGTGCTGAGATAGTCCTATTAGGTGACATGAATGCCCACATACAGGATTTAGATGGCTATGCCGACAATAACGGGAAGTCAATGCTAGACCTTTGCGAGCAACATAACCACATAACCTCGTGATCGTGAATACAGGGCCTAAGTGTGAAGGACAGATCACGTGGGAAGTGGGAAACCGGCAATCGACCATTGATTACTGTCTGATGACAGAAGGAATTCATGATAAGTTGAGAGAAATGGTCATCGATGAGGAAGGGTTTAGCAGCATAGGGAGTGACCATAAACGCATCATTTTGAAAATGGGATATGTAGTTGGGAAAGAGAGCAACGAAAGCAAAATGGCCAGTCCAAATTTGAACGCTGAACAAATAGCGAATATAGTCACTAGAGTGGAGGAAGAAATTGGCAAGTCGCCAAGTAAGGGGTGGGAACATGGTGAGCTTGGGGCGAAGCGGTTCTTCGCCCCATGCCTCGCTCGCAACGCCCTCGTACAATTTTTACACACGCGACGCCTCAGCGAGAGAGCGCCGTTTGGTCCACTATGCTTGCACCATCGTTTCTGTACCGGATTTTTTCTGTGGCTTGCTTCTAACTCCCGGTTGTTGTTTAGACTGTGGTGCATTGTAAATGCGCTTTGTGGTGTGTTGACTGCTCGTACAGGCACCGCGAACCACGACGAAATGGCGAACCCGACTCAGCCGTTCACTCCAGCGATTGCCTGCACGCCTGTAACCAAAGTTGAGATCAGCGTGTCCTGTAGGTGGGTGCGGCTATGCTATGCTGTGTATGCAAGTACACTTGGCGAGCTCGCATAAACATCGCTAATGTGGGCTCGCCCCTTTACGCCCTGTCGATAAACACTGTCAGTAGTCGCATGCAGCTCTACAGGTGATGCACTCCGAACCGAATTAAAGGAGCAGGGCAAGGCTAGCTCCCTAGCACGGCACGCCTTCGATGCCGCCAGATTGCGTTGTGATACGGATGCTGTCGTACCACAACAAGCAAGAATTTCGTACCACAACAAGCAAACAACAAACAGCAAGAATTTGTTTACGTATTTGCGTTCGGCAGGTGCTCATCGTTTGTATCAAGTCGCGAGTTCTCGTGGTTGGAAACATTCAGAAAGGGACGGGCGCTTAGGCCAGCTTACTTTTTGCGTTTTTAAAGCGAAGCTTTCTTTGCCTCTTCCTTAGACTTTCCCACTGCAGCACCTGCTGCTCTATGACTACTGTTTGGCACACCGCTACGGGGGGTGGGCCAGAGACAAGAACGTGGCAGAGAGGATAGGCGACGGGTAAAACTCGTTTGGACCTTTGCATCGCGTCGAATGTGTATTGTGCTCTCTGGAGCTCCCTGGGCGTCGCCACAATAACCTCCAGAAACTGCAGCGCTTACCCTTCTACTAGCGTGCAACCGTCCAGAAGGGAGGTGTGTGTGTGTGTGTGTGTGTGTGTGTGTGTGTGTGTGTGTGTGTGTGTGTGTGTGTGTGTGTGTGTGTGTTACACCATAGTGCGTTGGACGGCTGTGTTGTAATCGAAAGTGATGAATGGTAGAATGACATCCCAATTGGTGTGGTCAGGCTTGATGTACATTGATATCAATTCGGACAGCGTGCGATGAAAGCACTTTGTGAAGCCATTAGTTTGAGGGTGATAGCTGGAAGTCATATTATGGATGGTATTGGATGCACGGAGAACATCGTTGAAAAGTTGAGACAGAAAGGTCCTGCTGCGGTCACTCAATAGGACACGTGGGGCTCTGTGCCGTAAAAAGATGGCTTCCAAGAAAAAGGCTGCAACCACTGCTGCGGATCCCGAAGATAGTGTGGCTGTTTCAGCGTACCGTGTCAAGTGGTCTGCCGCTGTGACGATCCATAGAGGTTGATACCAACGACTGTGAATGGACCTTCAGGACACGGGACAGGTTGAAGCAGTCCAGCTCGTGGTGAGGTCAGTCGTTTGCGGTGTTGGCAAAGTGAGCAGGAAGCCATGTATTTCGCTACGCTGGTTGGAAGTCCAGGCCAAGAGAAGCGGCTGCGGATTTGCTTATAGGTTTTATAGAAACCAAAGTGACTGGCAGTGAGATCGTTGTTAAAGGTCTCCAATATCTAGGCCCAAAGTGATCGGGGAATGCCAGGAACCCAACGGTGTCCTTTGGGATGAAACACGTACGGGTATAACATCGAATTTTCGGTCTTGGAAGTTCTTCAACTATCGACGGAGCCGAGTGTTAGGTGTGCAAGATGATCCGCGAACACATTCCATAATGGAGTGGTAGTAGGAGTCACTACGTTGGCAAGATGCAAACGTATGAGAATGGCTGGATGGGAGCCAGTCGAGAGTAGCGAGTGAAGGAAGTGCAGAAGACGCGTCCTGTGGTTTGCGCATGGAAGGTGGGAAGCAAGCAGCGTTTGAAGGCGGTGGTAGGGGACAACGAGAGAGCATCGGTATCCTGGTGTTTGTTTTCAGACTTGTAGGTGACGTCGAAGTCGTATTCTTGTAAATGAAGTGTCCAACGGCCGAGCTGTCCCATTAAATTCTTTAGCGTCGCCAACCAGCACAAGGCGTGGTGATCAGTAACGACCGTAAAGTGGCGGCCATGCAGATAAGGCTGAAATTTTCGGACGGACCAAACAATGGCAAGACACTCTTGCTAGGTGACTTTATATTTTTCTCTGCAGCTGTTAGCGTGTGACCTGCGTATGCAACCACATATTCTTCGCAATTTTGCTGACGTTGCAGAAGAGCAACGCTGATACCGGGGTTGCCGGCATCAGTATGTAGAAGAGTGGGTGCGGTGCTGTCGAAATGACAAAGCACGTGTTCAGATGTGAGGGCACGCTTGAGGGCGTCGGAAGCAATTTGGCATTCATCCGACCGCATGTAGGGAGCTCCAGAAGGAAGGAGTTGATGGAGCGGCGCCGCAGTGGTGGCAAAGTTACGTATGAAGCGCTGGAAATAGGAAGCTAGGCCAAGGAAGCTACGCAAGTCTTTGGCGTGTTGAGGTCTGGGGAAGCAAAGGACAGCGGCAATCTTATCGGGGTCAGGTCGAAGGCCCTCCTTGCTGACAAGGTGTCCAAGTACTTTAATTGTTTTGCTGGCGAAGTGGCACTTTTTTGTATTCAGCTGAAGGTCAGCAGCTGAGAGGCATGTCAGGACCTCGTCGAGGCGCTGCAAGTGCTGATGGAAGGTCGACGAAAATATGACGATGTCGTCAAGGTAGCATAAGCAAGTCTTCCACTTTAGGCCCCGTAGTATGGTACGGTGTCAATCATCCACCCAAATGTGGCGGGAGCATTACGCAGGCCGAAAGGCATTACATTAAATTCGTAAAGTCTATCGGGTGTGGCAAAGGCAGTTTTTTTCCTTGTCTGCTTTGTGCATGGGGATCTGCCAGTATCCAGAGCGTAGATCAAGGCTGGAGAAATACTCCGTGCCTTGTAATGAATCTAACGCATCATCGATTTGGGGCAGTGGATGTAGATCTTTGCAGGTTATTTTGTTCAAGGCACAGTAGTCTACGCAAAATCGCACTGAGCCGTCTTTCTTACACACCAAAACGACAGGTGACAACCAAGGGCTTGAAGAAGGGTAGATTATGCTTCATTTCAGCATGTTGGCAACATGAGTATCAATGATCTGGCATTTGGTAGAAGAAACACTATATGGCCGCTGGCACACGATGGAAGTTCCATCTGTGTCTATGCAATGAGCCGTCGCAGAAGTCTGTCCCAGAAGAGGAAAGTGCACATCGAAGGAGTCTTTATGCTTGGATGACGCCAGTAACTCCTCCGTCTGCTGTGGCATTAGATCGGTGCTGATGGCGCTAGTGAGAACAGAAGCAGGGACCGCATCTATAGCTGTGGGTGGTTGTGAAACAGCAGTAGCCGAGGTAAGCACAGGGACAGGCTGAGTGTCCAAGACGCACATAACAACAGCGCCTTTAGGAAGCAGTACTGGCTCAGTGGTAGTGTTGAGTACAGCCAAAGTGGCCATGCCATTGGTGAAGCGAACAAGGCTGGGTGCCAGAGCAATCCCTTTGGATAGACAACGGGCTGACGGTACAACCAAAACGTCACCATCGGTGATGTCATTGTTAACTACAAGAAGCAGTTCGCAGCCAGGTGGCACCATAAAAGCATCAGCAGTTTCTAAGTGAAGGCGCGGTTTGTGCACGTCGTCGGAATTGTCGGTCTCTGTAAAGTTAACGAGGCATTGACGGCACAAGATGAAAGCAAATGCCGAAGAGAGAAAGTCCCACCCTAGTATAAGCATGTGAACACAGGAAGTCAGCACTGTGAACTGGATATAGTGGCGTATCCCATCAATCAAAACTCGAATGGTGCATTGCACCGATGGCCGAATTAAATTGCAACACATAGAAGAGCTCCATTGTAACGTGTAATAACTTTGCATAGACGAGAGCACAAGTCAGCGCGAATAATAAAAATAGCTGCTCCCATATGAATCAATGCTAGAATTGGTACACCTTCTACACACACGAATAAGGTATTGGGCTGGGCAGGCTGGAGGAATTATAGTCTGTGCGAGCCATGCAGCTTTCCCTCCAAAAACTGCACCATCTAGTTTTCCGGTCGATAGTCAGTTGTGTGGGTGGCCGGTTGCAGGGGTGATGTAGAGCGTCGGAGAGGGGAGGGCGAGCAGCGGCGCCCTGTACGGTAGTTGCGAGGCGCTTCAAGAGGTGGAGAAAGTGAGCGTGGGGAAAGCCGGCACTGGTAGGGACTCGGAGGAAGCAACGAGTCTCGCTCATAAAGACGGTAGCCATAGCGTTTGTCCTGTTGTCTTCGACAAAACCGCTCATGCACTTAAATTTAGGGGCACATTAATGAACACCACAGTATCGTAGTTAATATGGAGTCCGTCACTACGGCGTGCCTTATAATCCGATTCTGGATTTGGCACATACAGCCCCATAATTCAAATAACATTTAATACTTCTGCCACGATTCGATGTGCCGTGTGAAGCAATGAATATGCTCAACCCTCTCGGAGATTATGAAGTATGGTGCACACCACCACCTCAAGCAAACACCTCTTTCTGTGTGTTCTGTGTGCTATGCTGACAAACAGCAGTGGTGCATGCAAGGTTACGTTTAACATCTACTCACCATTGCTGTGTTGGCCTAAAAGTTGGAGAAATTAAACATTTGCCATCAACGTCACCACTAATTATCGTCGCTAAAAGCAAACAGCACAGAAAGCTTCACTTACATAGATTCCCACAGTGTGTGGGATCCGCATATGATTATTATTTTTTTCAAAACAGCTCCTTGATAGGGATAACTGGCAGATGCTGTACCAGAAAGAAAATATTTTTTTCTTACTTTTCGCTTTTATCTCAATAAACAAAAGCAGCAGCTTTCCTGTAGTGAAAATGAATAAATATTAACAAAAATAAGTTCTAGTCCTGTTCAAACAACTCAAACAACTGTTGTACAGAGAAGTGGTGTAGCCAGGGGTGGCACATGGGGCATGTGCCCACCCTCGAAACGTTATGTTAGTATGTAGCCTGCCCAGATCACTCTGACTTTCCCTGTAGTATTGCCCCCACCTGCCCCTGAAAAAATTGCCGGCTACGCCACTGATACTGAGGCCATGCAAATTATACATTGTTCTAGGGTGGTTGCTTGAGCTAGTTGGTAATTCATGATCAAAAATAATGTACAGCGCGAAAGACAAGGACTGCGAAGACGACATACACAGCGCTGACTTCCAACAACATTTAATTGCGTTGCCACATCGTGTGTATATATACAAGAAAGGGCATGGGCGCAGAAAATGAAGGGCAGTCACATGGGGTGTTCTAACAGCAAGTCACTGAACCCTATCCTATCTGTCTATCCTTCCCTATCTTAGCTGATCTAATAACAGTAAAAGTGCAATAGACAGGATGATAAGAAACAGACCAGCACTTACTACAAAATACCATCTAGCCCAAACTGTGGCCCTTATTAGCTTATCCCTCCTTTTGATCACTTACGGTTCCCTAGCTCTCACCTTACTCTTTTGCACTTCCTAATGCTCCTCGCCTCTGAGTATAAAATGAATTATGCGTATAAATGTTGGTGACAAGAGCAGTTGTTGCTCTGACAAAGACAAATACCCTTGTTGAAACATTGGCTCCAACCTGAGACATTTGTTTGTCCAGTTTTGATTAGGTAAATGTTTTCATTTTCCTGTGAAGTCTTTAATTTGTTAAACCTTGCTTTACATCACTCTATAGAAAATGAACTTGGTATATGGCCGTTACCCATGCATTGACTGCAGCATTCATTAGATAAATGTCTACCATACAAACTCGTATTAGCACTCTTCACTTCAATTAGTGCAGAGTAGTAGGCAAAAGAGTGTACCTTGAGTCAACTTCTCAACGCATAAATTTGTTTCTGTGTTCTAAGTGATCACTTTGAGTGTGAGATATCGTCTAACCTTGACATGATTGGCAGTTAAAAATTTGGGCACAATGTTTTTTTCAGAGAATGAATGATCAACTTAACATTGCTCCTCATAGTGCCAAAATTAGATTTTTCCATGCCAAATTTTACAAATAAAATGAGTTAAAGTAGAGCCTTTAATTTTGTTCTTCACCACGACATACTGTGTTCTGTGAGTTTAATAGCATACCGTATAGTTTAACTAATAAAGAGAACTACCGTAATATCCCGAAATATGCCCCACCCTCGAAAGATAGCCACCCCTGTTTTTGACAAGATTTTCTAGTTTTATAATACAACATGTGCTAGTTCCTGTAGGTACACTGAAATTTAACCCACCTCATATTTTCACTCGATTTTCTCTTGATTTTAGATGGGCTATCTGGGGATTTTACGGTATGTCGTCTTTTCAGTTCTTTTTATCCACCCACTATGGTGAAACTAAGTGTCTGTGACGTTCTATGTAATATTGCAGGTTCAATTATTGCCACAGCTTCATTACAATGGGGGCAGAATGCAAAAATGCTTATGAGCTTATATTTGAGTGCACAATAAAGCATCTGGTGGTCAAAACTAATCCATGGCCCTCCACTACAGCGTCCATTATAGCCCACAGTGTAGCAGCTTTGGGACAATAAACACATCAGTCCAATTTCTTTAAATATTGTCACAAACAGTGGCGAAGAAAGACAAAGATATTGCAGTGGGGCTGGGTCAGACTCTCTCCTGTCAGACTTAAGGGGCTGCTAAAACCTGTGTGCCCCTGTGCAGCCTTCACTAGCTAAGTGCTAGCCGTTTACTGTTGAGTGAATACTCCCAGTGACATCTTTTTGGTGGAGGTTGCGGGCTCTATTCCTCCTGGCCCTGGATCTTCGGAGCGGATGCCACGTTTCTCCCGTCTCCATGGCCGAAGACAGTATGCCGTCATCACAGCCAGCGCCTGCGGCTCCGGCAACCGTGGTCCTTTCGCGTCCCCTTGACCCCGGCACATTCTCGGTACGGAAAACAATGATGTTGACGATTGGCTCCTGTTGTATGAGTGCGTCAGCAAGCACCACAGGTGTGGTGAGACGCTAATGCTTGCCAACATCATTTTCTACCTATGGGGCACAGCTCGCGTGTGGTTTAACATGCACTGACAAGTTGGGATGTCTGCAAGGAGAAGATGATGTGCAAATTTTTGCAGATCATCTGCAGATGTGCAGATGATGTACGATCAGTCGTACGACAAATGACAACCCGGCACGAACTCGCGGCCAGAGTTCAAACGTCGACGGAATCGTACATTGCATATATCCAAGACGTGCTAGCCTTGTGCTTCACCATTGACAAAGACATGCGAGAGGAGGACAAGGTTGGCCACGTGTTGAAAGGCATAGCTGACGATGCCTTCAACGTACTCATGTGTAAGCACTGCAGCACGATTGACTCCATCATAACAGAATGCTGTCGATTTGAACAAGCAAAATGTAGGTGCATTACTCACTGCTTTACCAGACTCCCGAACGTGGCTGCGACATCCTCATGCGAAGATCCCGTGATGCTCCTTTCGTTCTCAACGCCTAATAAACTAACCAGGATTGTTCGCCAGGAGCTTGAAGTTATGGCTTCAGCCACTTATCAGGCACCTGCTCACGACCATTTCGTGACAATATCCCTCCTTCAAGCTGTCGTCCATCAAGAGTTTGCAAATATGGGCATTCCACAAGCCACCTGTCACGCACCTCAGCCCGTGTGCGCTTCCGGTCCTCACACTGAACACTACACCACCTCAATTGTTGCTGCTGCTGCTTCCGCTGCCCGGTTCACACCCGGCTACAGAAACCCATCTGAGTGGAGGAAGCCAGATGATCGACCAGTCTATTTTTCTTGCTCACGCGTCGACCACATTTCACGCCTGCCACTGCCGCACTCGTCGGTATTGCCAACCCAGCTTCCCCGGTGACCACCGCCACTATTGTGGCCCGTCTTCTAGCACGTCTCTTCTCGACGACCACGTTCCGGCCCGTGAACATCACCACCTATCTTCGTGCTCTGCACTGACATACACCAATATTGCCGCTACAGGACACTAGTCTAGCCGATCGCTGTCACCTCAGAGTCGCCAGTCGCGCTCCCCTCAATGCCCTCGCTCTCCCTCCCCCCTGCTTACTCTGGCCACCACCCGGGAAACTAGCCAGTGTAGCTCCGGGAGGTGGTGCTGCATTGACGACAAAGACCGAAAAACCTCTATTGACCCTTACTTCAAGACGCAATTTACTCAGTGTTCTCATCGACGGCGTGACCACTACTACTTTCATTGATACTGACGCCCACATATCTGTTGAGTTCTACGCTCCAACACCGTCTACGAAAAGTGCTGACACCTGCCGTCTCTCCTCTGTGCAAGTAGCTGACGGCACCCGAACACCGGTTCTTGGTATGTGCACTGCCCACGTGTGTTGCCGGCCACCACACTTCAGTTCTCTTCGCTGTTCTCGACGCTTGCCCACATGATGTCATTCTTGGTATTGACTTCTTGACTGCCCACTCTGCCCTCATCGATTGTTCTACTGGCATTTTGCGGTTTGAGCTGCCATTGTGTCCTGATGACGCTGCATCGCATAACACTCGCCTACATTCTGTGGAGTTTCTTAGACTACCCGCTCAGGCTGCTATCTACGTCCTTCTGTCACCGTTTCCCCCAGTAACTGATGGTGACTATATGGTCGCTCTCCTCACAGATCTTATCCTCTCACACAAAATCACACTTCCTCACACTATAGTGGTTGTTGCCTACAACAGAACAATGCTTCCAGTCCTCAACTTTTCTACTTCGGCCGATATTCTTCCTCAAGCACTTTCACTCGCCAAACTTTTACCGCTGGAAGAATGTACAGTTTCTGCATTCAGCTGCTGACGATAAAACCATGCCCCAACCTGTCATACCAGCGCCAACCAAGGCGCTTCTGAACAAAATGATATCCCGCGACCTCTTACCTTCCCAAAGTGAAGCACTTCGTGCTGTCCTATTTTCTTGACGTTTTTGATGTTGAGAACAGTCCACTAGGCCGTACACATGTCGTGGCCCACTGCATCGAGACTTGAGACGCCATACCCCTTCACAAGCACCCTTACCAAGTGTCTCACTGAGCGCCAAGTCATCCAAAAGGAGGTAGAGAAAATGCTTGACAAAGATGTGATAGACCCTTGGGCATCCCCTGGCGTGCTTGTGAAAAAGAAGGACAACAGCTGGTGGTTTTGTGTCGATTATTGCCACCTCAATTGGGTAACACAGAAGGATGTGTACCCTCTCCCTCGAATTGATGTTGCACTCGATTGCCTTCATGGTGCCTGATATTTCTCATCGCTAGATCTCCACTCACGATACTGGCAAATTGCCTTCATGGTGCCAGATATTTCTCATCGCTAGATCTCCACTCACGATACTGGCGAATTGCCGTCGATGACCATGACAGCGAGAAGATCGCTTTCATCACACCCGACGGCCTCTACCAATTTAAGGTCGTTTCTTCTGGGTTGTGTAACGCACCTGCAACTTTCGAACTTGTGATGGACACTCTTCTATGCAGTGTTGAGTGATCGGCCTGTCTGTTATTTGGACGGCGTCATTGTTTTCTCGCCCCACTTTGAAAGCCACCTCCCTCTACTGTCGGCCATTTTCAACACATTCCTATAAGTGCACTTTTGGGTGCTGCCAGATCAAATTACTTGGACACCTGGTTGATGCTACTGGTGTCCAACCAGACCCTGAAAAAGTCTGTGCCGTCCGCGAGTTGCCAGTTCCGAGGTTCTGAGGACGCAGCTTTCTTGGGCTCCGCTCTTACTTTCACTGCTTTGTTCTCAACTTCGCGAACGTTGCTCAACCCCTCTTGGACCTCCTCAAAAAGGATGCGACCTTTTCTTGCGGCGCAGACCGAGCGACTTCCTTTGCATCGCTGATTTCTGCCTTCACATCACCACCTGTGCTAGCTCATTTTTACCCAGCTACTGTAATAGAGCTTTGCACCGATTCAAGTGGCCATGGCATAGGTGCTATCCTCGCCCAAACACGGAACAGAGCTAACTGTGTGATAGCCTATACTAGTCGCCTCCTGTCACAGTCGGAAAAGAATTACACTATTACTGAGCGGGACGGCCTAGCTCTCGTCCGGGCTGTCACGAAATTTCGTCCTTACCTATATAGATGGCCGTTTGTGGTCATAACAGACCACCATGTGCTCTGCTAGCTCTCAACACTTAAACACCCCACAGGGAGGTTTGGCCATTGGGCATTACGATTTGTGGGGGCTCCACTCTGCGTGCGGCTAGGGCTGAAGGCGAGCTCCGGATCTAGCCCCACGAAGTTGCTTCGTGGTACTCCCAACCCGTAGCGCGGGAATCACGACTACGCCGGGTTCGAACGAATAAGGCAACCACCGGTGTCAACGGTACTAACGTTTATTGCTATTAGCAATAGCGAACACTCACAGAGGGACGTCCTCTCAGTAATAGTAGTAAATAGGCTTGCCTCGTTGTCTGGGTGGGTCAGACAAACGAGGTCACTCATGGGATGTGGCAGGTGCTTTCGTCCAGGCGGTCCAGGTGTCGGCGTCCCAAGAGAGAGCGTCTCCCCCGGTGGCGCGCTTTTATGCCTTTTTACCTTTTTGCAAGGGGAAGTCCTCCTCGCCCGCTGGATACGTTTCCCTTTCCCGTGAGCCGCGTGGGGGGAGAGGGGTACGCATGTCACAAGAGCGACGGAGAAAGGGAGGGTGCGTAGTGCCTCTCTCTCTTGTCTACGCCGGCCCGACCTGTCCGCCATGTGCGAACGGGACGACGCGGGTACGTGGGAGGAAATGGAGGCGGGTGCTCCCCACAGATTACAGGAGTACACGTTCTCAGTTGCGTACAAATCTGGCAAGTTATACACTGGCAGCGACTGCCTATCTCATCACCCCGTTGAACTATCCGACTTCACTGATACAGACCCCGACACCTACGTCCTGGCATTCACAGACTTCATTCATGTGGCCGATGAACAACGTAGAGATCCATAGTTGCTCTCTCTTATTGACCGTCTGCAATCCGGCACCCTCGACTCCTCATTCAACATGTGCTTGCTTCAGGATAGCGTTCTTTACCGTCGCAACATGCACCCGAATGGCACAGAACTCCTGCTAGTTGTCCCGCGTCATCTACGCAGAGATGTCCTCATCCAGTTTCATGACTCCCCAACTTCCGGGCACTTAGGCGTCTCCAGAACTTATGATCGCATATAACGTTTCTTCTGGAAGGGCCTTTATCGTTTCATTTGCTGCTGCGTAACATGTTATGACCTGTGTCAGCACTGCAAGAAATATGCAACTCAACTTACTGGTGTCCTTCAGCCAATTGACATTCCTACCAAACTGTTCTATCGAGCGGGCCTGGACTTGCTAGGCCCCTTTCCAATTTCCACGAAAGGCAACAAATGGATTGCAGTCGCTACAGATAATACCACACGTACGTTTCCCGCCTCAAGCGTTACAACTGTGATAACCCATTTTGACCACAACCAGCACCAGGATGGTGCTTCACCAGCCGGGGATAATGTCACGAACAGTGGTGAAGGCAGACATAGTGGGGCTGGATCAGACTCTCTTCTGTCAAACTGAAGGAGCTGCTAAAACATGTGTGCCCTGTGCAGTCTTGACTAGCCAAATGCTAGCCGAGTACTGTCGAGTGAATACTCCCCATAAGAATTTTATGAGTATTAGTTGCACTACAACATAAATTTTATGCTAGAAGAGAGGAATTGGGTAGGCACTGTGGCCTTAAATTAGCCTCTTCCTTGCAGACATCTCAAGCAGAAGGATCTCCTCTCGAAGTCCGACCCTATGTGTGTTTTGTTCATGCGGACCTGTGACACTGACCAGTGGTTGGAGGTAAGTAGAGCCAGCGGTGATGACTGTAGGAAGCTACTGACCATTCTGTTTCCAGGTTGGGCGCACGGAAACGGTATGCGACACGCTCGACCCAAACTTTGTGACCAAGTTTCTAGTGGACTACTACTTTGAAGAACGCCAGCAGCTCATGTTTAAAATGTAAGAGCTTGTTTGTCTATATATTTATTTTGCTTGCTTGGGAAAGTTAAAAATTTGGAGGATGCTTAAGCTTCGCCTGTAAGAGTGATACACATTAGCTTTCTAAGACCCCTGACTGCTTCTCATGCTTCCCAGCAACTGCAGCTTATGCAACTGTTCTGTTAACCGGGAAACACTGGTAGTGAATGCTATGCATGAAGTCGACCTATCTCATAAAAATGCGGCCTCTTGCGTGGCCCGGACCCGGAGGTGGTGCACAGCCATGCCAAAAACATTACATCATTTTCAGATTTCTTTTATTGTTTAGCACTTTTAGTATTTCAGTCTGAGAAGATTTAACATAAAAGGCAACTGCTGTCGATGTCTTGTTTCATGACATTTGTTTGTGGGCTGTCATTCTCAAAGCTCCGAGGAATAACTTTGCCAAGAATGTAAGACAAGGTATGAGCAACTTTAGTGATAAAATGGTGTGGCAACATAACCCGCATATACCGCATGTCATATAGCAAGGTGTGGCATATACACATACCTAAATATATACGCTAATTTTCGCCCATGGGGATTCCTGCACCGGAGTCGGACACCAGATTTTCTGTGACATGGGGCCCTTAATTCTATCGCATTAAAATTGCTAGACTTGTCTTTCATCTTCTTGGTGCAGGTACGACGTTGACAGCAAGAGCGTGAATCTCCAGAATCATGTGAGTGCCCAATTAAAGACATAGCATTATATAAGTTATTCAGGCTTGTTTAGTGCTGTAATGATTGAAAAAAACACAGTTTGCATGTGAATATTTGTCCGAGTACTCAAGCCCGTCAGTGTTACACACATTTGTTTTTTTTTACACCTTTGCATTCAACCAGTAACATTTCCTTTCTTTACTGCTCCTGACATGCTGTGAGATTAGCTAGATTTTATGCTACATTACCATTAACGTACAAGCAGTGGCAATGTTAACCTCTTTTGAGTGACATGTGCCTTAGAAAGAAAGTTTGTTCATTAATGCTTGAAGGTGAAGCACTTCAGAACAGCAGCTCCAACATTTGCATGGGCATGTCTTCTGTGTTTTCCTTCTTGAAAAAGCAGCATTTTCTTGAGGACTTCATACCGGCTGTTTCAGCAAACACTTCAAAAATAAAAAAGAAAAGAATTCCCTGTGGCATATAGCACAATTTTAGTCCATGTGCTGGTCTGCTCGAAGAGGTGGACATTACTTGCACAAAAAATTGCAATGCATAATCGACTAATTAACAAAAATTCATAAATTAGCTTTTAACTAATTACCTTATTTATTTATTTGTATTACCCTTAAGGCTAGGGGGCATTGCAGAGGGGAGTGGTATGAACAGTTTCAAAAGGTTACAAGAATGCAGTATGTTACAGTAAAAAAAAAGAAATAATCATTGCTGATATTATACAATGTTAGCTAAGGTACAAATGAAATGAACATAAAGTCAGGTTAGGAAGACTAGACAGTAATAATGTTTGGTGAATACAAAATAGCTGCTACTTATACAATATTAGCTAGTGCTACTTTAAAGGCATTGTTATCAGTACTAGTAACAATGTCTGGAGGAAGATGGTTCCATTCCTGAGATGTTCACGGAAGAAATGACTGAAAAAGACTTTTGGTGTGGCACAATACAAACCCTACTTTGAGAGAATGATCAATGCGATGAGAAACATACGTTGGTGGCGTAATTAAATCATTTCGTAGCACGGGATGATAGTATAATTTATGAAACAGAGCTTGACAGGATATATTACGGCGAGAAGCTAATGGCGGTAAGTTGAGGTTATTTTTAATAGTGCTTATGCTTGCAGTTCTATTATAGATAGAAAGAATGAATGGCATATATTGCAATTTACAAATTCTAACCAGGCAGTTCGCAAGGCAGGTCCGCTTGAAACAATATCTCAGGATGACACCAGTTTCAAAATATTAATTTCTGAACCTTGCGGAGAAATGTATTGGCGTCCCAGTTACTATTGTGCTTCAACACACAAAACAATGTTTTGTTAAAGGGCCCCTCGCCAGGCCCCATAGCAAATTTTGGTGATATGCTGCAAGTTGTTACATGTCTTCTAGGGAGTGTTCTGCCACAAAAATTTTTCAAATCGGCTCATTAATAGCTAAGATAGAAATATTTCAGTGCCCGTGATTTAAGCAAGCAAACTCCACTGCCAAGCAAGACACTCTCTCCATTCGCCCCGCCTAGCCTTCGCAAGCGAAATTCCTTCCCTGCGTTCTCCCATACCGGACCTCAAGGATTGCGTGACACACTTCACAGGCCCCGACTTCATTCTTTTTTTTAATCTTTTTTTTTTCGGCGCTACGCACTTCCGCTGACAGCATTGCGCATGAGCTGTTGTCCCGTTCATGCAGTGCATGATTTTGCGCATTGTGCACAAGGTCACATGACTAGCGGTATAATTCAGTGCTCCATGAATACAGAGGCAGAACAAGTGGATCACAGAGCATGATCACGCGCTGCAACACAGTAGAAAATGGCATAGTTACGTTACCTGCGCACATGACTGCACGACTGTGGGAACAAGCAGATGAAGCGGAAGTACATCTCTGTTGCTTTGGTGCAAAGTAAAACAAAAAACATGCAGACATTCCGTTTGTGTTTTATTATTTCTGTAAACTTCAATTTCAATTCATCAATTCAAGCAACAGATCACACAAATAACAGATGGTGCCTTGAATAATTTTCGAAGTCGCGCGTCACCACGAGCGACGTCACACTGCAGACCCAAGTACGTAGGCGCAGGGACGCGAGTATGTCACCGTCCAGCTTGTAGCGCAGCGGCCATGAGGAGAAGGGAAAACAGTGTTCAAATTGAAATTTCAGACCATTCTGTGGCGTGTATTCACGTAATACTTTGCAAACACAATCGTTGGCGCACATTGTATGCTCTGCACTTGTCAGCTCAAAATGGCCACACCTGGTAAGGGGCCCTTTAAGAAAGTAAGTGGTATGACAGTGGATTTTTATAGCAAGTTTGCCGGCACATATCTCGTAAGTGGTGTCATCCACACATATCCAATAGTTTCTCTTCAAGTGGATATGCCTTGCAGTCTTACTCGCTAGAATATGTAAATTGGAATATATGCCATAATGTAATTAGTTAAAAACCTAATTAGTGAATTTTGTTAATTATGATCAATCATGTATTTCAATTTTTTGCACGTAATGTCTGCCTCATCGTTGTAGACCAGCTCATGGACCAGGATTGTGCAATCTGCCACAGGCAATTTTTTAAAAATTTGGAAGTGTTCACTGAAACACCCTGTAATACCTCCTGATGGTGCTGATGTGTCAACCTTTGTTTAAAAGTTTTGTCTCGTCAGGCCAGGTATTCAAGTCAGCGTTGCACACACTGAAGTTGAAATGATGTGAGTTTGTTTAACCAGTGTCATATTCAAATGCAGCAGGGATCTTGCTCTTGCTCAGCAGGGACAAAGGAACGACAACACAGTAGTGCAGACAATCACAAGGGCATTTATTGCGCCTTTTATGCACCAATCTATAGCCAGCCAAATTATTACCGATAGAACATGCCGATGGTCGCACGACAAATCGAGCAAGGCCGACTCACCATGACTGGATAGCGAGCGAATATGTTTGCCCATATGCAAGACACGGACGTCTGATCGTTCACATGTCATCATCATCATCGGCCTGGTTATGCCCACTGCAGGGCAAAGGCCTCTCCCATACTTCTCCAACTACCCCGGTCACATACTAATTGTGGCCATGTTGTCCCTGCAAACTTCTTAATCTCATCCGCCCACCTAACTTTCTGCTGCCGTTGCTATGCTTCCGTTCTCTTGGAATTCAGTCTGTAACCCTTAATGACCGTCGGTTATCTTCCCTCCTCTTTACATGTCCTGCCCATGCCCATTTCTTTTTCTTGATTTCAACTAAGATGTCATTAACTCGCGTTTGTTCCCTCATCCAATCTGCTTTTTTCTTATCCCTTAACGTTACACCTACCATTCTTCTTTCCATAGCTCGTTGAGTCGTCCTCAATTTAAGTAGAACCCTTTTCGTAAGCCTCCAGGTTTCTGCCCCGTACGTGAGTACTGGTAAGACACGGCTGTTATACACTTATCTCTTGAGGGATAATGGCAACCTGCTGTTCATTAATTTTTAGACCCACTCTTCTGCTTTGCCTCTCCAGGTCAGTGAGCATGCATTGCAATTGGTCCCCCGAGTTACTAAGCAAGGCAATATCATCAGCGAATCACAAGTTCCTAAGGTACTCTCTGTTAAATCTTATCCCCAATTCTTCCCAATCCAGGTCTCTGAATACCTCCTGTAAACACGCTGTGAATAGCATTGGAGATAAAGTATCTCTCTGCCTAACACCTTTCTTTATTGGGCTTTTGTTGCTTTCTTTATGGAGGACTACGGTGGCTGTGGAGCCACTATAGATATCTTTCAGTATTTTTACATATGGCTCGTCTACACCCTGATTCCATAATGCCTCCATGACTTCTGAGGTTTCCACTGAATCAAACGCTTTCTGATAATCATTGAAAGCTATATATAAGGGTTGGTTATATTCAGCACATTTCTCTATCAGCTGATTGATAGTGTGAATATGGTCTATTGTTGAGTAGCCTTTACGGAACCCTGCCTGTTCCTTTGGTTGACAGAAGTCTAAGGTGTTCCTGATTCTATTTGCGATTACCTTAATAAATACTTTGTAGGCAACGGACAGAAAGCTGATTGGTCTATAATTTTTCAAGTCTTTGGCATCCCCTTTCTTATGGATTAGGATTATGTTAGCGTTCTTCCAAGATTCCGGTACGCTCGAGGTCATGAGGCATTGCGTACACAGGGTGGCCAGTTTTTCTAGAATAATCTGCCCACGATCCTTCAACAAATCTGCTGTTACCTGATCCTCCCCAGCTGCCTTCCCCCTTTGCATAGCTCCCAAGGCTTTCTTTACTTCTTCCGCCGTTACTTGTGGGATTTCAAATTCCTCTAGGCTATTCTCTCTTCTATTATCGTCGTGGGTGCCACTGGTACTGTATAAATCTCTATAGAACTCCTCAGCCACTTGAATGATCTCATCCATATTAGTATTGATATTGCCGGCGTTGTCTCTTAACGCATACATCTGATTCTTGCCTATTCTTAGTTTCTTCTTCCCTGCTTTTAAGCTTCCTCCGTTCCTGAGAGCATGTTCAAGTCTATCCATATTATACTTTCTTGTGTCAGCTGTCTTACGCTTTCTGATTAACTTGGAAAGTTCTGCCAGTTCTGTTCTGGCTGTAGCGTTCACATGTGTGGTCATGTAAACAGTGGCGCATTCGCATGATTGTGTTCGTCCATTCCGGTGTTGTGCTCTTCAGCCTTTCTCGGGACGGTCCCAACAAGTGTGGAGCGGCGCACATGCAGAAGGTCCACGCCATTTGTCAGCCCCAAGTCCAAGAGGAAGAAGCTACTCCCTGTCGCGCCTGAGTAACCTCGTTGTTAGGTGGCGTTAGCGGGGCTACGCTCGGGGGGGCGGGGGTCGGGGGGGTGCGAGGTATCTGAGCCTATAGAGGTATAGTGGGGGCTTAGGCAAGGGTGCCTGCTGTCACCTTTGTTGTTCATGTTGTACCTGCAAGGATTAGAGACCAAATTAGAGAGGAGCACACTTGGCTTCAACCTTTCTTTTTCAAGCAAGGAAAATGGATTGAACAGTCATTACTAGAACTGATGTATGCGGGTGGTATAGTACTAATGGCAGACAACAAGGAACATTTGAAGAGTTTTGTGGATATCTGCAGTAAAGAGGGCGATAGATTAGGTTTAAAGTTCAGTAATGAAAAATTGCCAGTTATCATTTTTAATGATAGTCAGGGTAGCGAGCATAGGATACAGGAGGTTATGCTAGAGGTAATGGATAAGTGCAAATATCTTGGCGTGTGGATAAACAGTGGGGCTGTGTACCTATTGAAACATGAAAAATATCGAACGACTAAAGGTAGCAGGAATCCAGCTGTGATGAAAAATAGGGCACTGTGGAATTACAATAGGTACGAAGTGGTGAAAGGGATTTAGAAAGGGATGATGGTTCCTAGTCTGACTTTCGGCAATGCAGTCCTGCGTATGAGATCTGAGGTTCAAGCAAGGTTGGAAATTAAGCGACGAGGAGTAAGTAGGCTTGCTTTGGGAGCACACAAACATTCACCAAATCAGGGGGTACAGAGTGACATGGGATGGACATCATTCGAGGGCAGGAAAGCTAGCAGCTAGATAGAATTTGAGGAGCGATTGAGAGAAATGCCAAGAAAGCAGTGGGCAAGGAAAATTTTCCGTTACTTGTACATAAGGAATGTTAACACAAAATGGAGGAAGCGAACCAGAAAATTTTCAAGGGAATGTTTGAACAGCAGCAGGGAGGCAAACGAAGAAACATCGGTTAAGAAAGAGGTTAAAGAAACAGAGTGGGGTCTGTAGAAAACAGGGATGCAGACGAAATCGGCACTTGGAACATATAGAACTTTCAAGCAGGAAATTGCCAGAGAAAATATCTATGATAATTCTAAGGGAAGCTCTTTGTTGTTTGAAGCTAGGATGGGAGTACTGCGGACTAAGACGTACCGAGTCAAGCACCAAGGGATAGACATGTTATGCGGTGCACGTGGAGTGAAAGAGGAAACAGCTGAACGGCTGATGCTTTTCTGTAAATAGTTTAACCCTACAGCTCAAAGCAACGGGGCAGATTTTTTCAAAGCATCGAGGTTTAGGGGCAGTGGAGGCAAAATAGACTTCAAGCAGGCAGAAATAACCAAACCATTATTATCTGATTGATGGCTAAAATCAAGGAAGGCAAGAGTGAGATTTCACCTTCCACTAAATATATTACTAGTTATGGCTAGGTGGTGTAAGCTACCGCCCTATTTAAAGGGTTTAAAGGGTTGGATGTCCATCCATCCATCTATCCATACCCACCCACCCATTAGCTACGGGGGGAAAGCCAGTTTACAGGAAACGAGAGCCATGTGGGGAAAACAATATCAGGGGATGCATGAAAGTTGTGTGTCCCAACAGCCCACAGCGTGTCACCTGTTAGTACCTGAGCTGGTTTTAACCTCATACTCCCAGAATTTTTCACTTTAAAGAAAAACATTTGAATCACTTTTAAAAGTACTTGTATGCGAGACTGGAGCACGAAAAATTAGTTTTACACTATTTGCAACCCAAGCGTGAAAAATGTGAGCTTAACAAAGTGAAGCAAACATCCAGTGTGGAACAGTGTCTCCATATATCTGTGCACTTTTACATGGTGTGTTCTTTGACATTTACCCGCCATGGTTGCTCAGTGGCTATGGTGTTGGGCTGCTGAGCATGAGGTTGTGGGATCGAATCCCGGTCACCGCGGCCGCATTTCGGTGGGGGTGAAATGTGAAAACACCTGTGTACTTAGATTTAGGTGCACGTTAAAGAACCCCAGGTGGTCAAAATTTCTGGAGTCCTCCACTACGGCGTGCCTCATAATCAGAAAGTGGTTTTGGCACGTAGAACCCCATAATTTAATTTTAATTCTTTGACATTGATAGCGAGCCATCTCATGCCTTATGGCAGCCTTTAAAGTAGTTACTATTGCAGCGCTAATCACTGCTATTTGTGCCCCAGAATGCATGCGGCTGTGGAATTTTTTAATTGTTAAGCCTCCTTGCAAACTCCATGCACAGAGCATTGTGTTCTGGGTTCTGGGTTTTTGTTTGAAAGCTAAATGGGCTGTCAGAATCTATTTTTTTTTCTTTTTTTAAGCATCCTGTTCCTATCTAGTAGCTCAATATTGATAGGCTGTGAAATTATGACAACTGGCTAGCAGAGATTAAGAGCGATACTTGTTAACTACGACAACAGAAAATCAGTTGTGGCATCACCTGGTGGTACAGTTTGCCACATAAACTGTTTCCATGCTTCCATGCGACAGGATTTCCTTGGTCAGGTCGCTTCCACGTTGGGTGAACTGGTTGCCTACCAGGGAAGACAGGTCAAGCTACAGCTGACGTAAGTGTGTTCATATATGCCACCCTGTGTAGTTTACTTATGTGGTAAATCAAGCTCCTCAGTACACAAATATTTCTTTGAGTTGTGACATGTCTGAAATATTTGCACGTGAGGTAATCCAAACCGAAACATTCCTGCAAAAGTTTTTTTGTGGAAGTAAGATCTTGATAGAGGGCTAGTTGGTTCATACTTAGAACTGAGGTTTCACTGTTTCACCTCAGTTCTGTGGAAGCTACAACTATATAATAAGCCGACAGACAAAGGAAAAGCAGGAAGGAAATTAACTGTCTTGTTATTGAACTATAAGACTAATTATGTATTGGGGTAAATATTGCAGTAAACTGATATCCTTCATAAAGCAAAATGTAAATGAAAGCAGAAGAAAAAATTCGGCAACATGTTGCACTTCTGTGCACACTTGGTAATGTGCCGTCTGGCATCGTTGCATTGCTGCTTTCGCAGTTCGGCTTCCTCGGCTCGTTTTGACACTTAGCTGTGACTTCGCATACTCATATAGTGGGGACAGACTCACGGCAACGACGTTTCTCTTTTACTTTATGTTGCATCCTCTCAGCAGGGGATTGAAACCTACGCTGTTCTGTGTGTTGTATGGGTGATTTCAATTAATGTATGCACTGTTCGCTTCACTTTGCTGAGCGCTTGTAGCCTCAGCCTTAACTGGGTTATGAGCCATTGGATGTTTTGCTTGCTTACGGGGGTATGAGCCATTGAGAAGGTGAGGTGGTTTTTTTGTACCGCTCGACTAGACGTCACATTTCTGTACATGCATGTGTGACTCCAATGAATGTATACACCGTACACTTCTTTTTGATGAGTGCTTGTCGCCTCTGCATTACGGGAGGGATGAGCGATTGCAAATTTGCTTGCTTATAGGTATGAGCCGTTGCTGATGATGGTAGTTTGTGTACTATTGGACTGGACATTGTGTTGAGGGGTTGAGCCACTTAAGGCTTTTGCCTTAATATAAATTGTGCCTCCAGTAGGAACGGAACTCATTACCTCAGCGTAAAGCATGTGGAAGTTGTGGGCATGGCAAAGCACACAACTCTGATATTTGTAAATCTATATAATATAGCCTGCTTTTCAATCAGGCTGTATTTTTGTGCTTTGGTAGATCAGCTAAATAAAGGAGCAGCATAGAGATAGGACAAATGCAAGGGACAGACCCTGTTTTCTATTCAGCAATGATAATCTACTGCCCCGACTATGTTTATACATTCTTCTATAGTTGATGCAACACTGTTGCCGAATCTCTTTAGACACAGAAATAACTGCCTTGCTTGAAGTTTGTTTGTTGCTTGAGTAACCCTTTGAAAGCTATACCTCGTCCAATTTCAGGGGACTTTCTGGTGACTGTGGCACCATCTTATGTGAGTCTAAACCCTAGGGAAGGGCCCAGTAATGTGACCACCAAACGGCTTGCATCTTTTGATTTCAGTAACTGTTGAAGAGGTACTTGACTGCAAGGTAAGCCCGTTTGTTATTTATTTTAATTTTGTTTTATTGTCGCGAGTGGCCGCTAACATTGTGATGCACTGAGTGTAAGTGAATGTCGAGGGAGAAAGCGCAAAATACATAGCACAAGATATAGGCAAGCAGGTATTGGCCAGAATAGATGTATTCCTAATACAGAAACTTTCTTTAAATATTATGCTGCAGTCTATAGTTACAACACAACTACTTGTAACAATTGTTGATTCCAAAATTATGCATTTGCTACTATTTCCTACTAAACTTGTACTACAGTCAAACCCAGACATGCTTTGCTTAAATTTGTATAATAGTTTTATTTTATATATCGAATTCCCTATATATAGAACTTTCTTGGTATCCCTTTCCAATTCGATATCTCCGGGTTCAACTGTAAATGTGGGCAAAATAAGCATGGGTACAACAATATACAGTTGTAAGGATTACATTTTCAAACTTCATTCCTGTTTTGAGTTGCTGGCACATGCAACAAGTTAGGCCACTTCTGGTCGCCACAAAAATAACCAGCTGTCTTTTTAAGTTTGACATAGTGTAATAAATAAATGCATTGCAACCTTAATAAGGCATGATGTGTATTATTAAAGTGCTGCAACAGTGTGATAATTTTGAATTTACTACCACTGAAGTAGGTGAAAGAGATTTGATTTAACCTGATGGATAAGAAATGCAATGTCAGCCCTATTTCCATGGAAGTACACCATGACACTAAACTGTTATCTGGGGGAAAACATGGCATGCTCCCTGCTCTGCACCTTTTTCTTTGCGAGGCATCACATGGGTGCCCATTTGTGCAGGCACTAATGTGGGCTTTCTTCTAAATGTTCCTTGTTCAGTCTCCAAAATACACTTTAATGTGCATCTCTGTGCTCAGTCTGTCTGGAAAATGGAAAACATTGTTACAAAATATGGGCACAGTGGTTAATTTTTAAATTTTTTCCTATTTGTACTCAATGTATTCTTCCCTCTATGTATGGGAGAGTTGGGTAGGGGAGAGCCTGTCAAGTGGACCCATAACACCTATCTGTATGTATGCGTTCACATATCATTAAATAATGTGAACTAGCCATAATTCACTGCCAACTGTTTTTTCCGCAGCGGGTGATTGACATGCAGTGGCAGGGAAAGAAGTTAGACAGCAAGGACTGGTTCGGAAAGTCTGACCCTTTCCTGGAGTTCTGCCGCGTCAGCGAGGACAACAGCTACACGGCTGTGTTCCGCACTGAGGTGGTCAAAAGGAACCTGAACCCAACATGGCGACCCTTTACCATCCAGATGCGTCAGCTGAGTGGCGGTGATGATGACCGGACTCTTCGGGTGGCCTGCTACGACTGGGATCTCGACGGAGGGTGAGTGTCCTCTGCATCCACCTGCCTTATGCTCAGCCTTATTGCACACTGTGCTGCATCCCAGCATGTCTTCCAGCCATGACCTCATCGGGGAGTTCCACACCAACGTGCGCACCCTTTCCCAGGGACCAGGCCCAGCAAATGAGTACAAGGTACGTAGTACCAGGGCTGCCTAGCTTGAAATACGGGGAATGAGGCCCTTAGTAGGATTTTTAGGGTAGCGGATGCAGTGTACACTGGGCATCTTGAGTCAGCTGACTGATGAGCCTAAACAAGTGAAGCATTCAACGTGTTCTACATTTTCTGCTTGCCAACACCTTAACATTATACGGGTGTCACACGATGCACTTTTGATCACGATCAAACCCGATCTGGATTGAATATTTCTGTTGCAATTGGCTCCTTTGTGTAAGCTGCAGGAGGGAGCCAATCATGGTCGAGAATTTCGATTTGGATCGAGCTCGATTGCGATCAAAAGCGGCTGTGTGGCACTAACATCAAATAAAAGCGAGTGAATGTAAATGAAGATATAGAATGCCTGGTAGTTTGCTTCCCATTGAAGAAAAGCAAAATGCATAACAATGGAATAAGCAGCATGAATAACCTGATTCATTTAATAATTTGCATCCATCTAGCAGTGTAGAGTTCAAAAAATTTAGGGATGTTGAATTTACCATTAGCTGCGACATCATATTACCAAGGACATAGCCTCCCGGATTTGATACACTGCTGACCCAGTCGTCCCTGTAATTCCTAAACACTGTTCCACATCAAGTAAAATTAGAACTACTTGTGCGCCTTTATTTCTAGCCATCTGTAAAAAAAAAGGAAATGTTATTTTAGTTATAACATCATTAGTATAGCAATTAATTAGTAATAGGTTTTCCGAGCTGGTCCATTGCTGAGAATTTTATCCTACGAACCATTATAGGCTGTGCATTGTTTCCCATGCTTAAATGTGATTTTCAAAGTATCAAACCTGTTTAGCATATATGATAGATGGGGCTTTACAGGGTTGTACTTAAGTGGAGAGTCACATGGAGGGCGTCAATACATGCTCGTCTCAATATATGCGATGCAGTTAGGCTCTCAAATCGTTTACGTACATGCTCATGGAACCAGTTTATTGGAACCGCTCGCACCTCGGAAGCGAGAGCCAGAAGCGGGGTTTAATGCCCCTTACACGATAGTGCGCACACTCCGCCTCAATTAGAAGTCACCGAGATGTGTTCCAAGCTGATAACGGGCGGTTGCGAATTCGGCACCGGCCGTGCCTTCCTTGTTTTCGAATCATTGGCCGACCTATACCGAACCCATTTGGCGTGTGCGAACGCCAACCCGGACCGCACCGTCCGAAAGTGGTAGCCAGACTCGAGCTTGCTACCTACCAGCCCTACCAGACGACTGTTTCTGACACTTGTGATTGCTGCTTGTTGCAGAAGTTGTGCAGTGACAGGGATGTGAAAAGTGTCACTAGCCTTCAGACTTTGGCTCTAGTTCATTTTGGCACAACTAGACAGGCATTGTAAGAATATGTGAGGTATTAGGGCAAGCTATGCTAAAGCTTGTTACAAAAATCCTAGAGATGGAGAATTTGCTTTCGCCCAGACATTATGATCAAGACAAGATGATCCAAAGTAACGAAAAAAAGCATGTGCCATCCATTTTTTTAAAGCATGATGCATGGTGTGGGAGCATTAGTAAAATCACGAAGAGGAAAGTGGCTGCGGTTTTGACAAGTGCAGCTATGTTTCCTAGCCTTCTTGACTCTGGTTCTGTGCGACAATGTCTTCTTGGCTTTGGGTTGAACACTGCTGTAAAATGTACTATGTGGCTTGCATTGTGCATGCAGTAGAGACCAGGGGAAGATCGTGCAAGCATCTTGCTTTTGGAACACTTATTTTGCCTCCTATGTAGGTGGTGTTCAGTTTGCACTCTCGCCTCACCTGGCTGGTGAACTCTGAGTAAAGCGCAGCACTGACTAATCGGGAGCGCAATGAACATTCAGAATGCAAGATGCTTGTGTGATTTCGTCCCAGCTGTCTCCTTCAGTTTCCAAAGTGGTTGGTTGCCTTGTTCTCAATATGCTATTGAGCAAATGCCAAAGGAGCAAAAGTCACCGATTCAAAAGAAGCCCTTATAGGATTGTTGCATTGCAATTAATTAGAAGGGGATAGTGATCTTGTCTTTCTTTCTGTTTAATAGGTAATGTGATAGAAATGAGCAAGTACAGCATGGCTGCCACTTGGGACCAAGCCCATGACCTGTGCTTGTTTAGTGTGATGCTCGTGCAGTAGCCATATGCTCCAAGAGCGCATGCGCAAATTTAGGTTGCATGAGGCCAATTGTTGAGAGCACACCGTGCATTCACCCACAGTAGTGCAAAACAATTACATGTGCTGGAAGTGTTTTAAATGCAAAGCATTTCTTGGTGAACATTTACCACTTTGACAGTATCTGTCTAGTTGCCTACGTCTTGGCTCTGTCATGGTCGTTTCGTTAACTTGGTGCGTACCAAAATTGGCATAGTAGGACAAGAGTGTATTACGAACATAAATGATAGGTCATGACATGAATATCATGACATGTATGTCATGTAGGTCATGAAACAGCTGCCTACTTCTTGGTGCTCTTATGGTCGTTTCATTAACTTGGTATATATCAAAATAGGCATAGTATCACAAGAGTGTATGACAAACATAAATGATCGGTCACGACATGTGTGTCATGTAGGTCATGAAATAGCTGCCTACGTCTCGGTGCTCTCATGGTCGTTTCATTTACTTGGTATGCACCAAAACTGGCATAGTATGACAAGAGTGCATGACGAACATAAATGATAGGTCATGACATGCATCTCATGCAGGTCATGAAAGAGCCGTCTACGTCTTGATGCTCTCATGGTTGTTTCGTTAACTTGGTATGCTCCCCACACACTGCTTCGCATAACATTGATTCCCACAGAACAAGGGATCTACTGGCGTTTTGAATACAGTGATTTTCTTTTGTTCTTGCTTTTTTTTTTTTTGTACAGCAGTCTTGCAAAAGAGCCCACATTGTGTTTTCTACCAGATCAGCCCAAGCACCACTTTTGAAAAAAGAAGCTTATTCTAGTTAGGTCATCTGGTCATTCTTCACAAATGTCATGAATCCAGTTGGTGAATCAGTCTGTTTCAGGCACAAGCGCTAGATGTTGTTTATGATATCATTGGAGCTGTAGGGTTTTATAGAGAAGGTTCTCGCACAGGAAACCATCAGTACACAGCTGACCTAAGGCATTTTGCACATTCATCAGTGGAAACACGATATTCTGTCATGGTCAGTGTGTTGAAACGGAACAAAAATAAAAACGAAAAAAGAAGGATATTTTTGGCCAGAACAAAAACTTAACTGAAATGTTATTTATTAATTTGGTTTAGAGTGAAACTGAAATATCTTTTATTGGTTTTCGGTTCAAGAGGAAAGTCGGCAATCCTAAACAACCAACATATCCCATGGGTCCACATAAGCGCGTATATCGGGCGAGGTAGTGCGAGCAATAGCCGATCGAGCGCTCCACTAATCTAAGCCTGCCACTTGGTGCACTAGCAGATTGGCATCGTAGCAAAACCCAGCGCTTGCGCACTGAAGAGCTTATCATTTTGTTTTCTATCGGTAGAACGTCTTGTTAGTGAAGTTTTATTGTTTGTTTATGTTCGTTTAAGTTCGTTTTATCAGAACAGCGGTCTCGCACTTCAACGAGTACACTTGATGATGTGCTGCTGCTGAGATCGTGCTCAGTACCTTGACTCAAGGCACTGAGTATGATCTCGAAATTCATAATTTGCTTATTGAGAAAAATAAATACCGTTTTTATTGTTACTTTGCTTTGAAAATTTTTGCATGCAAATCAAAACCATTACGAACCATTACGAATAATTTTTGTTTCGCTTCGAAGCATAACCAGCATGCAACTTTTTTCTGTAGAACAAAGCTAAAACCAGAACGAAAAACATTTTGTTCTGACACCCTGGACACAGTGTCAACTAAAGTGTACTTTTATGTCCAATACAAGACATGCGGCACCATTAACACTTAATGGTGTGGTTTGCCATTTTGCAACTGTCAAGGAGTAATGGCTGGAGTGTAGATGGGACTGTAGCGTAGACGTAACAGGCTGGCGACATCTGGCATAGCAGTGCAATTTTGCTGAGTTAGTGACACAGCAGGATGCCATGACCTTGCAGTGATGTGCATTATATCCAACCTGCTAGAGTCTTTTCTCACACCTGGAAATTGTTTCTTTCAGCTGATTAACAAGAAGAAGCAGGCCAAGAAAAAGAGCTACAAAAACTCTGGTGTGGTGAGTTATTTGTGGCTACAAGATAGGGCACCCATGCAGGGCCGTACCCAGGAATTCTTTTTGGTGGAAGAGGGGGGGGGGGGGGGGGGGGGCATGTGCCCTGGCTGTGCCCCTGCGTCCATGTGTTGAGTTCCATCGTGTGCACTTGCAGGTGAAGCTCATTTCGTTCACAGTCAGGGAGCAGGCCACTTTCCTTGATTACATCCAGGGTGGGTGAGTGCATATGGTTGTACACTTATAGATCAGGAATAGGTGCATGTACTTGTCTGCATGATGTGACTCTGCATGAAACAGAGCAAATCAGAGCCATTTGATTAAGACCTCTCCTCTGACTATGAGTGGGTAACATCGTTGTTATGCTAGTTTTTTCTTGAAAGTTTCAAATTCACCATGCTTGTAAACAAACTTGCTGTCAGGCTGCGTAGTAGGGCCCTCTAGAATTTTGCCTGCTTGAAAGCTCCTGTAATTAAGAGGGAAGTCATTCTTTACTCTCCAGAACTTGCCAAGTGTTCTACAAGAACCCTGCTGCATGAGCAGGCAGAGGTCTTGTTAGTCGCTTAGTGGCTTTCAATTTTTTAAAAAGCATACATGCTTAGGAAATTTGAGGTAGGTATGCCATTATTTTTTTTAAGGGAGCACATGATATCCAAACTCTACTTAGCTCTGCTTACCTATTACAGAGGTTTGTGTGCCTGCTTAGCCAAAAAATGCACCCAGTAATATTTTGGCAGCAGCTGTTCCGAAATTTTCTGTTTTCTGGATCTTCATAGGATGTAAGTTCGTTAATTTTTGCATTTTCTGTCTCTAAGAACCCTTTACAGTGAAGTCTCATTGATACGATCTTCAGGGGAATTGGAAAATAAATTGTATTATCCAAAGCAAGCTCCAAAAAGTAAGAAAATAGGCATAATCAGTGACAAACTCAATAGCAAAGGTTCATATGGAGTCGAATGACAATGCTGCACATAACACCTTATGCAGAGCAGCATCACTTAACGCCACATGAACCGCAGCCAACGTACTTTTATTTAGCAGCATTGACATAGCTCATCAGTTATACACAAAATGCACAAACAAGATGGCTGTCGAGACTAATTCCACCTCTACACGTCAAATCATCTTCTGACTGGTGCCACTCTTGGTTGCACCGGAACAGTATTATCCAATTTCAGGTGAAACTGCAATCGCAATAACTTATGAAAATACATCGCTCCTGTGGGACGTTGACCAGGAAAAGAAAAAGAAACGTATTGACTTTAAAAATCTATTACGCAGTACTGTATCAATGAGATTTTACTGTAATAGTACTGTGTTATGTGTGTCTGTTGTGCTTTACACCAAATAGACATAGTTCTACTTTATATATATATATATATATATATATATATATATATATATATATATATATATATATATATATATATATATATATATATATATATTGCCGCTAGGTGTCACGAGCCAGCGCTGAGAAAGAAGTTGTGACGGGAACGTGCACTCGGCAAGAGACGGGCGCTGAAGTGGAGGCTGAGGATGCCAGCTTCAGTTTTTGCACGCCATCTTGTACAACTGTCTGTCTCGCCAATGCCGGGTACATCTTCAATTGTCTTTTCGTGACAAAATTGGTGGAGGTGTGGGGTACGGTTCATCCGATGCCACAAACCCCTCCTGGTAGCAGGAGTACCAGTCCCATACTAGTGAACACACCTGTTCGCCAGGCCAGCAGGAAAATCCGAGAATTGCCTCTGGAACATGATCATCTCTCTGCAACAAGATCATCTCTCCACAACAAGCTCTTCTCTCCGCAACAACATCGACGCCTTCACAGACCGGTGTGGAAGGAACGTTGACGTCTCTACCGACCATTAGGCAAGGTATGGCCACAACAGCAACTCAGTACCTGCTGCGAAATCTCCGAGTGCCGAAAGTGTTCCACGGGGATATCTTCGAGGATCTAGAAGACTGGTTAGCCCAGTTTGAGTGCGTTGCCGAGATAAACGAATGGAGCGACGCGGCAAAGTTGAGAAACGTCTACTTCAGCTTGGTGGACAGTGCTCGCAATTGGTATGAGGACCGAGAAGGGCTCATCAAATCGTGGCTTGAATTTCGTCGTGCCTTGCTGGAGACATACACCAGTGCTGATTGCCGCAAACGAGCCGAACGGGCACTCCAATCCCTCATTCATGTGCCAAATGAGAGCATGACGTCGTACGTTGAGGATATGACACACCTCTTCCGTCGGGTGGACCCAACCATGTCAGAGAAAAAGAAGCTGCACCATCTAATGCGGGGAGTTAAAGAGCAGCTATTTGCTGGCCTTGTTCGAAGCCCGCCGAAGACAGTGGCTGAATTCTTGACCGAAGCCCCCACGATGGAAAAGATGCTACACCAGCACTCAGCTTTCTATGAAAGGCAATTGAAAGCTACTTCACCTTTGGACCAGCACTCAGCTCCGTATGACAGGCACGCGAATGCTGCTTAACTGATGGATGCGATTGCCTTTGGAAACGTGGACATTCTCTGAGACCTTATCCACTCTGTGGTGCGTGATGAACTTCAACGGCTCAGCTGCTCGCCTCGGCCCACACTGGGTTCCATTTTTGCCCTCGTGAGAAATGAAGTGCAGCAATCTATCCAAGGTCCCGTTCCAAGCAGCACTGCACTGCCTGTGACAGCACAGTTGCAGCGGCCGTCGTATGCGGAAGTTTTGGGGCGAGTCCCTGTCCCTGCTCTGACCAATTTCGTCCCCGCCATGTCTTACGCCGCGTCATACGTCCCACCGCTCCCATCAGTGCAACCGATCCAACATATAGAGGATCGGCACCCGCTCAAAAGGAAATCTGACGTCTGGCGTACCCCAGACAGAAGGCCTCTGTGCTATCACTGTGGAGAAGCCAGCCACGTATACCGTGAGTGCCCACACCACCGCCTCGGACTGCAAGGTTTTGCCACAGATTCAGCAAGGCCCAGATATGGCGAAAGGTCTAGGGAGATCGAAGAATACCTGAACCAGCAGAGTATGGCACTGTTCCCATGGTGGCAGTCGCACTCGCTGTCCCCCAGGCGATCTTCCCCAGCTCATAGAAGCCCTCCAATGGCAGCGCAGGGACGATCACCAAGCCCTCGCCGGGAAAACTAAGAACAACGACCTTCGGGGGCGAGGCCACTGATAATCGCCCTTCCGAAGACCTCCCATTGACGCGAGCACGGTCTATTGAGCACGATTCAACGACAACAGCAGCCAAACTCTGTGACAGACTCTCACTAGACATACCTGCTGTGCTCGACGGCTACCACGTTAGTGCATTATTGGACACAGGTGCCAATTACTCAATCTTGTGCAGAAAACTAGCGATGGAACTTAGAAAAGTTATCACGCTTTGGTCTGGAACGCAAATTTGTACTGCTGGCGGGCATATCGTAACACCGTTGGGCATGTGCACGGTCAGAGTACAAATTCGTTGGTCTACGTTTCCAGCCAGCTGCCTTATACTCCGCGATATTCTCGGGACCTCATCTTGGGCATCGACTTTCTGCGAGAGTATGGTGCCATTATAGACCTCCGGAAGAACACAATGACTTTTTCGACAGAAAGAGCAGCGAACAGCCGCGACATTTGCTGACGTAATACGCTTCGGGTTTACGCCGCCAGTGTAACTTTACCACAACATGCAAGTGTCATGGTAGTGGTCGTATGCGACAATCTGCGTGACGGCGAAGCAGTTGCAGAGGGCAATTCCTCTCTTATGCTGACTCATGATGTATGTGCAGCCCGCAGTCTCATTATGCTTCAAACGTTCTGTGCTCCTCCTGACGAATTTCACCCAGGAACATCGGCACCTATTTTGTCGTAGTACTATCGCTTTCGCTGAGCCCATAGCAGACGTTGCTGAATGCTTTGCGTCTATGACAAAGGACAACCCAGCTCAGACACTCAGCAATATCAACATCAATTCAGACCTTTCGGAGAAAAGGCAGAAAGCGCTGCGTGAGTTGTACCTGGAGTTGCTACTTCGGTTCAAGGAGTGCTTCACATCTTCTTCTAAGGTATGCCAGACGCCCATGACGAGACACCGAATAATCACGTATGATGATTCTCGTCCCATACGACAACTGCCTTGTCGCGTATCGGTGAAAGAGCGCAACGTGATTAATGCACAAGTGAAATAATTGCTTGACGATGACATCATACAACCATCCCAAAGCCCTTGGTTGTTGCCGGTCGTCCTGGTCAAAAAGAAAGACGGAACGCTTCGGTTCTGCGTTGACTATAGAAAGTTGAAAACGTCACAAAAAAGAGTTTTATCCGCTTCCGCAGATCGATGATTCATTAAATCAAATGTGGCGAACCAGGTATTTTTCATCCATAGATATTAAGAGCGGATATTGGCAAATCAAAGTTGACAAACGATATTGCGAAAAACTGCCTTTGTTACCCCGGATGGACTGTACGAAGTTAAAGTACTTCCTTTCAGCCTGTCTTCTGCACCGGCCACATTCCAGAGAATGATGGACACTGGTCTCACGGGTCTGAAGTGGCACAGTTCTTTAGTACACTTAGATGACGTCGTCGTGTTTGCGGCGACCTTCGGAGATCATCTGAAGCGTTTAGAGGCGGTACTTGAGGCGCTCCGCTCCGCTAATCTCACTCTAAAGCCAGAAAAGTGTCACCTCGGTTACGAAGAGCTGAAGTTTCTCGGGCATGTCGTGAACGCTGATGGCGTTCGGCCTGACCTAGACAAAACATCTGCTGTTGCTGCTTTTCCGACTCTTCATGACAAGAAAGCAGTACGCTGCTTTGATGATGGATATTGTTTTTTGGTGCAAGGGCTAGAAATGGCCAAAGAGCGTCATGACAGTTGGTGATTAATGGCAATGAGAATAGTTGAATGTGTCGGAAATCAAGTGGCTGTATATTGGCCTAAAATATTCGCTGTATATGGTGTAAAATATGTATCTGTTAAAATAATGTCAATGAAAAGTGAGTGCTATGGATGTAAAAATACGTCGTGAAGGATTAGATACTGAAACATGTTAATTTATAGCAGCACTAGTGCCTCTGCAGAGCCCTTCAGCACAAGGGCTGCGAGGCATGTGCTCTGTAAGTGACTGCAATGCAGCTACAGCCTCTAAGCAGAGGCTGTGCTACAAATAGCCTCGCCAAATGATTTATATGGTACTCGTTTCTTCTAAAAACTTGAGTACTGATTTAAAATTAATTAGAGGGTCATTTCCTATAAAGAAGACTGGATGCAAAAGTGTATTATGAAGGTATAAGGAAGGGAAGAACTTCTTTCTCTCCTCTTCTAATAATGAGCACTGAACGAGAACATGAAGGAGTCTACTGCCACACCTAGCGTATGTCAGAGGGTTATTTCCATTTATAATACACGAGTGAGTGCTACAGGTGTGTCCAATTCTTAATCTACAGAGTAGTACTTCCTGGTGTCTTGTTGTTTTCTCTGAGATCCAGTTCCCTATTTTTGGTTTTCCTGGTGTCTTGTTGTTTTCTCTGAGATCCAGTTCCCTATTTTTGGTTTGATTAGGTGCAGTTTGTTGGATACCTGAATGTCCCACTGCCTCTGCCAATATTTCTGTAGTTTATATTGTAAAAATGGCTTAAGGTGTGTGTACAGTACAGGTATATCAATGTTTGTATCACAAAAAGCTACCGATGTAGCCCTTTCGTCAGCAGCTACGTTGCCCTCTATGCCTCTATGGCCAGGCACCCAACAAAGAACAATTATTTGGTTTGACATGTATGCTGAGCACAGAAGGTTGTAGACTCCATTAAGGATAGAGTTCTTGTGTTTTCGTAGACTTGATATACCACGACAACATAGCGCTGTGTCGTCGTTTTATTCCTTATGTTGTCCTTGTCTTGGGTGCGCTGTTACAAACCTTACCATGAATGCCACTAGTACACTGTTTTCTCGGTCTGTGTGCATACTATTGTCGCTTCATCGCTAATTTCTCTTGGATCGCTGAACCACTCATACGCCTCACGTGAAAAGACACACCCTTCGTTTGGACGGATGAGCAGGATGCAGCTTTCACCAAGTTACGGCAGCGCCTGCAAGAATCACCTGTCCTCATTCACTTTGACAAGGACGCTGACACCGAGGTGCATACCGACGCAAGCAACATCGGTCTTAGTGCTGTACTCGTTCAACACCAGGAAGGCGTCGAGCGAGTGATCGCTTACGCCAGTCGCACCCTTTCACGCGCCGAAATCCACTACTCCACCTCCGAAAAAGGGTGTCTAGCGGTTGTGTGGGCCATCATGAAATTTCGGCCTTATCTCTACTGTTGCCCTTTCAAGTTGGTGACAGACCACCATTCCTTGTGTTGGTTAGCCAACCTACGAGACCCGTCCGGGCAACTTGCTTGATGGATTCTCCGTCTGCATGAGTTCTATGTTACCATCTTTCACAAATAGGGCCGCAAACACGAAGATGCGGGCACGTTGTCGCGCGCTCCCGTCAAAACTTGCGATAAGGACATGGATGAAGACGGCGCATTCTTTGGGGCCCTCACTGCATCTGACCTGATCATATGGCAGTGTGAGGATGCCGAAATACGCCCTCTCATCGATCACCTAGAAGCCATGAATGTTACAATCCCACGACATATTTCTCGCAGTCTCTCGACCTTCTGCCTCCGAAAGGGTGTCCTCTACAAGAAAAACTCAAGTGCCAGCGACAAAGAGTATTTATTGGTCGTACCTGCCACCCTCCGTGATGACATTCTCCAAACCTACTATGATGAGCTCACGTCTGGACACTTCGGATTTTCACGTACTCTTGCAAGAGTACACCAGATGTACTACTGGCCCAGACTTTCTACCACGGTGAAGCGTTACGTGCAAAGCTGCCGTGAGTGTCAACGCAGGAAATCGCCGTCTTTGAAGCGCGGGGGGTTACTTCCAACCCATTGCACCACCTAGCATGCCGTTTGATCAAATCGGCATGTATCTTTTGGTACCCATTCCCTTGTTAGCCAGCAAAAACAACTGGATCATAGTCACCACGGACTATCTAACACGCTACGCCGAGACGAAAGCTGTACAATGTGCCACGGCCTACGAAGTTGCCCAGTTCTTTATCGATCACATAGCCCTCAGACATGGTGCTCCATCACATGTCATCACCGACAGAGAAACTGCCTTTACAGCACAACTGATAGAGGACATATTCGAGCTGAGCTGCACGCAGCATCGCAAGGCAACCGCCTTGCGATGCTGCGACCTGCAGACCTGCAGGTCTGCGATCTGCAGAACAACAGACTGACAAAACGGCTAAACAAAACCATTGCTGACATGCTGTCTGTGTATGTAGACGTCCAGCATAAAACATGGGGTCAAGTCCTGCCATACGTTACATTCACATACAACACCGCCATTCAGGAAACCACACAATTCACACCGTTCCGTCTGGTCTACGAGCGCGGGGTCCAGACCATGCTAGATGCTATGCTCCTGCACGACACCGATGCACCACTTACTTCCGACGCCGAGCAACTTACTCAACACGCAGAGGAAGCTCATCAACTCTCGCACATACACATCACGAAGCAGCAGAGTACAGACATGCGACGCTAAAACCTTCGACATCGGCAAGTCGAGTACCAGCCAGGTGACCAAGTCTGGGTGTGGACTCCAATCCGTCACCAGGGGTTGTCTGAGAAGCTGCTTAGCAGATACTTTGGACCCTACAAAGTGATATGCCGTGTTAGTGAGGGGAACTATGAGGCCATTCCCAACAGTGCCACGTCGCCTCGGCATCGACAGCACCACTCAGAGATAGTGCATGTTATTCGCCTCAAACCGTATTTCGTGCGTTAAGGCGGCGCCAACCTGATCCCATACAACTTCCACACTTCCGCTTTCTAGTTTAGTGAGCATCGGGTCAATGCTTTTCTTTTGGCAGGGGAATAATGCCGCTAGGTGTTGTGAGACAGCGCTGAGAAAGAAGTTCTGACTAACACGCGCTCAGCAAGAGACAGGCGCTGAAGAAGAACTGCAGGCTGAGGACACCGGCTTGAGTTTTTGCACGCCATCTTGTACAATTATGTCTCGCCGACGCCGGGTACATCTTCAATTGTCTTTTCCTGACAATATATATATATATATATATATATATATATATATATATATATATATATATATACAGGGTGTCCCAGCTAACTTGGACCAAGATTTTAAAAATACAGAAATCGTACCGACTGCATAGTAGCCATAGTTGTATGTACTTATGGCCAGAATTTTTTTCATCACGAAGTATTACTTAATTAATTACTATTAATTAGTGAACTTTTCAATTATTGCTTGAATTGCGAACATATCAATTACAAAGTTGTAATGCGCCTCAAATAACCTCCAAATCAAACATTTGTTTAGTGCTCAGCTTTGTCTCGTTGGTTTTTCCTAGAAAAAAACAAAAGTGCGCAAAACATCCAAAATACGAAATAGATACGCGCTCGCGCGCCGCTACTCAAGCACTCCCAGGCGAATAGCCACGGATACACGGCATTACTAGCGGCGGCAGCTCAATACAGGGCTTCACGCTATGTATGGTCACGGCATCAAGAGGACATGCCGCTGAAGCATTGATAAGCGTAGCGGAGCCTTGTACGATGCGGCGATAAGAGAATGCAGCCGTACATCTTTCAATGGTTTCTTGTAGGCGCTTGAGTAGCGGCATGCGAGTGCGCATCTATTTCATAATTCGCGGGCTTTTGTTTTTTCTGGGAAAAAGCAACCAGGACCACTTCAGCATGAAATAAATGCTTGATTCGGAGGTAATTTAAGGTGCTCTACAACTTTGTAATTGATATGTTTGCGATTCAAGCAGTAATTAAAGCGTTCACTAATTAAAAGTAATTAATTAATACTTCGTGATGAAAAAAATACTGGCCGTAAGTACACACGACTATGGCTACTATGCAGTCGGTAAGATTTCTCCAGAGCTCTTGGGTATGTTTTAAATCTTGGTCCAAGTTAGCTGGGGCACCCTGTATATATCTGTATAACTTTGCTTTTTTTTTTCCTTTCTCCCTCTCACCTCTGTACAAAAGAGTGAAGTAACATATATTAGCAAAAGTAATAACAATAATGCTAATTTGCGCATAACTTTCGTCAACTGCAAGTTGGACAACAAAAGCTTTACTGGAATTCCTGCATGCCACAGGAATGAGTGCAGTGGCTTTAGTAGAGCCACCTAGTAATGTACATTTGCAACCCTCTTCATCATTCTTAACCACTTTTGCTCCTACTTCCCCAGTAGAGCACACCTGCTCCTCTCTTTCTTTCCTGTAAATAAAATCACCCTCTTGTCACTGATTGCACCAAATGCGGGGGTACGTTCTGCTTGAAGCTAGGGCTGAAAGCAAGCTCCAGATCTAGCCACACACAGTCGTTCCTTGGTACTCCCCAACCCATAGCGCTTGCAATCGCAGCTATATTGGGTTCGGGCGAATAAGGCAATCAGCGATGTCAACTCTAACAACGTTTATTGCTACAAGCAATAAGGAACACTTGCAGAGGGAACTTATTACAGAGTCCACTCTGTAATAAGTAATAAATAGGTTTGCCTCATTGTGTGTGATAGTCTGGCAAACGAAGTCACTCATGGCTTGCAGCAGGTATCTCTATCCAGCAGGTTCAAGGTCGGGGTGTCAGAGAAAGGAAGGCTCCCCCGGTGATGCTGTTAAATACCTTTTTACCTTTACAAGAAGAATGCCCTCCTCGTGCATCAAATGCCTTCCCTGTGAATTGGTTGGGGGGAGGGGGAGGGGGAGTGAGAAAGGGTTTGTGCATTGTGAGAGTAAGGGAGAACTGGGAGAAGGCATAGTGCACCTCTCCTGTCTATGCCAGCTCCCGACGACTCCGCAATGTGTGAATGTGATGCTATAAGTACGTGGGAGGAAACGGATGCGTGTGCTTCCCCCATAACTTGCCTGTCAAACAGCTTCGCTGAGTATTACATTTTACAAGTCTCCTAATATCTCTTTGTTCATTCCCCTTGTCTTCTGAGTGAAATTTATTCCCATGCTGTCTCCCCCTGGCCTGTCAAACTCAAATAGAGGGGAGACCAAGCGAATGAGATTGCGACGGTCTGTGATGCAATTGATTCGAGCATCACGCCATGTGTTTCGACTGACCAAGCAAGAGATGTCACACTTTGCGCTTTGGACACAGAATCATTTATGGAACAGGAAGCAAGTTGTGTACGGTGTTGCCTACAGGCCATTTCCTAAGTTATTGATGATGTTTAACTTCACCAGATTCGATCAAAAGCTGAGGTAGTTGTGATGGCACATCAGCATCTTAGCATTTTGTAGAGGTTATTGTGTGTATGCATGTGCAACCTTTGCATATTATATTACATAAATACAGGCTGTGCAACTGGGCTTTTGTACAGATTAACTTGCTTTTTTAAGAAGGAAATGTGTGCCAGCTTTGTTTTTGGCATGGTTACGCTGCCTGGTGTGATGTCCCACATCTTTCATCTTTTGGGAAGTTGCATTGAGATGCTCTCCGTGTCTTGCTTTGGGGCTTATGGTAGGCTGCAGATGCACTTTACGGTAGCCGTGGATTTCACGGCGTCGAACGGGGACCCTCGAGACCCTGCGTCCCTGCACTTCCTGGATCCAGTGCGACCCAATGCATACGCGATGGCCATTCGGGCAGTGGGAGAGGTGATCCAGGACTATGACTCGGACAAGATGTTTCCTGCTCTGGGCTTTGGAGCACGCCTGCCACCTGATGGGCGTGTGTCGCATGAGTTCTTCCTCAATGGCAGCCCCACAGACCCGTACTGTGCAGGCATACAGGGTGTTCTGGAAGCCTACCAAAGAACCCTCCAGTCCGTTCAGCTGTACGGTCCCACCAATTTTTCGTCTGTCATTCACCATGTGGCAAAGTGAGCATTACCCGCCTTGTCTAGTAAAAGCTTGAAGTGTGTCTTTTAAAGTACAGTGAAACCTTGGTCTGTATTTGAACATATGAAATTTCAGGAAATAACCCCCAGTTTTGTAACTGGAATTAGATGTAAGGCTTTTTGCACACTCTATATGGCCATCGTTGCCTTAGTCAACACGAAACGGGCCCACTCGGTGTCTCCTTCATCATAATAATCGTAAATAATAATTGTAAATGCTAAAACTTTCGTCTTCTACATCAGTATTATTATTTGTCCTTCTGCTTGCTGGTGCCAGTGATCTAGTGGTGTAGTTGGTAAAGCATCACTCCTTGGATCTGGCAACATGTGATGTCAGCATATGTGTGATTGCGCGAACCCCGAAAGACAGTGCAAGAGCGCAGCTGAAACCTGGTCTATAACTTTATGTAGTTTACTGTAACGAACATTACCTTGACAAGCAGTGCATGCTTTCTTTCAGGTTTGCGAGCACATACCGTGATGGTAGGAGCTACTTCGTGCTGCTCATCATCACAGATGGCGTCATCAGCGATATGCCACAGACAATGGAGGCCATCGTGCAGGCCTCCTCCTTGCCTATGTCCATCATCATCGTAGGTGTTGGCAATGCCGACTTCTCAGGTGAGTAGCACGGTTGTCATCTTTTTGCCTGTCATGCAAGTCGGTTAAATTATAGTGCCTAGAATATACTGGCTAGTGTGCCGTCCGCGGCCTTATGGGTGGCACCGGATGCATTGAATGCTGGTGGCTGCTGCTAGGAGCGCTGCAGTGCAGGTGGGTGCCGCGGCACCATTCGGTCTTCGTAGCCCGCCGTGTTTCCACAGCATCGGCAAGCGGGCTGCTGCGATTTTTGTTTTTATTAAGCTGTAGCAGCAGCACAGTTCAAATGTGGGCAGCTGATTTATAAATCAGGGTTTGTTTTGATTACAACAGGCTTCTCTAGCGCTTGTCGCTTGCGTGAAAAGCGTGTGCTAGCTCAGTTGGGCTTCGAGCGGGAAACCTGATGTGTTCCTATGCTGGCAAAGAGAAAACGAAATTTTTAAGGCAAATGCCTTAGATCTCACATGTTCCAAGGCCATGTTGCGAGGTACAGAACATATCACACAATCCAAGAAAGGCCAGAAACGAACCAAAGCATGTCCAGCCATCTATAAGAGATGCTAAATAATTAGCAAGTTTAATTATTGAGTATAGTGATTGGATTAAGGGAGATTAGGTTGAATTAGGTGGATTAAGGTGGATTAATTAAGGAGGATTAGGGTGGATGAAGGACGATTAGGGTGCATTAAGGTGAATTACAGTAGGCTTTACAAGGCGTTTGCCTTGGTGTCTCTTCGGCGATAGCTAAGGACACTTAATTGTTTTTTTATTCTAGTGATGATGGCAGTGTAATTTTTTAAGGGTAAGTGTTAGGTTACACTTTTCATTCTAATAAAAAGAATTCTAAGGTTACGTTACTGTTCCATTGATGTTATATTAATGCATAACCATTCAAGACCGCTGTAACCGATCATCTTTTGAAATGACTTGAATTTCGTTGTTCTTTCATTTTATATTATTTGCTGCTATTTCTGCCTATTATCTTATTGTTGTCCTCATAGGTTTGAATGTTTTTGATTGTTTGTAAACCGTGTACCCATCTCCTCATAATGCCCATTGGGCCCTGAGGATAGGATAACAAGTAAAAGAATTTGCCTGTAAAATGGACTGCACATGGTGTTCCGTGTACTATACATTTTTTAATACCTGGTAAACACGTGCAGATTTATTTTTATGTCTGATATACGTGAACAAAAATAGGAAACAGATCTTTCATTTAAGCGTAACAAAGATTTTATTCATGCGTAACTACAGTCAAACGCAGGCATATAAGACAGCCCTATATGAGATAATGCACACATACATGAAGAAGATAGATCTAGTGGCAGTGACGCAGTTTAAGGAGTTTCTGCCATTGCCTTTGCACTTCCCTCTCTTTGTTGATGCCTTTTGCAAAAAAAAAAAACCGGAACCTGAAGGAAACGTAGAACTTTACAAGTGCTGTCAAAGCTGGTTTTTTATGCTCTGGGCACCCTATAGTTGGGGAAAGGCCAGTGTCTGCAGCTGACCTGAAAAATCAGCTAGACTAACTTGTTTTTGCTAAAGAACACAGTAAAAGCATCTTCCACGGCCTTCACAGCGGTTGACAAGGTCTGACTAAGACAGACAAGGCCTATTGTCAAAATGGGTAGTGCAATAATGAAGCAGCTTCGGCACTAGCTTCAGCTTTACTTACGCAAAGGAAGCCTGCACACTGTGGTCAAGAATTTTGAGCAGTGATCTTTCGTGCAACATTACCTGCAGTATAGTATATCAAAGCACTACTGCTCATTTTTTCTTGTTTTTTCCCCCTGGTACTCACGAAAAGTAAGGTGAATGCTTAGGATACTCCGGAAGTATCGTGGGTATAGCTTAGTGTTTCAGGCATGGTCACGATGGAAGAATACTTATCATCCACCGTGGGCGTGGTTTATCGCGGGGAATCTCGTGGACAACGCCGTTCACGGTGATAGAAAACGCGCACTCGACTAAGCTGTTTTCGAAATGTTTTTCACAAACCACAGCAGTTGGTGCCGGCCTTCTGTCCATTCTCCTGATCATTCTTGCCCATTCTGCTGCCCCTTCGTATCAGATGGTGGAGTGTACAAGGATATTCATATTTATACTTTTTGTGCGCAAACAAACAGGGACGAAGAATAGGGGCAACACGAGGACGAGCGCTCGTCCTTGTGTTGCCCCTATTCTTCGTCCCTGTTTGTTTGCGCACAAAAAGTATAAATATGAATATGTTCCAACTAGGCCGACTCGCAGTTATGTACAAGGATACACGCCCTTTGTTCGAGTAGTAACCGCTTCTACACAACGGCACAAAGCAGGTCCTCTCCTTGCACTGTCTCTATAGCTTCGTAATTTTTCACCGCTGCCACATAGTCCTCGTAATGACAGGCACACGAACACAGCAGCCACACACTCACTTTTCGACAACACCAAGAACGAACACGCAACGCTGTAATAACACTGAAAACGCAAACATAGAAACCGACGCAACAGCTGCGAAACTGATATGCGAAGCAGACGACACGCGCAATCTGCACCCACCCGTGTGGCAGCGACCTCTGCCGGCCATCGTGGGCATTCATGGAAGTGCGGAAAGTGATGAAAGTAATGAAATGAGGCATCTACTTAAGAATGTTTGGTGCGTGCAGACCGCTTGGTTTGTCTTGAAGAGTCGTTCGCGTAGCATTCGACAGATGGTAAACGCGATCATTATTAGCTAGACTCTGCACGCGACATATCGCTGCGGCAAGTTCGGGGTGCGATCATTACACGGGGAAATAAAAAAAATCGAATTTTGACGACAAAATTCAGGGGTGCGATCATTACGCGAGTGCGATCATTATGCGAGTAAATACGGTAGTATAGAGATAAAGTTCAGTGTGTCTGGTGCCACAAGATCACATTGTGAATGCTTGTGACATTGGTGGCACTGAGGCAATGCTCTCGCGTTGCATTGCTGGAAGCTTGCATCATGCAGCACAATATGCTACTGAACTACGTGCTCTCTCTTTTGCATCTTTCACCTCACTTTCTATTGGATGACATGGCCTACATGTATTGGCACCAAACAGGAGATGTACATCAATGCGTATTCCTGCTGCATGGTTCCAGCAGAACCTCAATTTTCTTGTCTGAGTTAATGTCGTGTCAGAAGGTAACTGACTGCCTCATGACTTGTTCTCACTGCTAACAAGCTATTGGGCATTGAGGGTATTGCAATAATAAAAATAATGATTTCACTGTGTAGAGAAACGTAAAGAGAGACAGTATGTTGGTCTAAGAAGCATCCTGCAGGGCGCCACGGTCATGCAATGGTGACAAGGCCAAGAAGGGAAGAACAGGATGGTGGAGGTTTGTGGGTAGAAGAGGAGGAAAAGTTCTAGATAGAAGAGATGGTGCATTTCAGAGAGCCAGGTCAGGTTTGTGCTTGAGGTGAATATACTGGCATGACAGGAAAGTGGCTTGGAAGGAAAGAAAAAGGGGGATCAAGAGGATTCTGTGTCATTATTCCTTTATGCTTTCATTGTTCCCAGCCATGGAAGTCTTGGATGGGGATGTGATACAGCTGAATTTGGGTGGCCAGCGTGCTGAGCGGGACATTGTCCAGTTTGTGCCCTTCCGAAAGTTCCTCCAGAGTGGGGCCTCCTGGCAGAGCAACCAGGCCCAGCTTGCTAAGGAAGTGCTGGCTGAGATTCCCGGACAGGTCACAGCCTATATGTCCAAGTGCAACATCAAGCCTGGTCCAATTGCGGTGCCTCAGGGCCCGTCTTGAGTTTGTCTGCATACATGTCTCTGGGTTCATGTTGCACTGTTCGTAGTGGCTGTGTAATGTCACGCTGCTAGCCCCCATTTGTGCACATGCCAAATTCATGAGTGCATCGTACAGGTGACTGCTGGCACTTCGTACAACCATTATACTGGCCCTTGTTGTAGGGTGCTGGAGTATGGCTTATCACCCTGGCGTTGCTGCCTCTTGGCTGGGAGAATTTCGAAAACCATACTTTTTCAGTCTCACTGCTTGTGCTGCCGTGACTTTACGCTACTTTATTTCGGGGAATACGAGTAGTTCGTATTCAATAGATTCAATTTTATGCTCTTAAACTTGACTTTTTTAATGCTCCCCTTAAGCTGTGCTATTATTTTTTTAGCTTAAGTATTATGCAAAGTTGCAGGGCAAAACACACCTTCGATGTACAGTTAAGTCTTGATATAACGAAGTTCAATATAACGAAATTCTCAATACAATGAAGTATTTGACTTTTCATAACTTTTGTCCATAGAACATCATGTATTTAGAAAGTCAGTATAACGAATTGTGTTTGTATGCGATTTCAATTTAACGAAATTTCACTGCCACCGCAAAGGAATGCCGAGACAATACATGGAAACTTTCGCGGACACATAGGGTCAAATAATCGAATTACAAGCGACTGCTTGCAAGTGCAGCTCTCAAACTGCGCAGGCGGGACAAGAGTGACCGCTGAAGTGGAGCCGCACAAGTGCAATAAGATCCTATCGAGCTTCGCGCACTGTATGCGTTAGGTGCGAGTGAAAGTGTGTGAGAGTGAGACAAGAAAAATGGTGGCTTCATGAGTGTGGCATTCCCGTGCGAGCAAAGGGAAAGAAAGGGAGGGGAGCTAGCTCGTGGTAATGCGATCAAGCGCGCGCGAGGGGGTAAGTTGGCGCCAGTCTCGATTTCTGGCACATCGCAGCCGCAGCTCACTCATCATGGCCGTGAAGCCCGGCTGAGTGCATACGCAGCCATGCATCCTGCTTTAGAGGTAATCTGCTGCGTGTGCAAAGAGTGGGTGTGCTGAGAGGGCGTAGCACTTTGTAAGCTGCTTTCCTGCGCATTTAGTATTGGAGGTTGTGTAATCTAGAGTTTTGATGACCTGTTGGAGCGAGAGGTAGACGAAGCAGTCACTCCCTGCTGCCCGTGCTTTTCCTGATAGTGTCGTCCCAATGCGGGTGATGTTATTAGTCGTAGGGGCGGAGTGCACGCGAAGGCGTGGCTGGCTCCACTTAATTCGTACCGCTGATGTGAAGATAACGTCAACGTACATGGCATGAAACCTTAATATTCGTTGTCAACTCCTAAATTTTGCAAAATTATTTGTTTTTTCATTCAAATTTGCTTTTTTCGATTGCCTGATAATTAGGAAAATATTGCAGTTTCTTTTCATGCAAGAAACATCAATCGGCGAGTGTGCTTATTTGCATAAAAGATCGATTTCAATATAATGAAATTTTGATATAACGAAGCAAATTGCCGATTTTACAGACTTCGTTATACTGAGGTTTAACTGTAGTTCAGAAAACATGGGTTGTGTTCCTCGTGGCAGCATTAAGTTCCTGCTGTGCATCTACAAAGTATGTGATTTACTCTTTCAAAGTTAAGCTAACTTCAATTGAAGCCGTCATGTGAGAAAATAATAGAAAAAGAACAAGAAAATGGCATTCTTAAAGGCTTGTTGGTTTGGGTGTGTTGGTATTTCACTGTAGCAGGTCAGAATACCACATTACTGGCATGGTGGTACTGTACACTTCATCCGTAGTGCTCCACCTGTGTCTGTTTCACTGCCCCCATATTCCTGTGAGCTGGTCTGCTGCAGTAGCGTTTGTGATTGCAAGTTGACTTACAAAAGCAGAAAAAGCGTGAGTCCTTGGCACCAGAAATTGCTTATCTATTGAAGCAGTTGTGCTACGTAACTCACTTGCCTCATACAACCACTTGCCTTCCTTGTTGCAAATCTTTGTCAGTTGCCAGCTCCTACCACACAGTCTTCTTTGCCCTGGGAATGTGATAAGTGACAAGCGTACAGGAGCACTTATTTCTGCACTTCGTCTTCTGGCTTACAGTGGCTACGGTAACAGCTCACATTAGTGATTGCAACCTTTGAATTCACCAGCCGGGAATGCCAGGAATGTGGAACAAGGCTGAGAGCTTCTGAAGCAGAAAGACATAGAAGTGAGCTGCGCTACTGAGCTACAAGAATGAACAACAAAAAATTCCTGTAGGAAATCACACCAAGCATGAGAGAGGATAAAGGATTTCCGAGTTATGACTTGGTACACTTGTAGATAGTCAAAAGAAGTGGGACATACTGGTTGAACTGCTGGTATGTTGAACAGCTGCAAAAATTCATGTGGCCATGCTGTGGCTCACAGTGTGATGGTGCAAATTGAAAGGCTCATGTTGATTAGCTATTCCAAACCTTTGATTATGTCTTTAGCTAAAAAAAAACTGATCAAAACAATCAGCAAAAAACAGAAGACTGACGTGGTACAATTATACATTACAGGCACGATATTTCGCGAGGGCTAAAGAAGATATCTAGTAAACACGGTAGTTCTATGGTTTTTCATGGCACCGTTCAAGCCGCTTGTGCCTTTGTCACAAAATCGAGAATGGTAACCAAAAAACGTAATCACAATGTATGCAATGCAACAGACTGAAAAAAAATATGGTTCGCTGAAGCTGTTCGGAAACTGTTCTCACGGTGGTCCCACGGGTTCCATGATGTTGTATCACGTGTTAATGCGTCCATTAGTTGCCTCAGCTTCCTCCATTGCCTCCATGTTTATAATTGATGTGTGTGATGCTGGTGCAGCTACGCAAAGCTATGTTTTTGGTGCATATCATAGACGGTGACTGGGAGGACAACATGAAGCTTTTGCCACAGCTTTAAAGGACATGTAAGTGCTTTCTGAGCTCATTACACCTTCCCTAACAGTGCGAGCAGCGTATATGGTGCTTGTACTGGAAGCAGGGCTATAAATGTATTCCACGCTGTCCAAACATTTCACTTCTGAATTTGATCAGGATTATAGTAGTTTCTTTTGCTATTCGTTTTTTATTTGGCAATCACTTTGAAGCAGTGGCTTGTCATGTTCCTGATTCAGTAACATTCCTTGGTGTGAGCGCTGTCTGATTGTTTTGATTGTTTATTTTCTGCCTAAACGCTTGTTGGTGTCATCAGTTGTGGTAGATTTGTTCTTGCTGCGCACAATTAAGGCTTTCAGCGTAGATATTCTGTACTTTGTAATAGCTTGTAGCAAAGATGCAGTATCGCTAGTCACTCTCATACTCTCTGGACTGTCACGAAACTTTCAGCTTTGAGCATTCATGTGATGTTGGTGTTGTTGTCACCCACACTTCAGCATGTTGATTTCATTAACTTACTGTCAATACATGGGCGATAGAGTGGGTGTAAGTTTGAGTGTGTGTTAGAGTGAATGTGTGGAGAGAACGTGCAAGTAACTTGCTATGCCAGGAAACAGCGCTACTCCTTTGTCATTGTGAAATGAGTGATACTCACCCTTGCCGATGTTACTGGGTTGAAGTACTTTATCTGTAGGTTAGTGGTACAACTTTGGTGGATGAGCGAACTTTTTTTCATCCTCGAGGAAAGCTGTGAATTGTGAAGGGCCGGCAACACAGACACACCTTGTGTAGCAGCAGTCCGTGAACTTAGCCACACAGATTCTTTCCGTTCTTCCAGTCACTATTCTTACAGCCAACTATTGCACAGGTCTACCCTCTTCTGCGCCACATTATTCAAGCATGAATGGAGCACAGTGCTTTAGCAATGACCCAGTTGCATTTCCGACAGCTGATCGCGCAGAAGCAGGGTAGAAATGGTAATGATTTCACATTCGTACATTATTGTATGCTTTCACCTGAGGCGACGCATGATGCATTGCTAGTAGCGCCATCTCGTTCCTCTGGAGCAAACTGCTCCACAAAAAAGGTCTGTAGCATCCCACTTTGTTGTGGGAAATCTTATATATAGGGCAAACCGGAAGATGCATCAACACTCCTCTGCATGAGCACAGTCACAATTGCAAGCTGATTAGCCACCTTGGGAATTTAGCTTAACATTTTAGCTATTATGCATGTCATTCGAAGTTAGTGAGCAACAGCATCATAGGACACTTAAAAAATATGAGGGAAAGAGAAATCACCGAGGCTATCACCATGCAGCAGATTGGTGCTAATTTGTGCATCAATGTGCCATTCATTTCGCACTATGACAATGTGGTAACATTTATTCTTGGGGATAAAGATGATAGGAGACTTCATTCACTGTAGGCGATTCTAATGGATCCTTTCTTATCTTGGCACTTGATAGCTTGCTTTTTAAGTCTGTTTACTTTGTGCTGTACCACTCATCTTATTTTAACATAGTTGTATCGGCGCAGATATAAGCTACTGATTCTATAGAATAAAGAGTTACCAGTTTGTGCTTGTCCAGGTGCTGTGTGTGTCCCTTTTTGTTCATTCTTGTAGCTTAGTAGTGCACGTCACTTCAACATGTACAGCAAACTGGCCTCAATCCTAGCCCTTGAAGAAGAAATCAATTTGTTTCTTTTAAAAGTTTCACAACATAATTATAGGAGGAATTTTTGGTTTGAGACAGCCTACTTCTGTGTGACTGCTGGCTGAGAAAAACAGATGGCCACTGCTGGAACTTTGAATCTTGCAACAAAGACGGGTGGTGTACGGGATGCGTGACAGGCCACACAAAAGGATCCAGGATAGGGCACACTTTTTCTTTACAACATGGCAGGCGTGTCTCGTGAAACAGCTATGCAAGCCAGTTTCAGAATGAAAGAAGTGCTTAGCGATGACTTGCCTATCTTAAAGCACATAATCAAAGCAGAATGACTTGAGCCAGTTGCTTATGGCAGACAACACAAATGTATTTCTTGGCACACGTCTGCTATGACCCAAACAAGTTGGCTTGGGGCTGTGCACACCAAGGTCTTCTGAGTTATTACATAACCTTGTTTGATCAGATATGATCAGATCAGAATCATTTTATCGAGCATAGGATAAGCTACATGTACATGGCATATACAGAAGGAGGTCCAATAGTCAAAGACTGAAGGGGGGACCTCCTATAACACATACTTTAATTATTTATTTAATGCAGCATCTATGGTAAAAATAACACTTTTATGGAACACATTTTTGTCAGTTGATTACCAGCACCATAATGGACAAATTTATTAAGTTGCATGATAGTGCTTTTCTGTCAGTATCACTGTTCAGAATAAATAACCGTTCATCCTAATATGTGTATAGGCAACAAAAGGTGGTTAACTTTGGCATGTTTGCAAAGTGGCGGAGTAGTCCTTTCAGCCTCTGAACACTTGCATGGCAGCAGTCGTGGAGGGCTAACTGTATGGCTGGGCAGCTGTGTGAATTGGATTACTACCTCGAAGGCACATAGCGATTCTTTTCAGGAAAGGTTGTCTGCATGGAAAGCCTTGGTGTCTTTTGTGAAGTTATTATTTTCTTACAGATAGTACACACATGTAAAAAATATAGTGGATCTCTTGCAGCAGCTTTTATCTAGTGTATGTAAGAAGGGTGCAAGGGTGGAGTAGCAGTATGTCAAGAAGTAAATCTCAGCCACAGAAAAAAAGCATATGAGGAAGTCTCAAATGTTGGAAGCAGTGTTAAGCATACTAGCAGGTTGAAAAATGCCAAATACGCTGGTAATATTCCACTTATGTTTATGGTGATTGTGCCACATGATATTTTGTTGGGGGGGGGGGGGTAATCAGAACCTTGTTGCAACTGTACATAAGATGATAAATTTTATATTATGTTCTTTGTTTTAGATCTTTTATATTGACTGTTTGCATTTTATGTGGACTCTTAGACACTTTGACCAAAAAGGATGCGATTGTTGATCAGTGCTTGCACCAGGCTGATGTTTGGAGAGTGTTACTGCTATTTTTTATAATTTACAAACTGTTCAAGTTGTCTATAAAGTGCGCTGTCTGCAGGAGTGATGTGGTTTAGTACCTAATACATGATTTGTGCCCATGTTGAGCTCAGGTGCACTGAATATGGCAAGCCAGTTCTGTGAAAGCCCAGAAAGTAGAGGAAGGCAAAATTGAATGGTAATCCACCCGACTGTAGCATGAAACGTCAAATGTAACCCATACAGATTTCTCAGTAAGAAAGCTTCCTAGTTTGCCTTCCATGAACCTTCTTCTACCTTGCATGCTTCTGCAGAACTGGTTCGCCATGTGGAGGTTTATTGGTCCAATATCCTTCTCAGCTAGGACAGTATAAGCATACCTATACAGTCAACTTCCATTTAATTTGACCCTGACGGGATTGGAGAAATTCATCTAATTATCCATCTGGTCAAATTAACTAAGAAGCCAAAAAAACACTGAAATACACTGCCGCTTCATTTCAGCCCACCCACGAATTGAACGCATACCTTGTTTTTACGAATTCAATGTAGACAACTGACATAGAAATGACATTGGAACTTCTAAACAAAGTAGACAAAACATGTAGCATCCCTCCACTTCTGGCAATGGGAAAAAGATGAAACTAGCAAATTTTACTTCACAGAAAAAAATTCTCCATGTAACCCATTGCACGTTTGATATTCTGCATTTATTAACTGACTCTGTAACAATTGCAAGCAGGATTGTTGCCCATGCTGCTTAGAGAATCACTTCGCTATTTCACCCTGCGATGCATGAAATTCTCCACAATGCCACAAATATGTGCACAACTTGTTACTGCTAGCTAGACATGTAAAATAATCATTCTTTTTAATGCGGTTTCATAATCGAAAACCGAAAGTGACATGTCGTCATTCTGTCGACATGCCACTTTAAGCATGTTCTGTTGACATCGTGTGATGATGTTGGCTGGGCTGGTTCTGATGGTGTGCTGTTGCAAACATTGTGAACGCAGTTTGGATTTCATATTTAATTGCGTTGTGCATGCAATCTTCAAATCAAGTTACTATTAAAAAGAAAGAAAGCGAGGTGCTCATTAGAATTGGGTAATATTTTTCTTTTTATTTACCTATTTGGTTCTGAAAGTACCTGGCATTTTATGATTTAGGTGGTGCTGGAGCCAAATGAGAATACTGTAATCATTATGATATTGCAAGGCAATGTTCTAGCTTGAAAGTCTTTTTAGGGCAGGCCGAAAATGGGCGTTTTCAACAGATGACCCTTGTTAGATGCATTCACTGACCCTTTGCACCACCAAAACAGGCTTTGCTATGGGGTCACAATTGAGCTCACCACAGGGGTCAGGCATGCTTCTGCTGACCGATCAAGTTAAATTTATCCAGTGATGGCGAACTTAAGAATTAAAATAATGAAAGTTTTGGCCAATAAAGGTGTATGAGTGCCAGCTGGGCCCTTCAATTCATATCTGATTAATAAAAAAATCTAATTATCTAAAGTTGAATTAATGAATGTCTGCTGTAGAATGTTCTGTTGTATCACCTAAGCACTGAATTTTATGTTCCTTGTAGAACACCTTGTTTTTCTCTTTGCTCTTGTAAAGTAATTTGATATCAGCTCATTGGATCTTTTTAACAAGTTGCTTCTGCACACATGTTGGGCTCTCAGACTCTGGTCACAGTGCGCATGCTCCTATTGAGCCTGCCGATTGGTCACCGTGGGTTCGAGCACCATAGGCCTCCATGTACACAGGGCACCGTGTCTGCACCTGCTCCGTATGCCCGCGCACTGCTGCATGCGCTCTACCAGCTGGTCTCTGATAGGGGAAGGCGAGACTGCACATGCAGCAAGGGAGACCCTAGACGAAGCTCTCCAGGCAGAAAACAGGACATTTATTAGGCTGAGTTTTGATACAACACAAGTTAATGACACAACCGAATTAAAATCTAATTGCTATACAACATGGCCACATGACTGCTGCTGGCTGATAATGGCGCACCGCGACAGAGAAAAAGACCAGAGAGCTCAGTCTAGGGAGGCCACCTATCCTTAGGCCAATGCCTGCCATTACGCACCCCACAGCAGAGAAAGTAGAAAGAGATACAAACAGGGGAACAGACAGAGGCAAGATTGGAAAATGCTGCCTCAGGATATTGAGATGACGGGAGTGCGCACACCCCGCTGAGACTGGGACCCTGACGAACCAAAGTGACCACCAGCCAGCAGTGCACAACGGGGCCACTGCCAGCAGAGAGGAACACATACGCACCTTCTGACACCCTGTCCTGGGCCACACGCAAGGGCCTGAGTCCCGCCAGAAACTCTGCCACTGGGGCATCTAGTTTGACCCCCTGTGGGTGGGAATGACAGCTGAGTGACAGCATTTTATGTCCAGACAGGAAGGTGAAGGACATGAATTTCTCGGGAGCGTAGCTTTGTTGCGCAACTATTAGAAGCACTCAAAACCCCACAATATGCAGTTAGATATTTATAGCAAAGCAACTTTTGATACATTGAACAGCTTCATAATATCCACAGGCGTTGCGCAGGAGGTGACTTCTTGAGAGTGTGTGTGTTTCTTAAGCACACTCATAGTACAGTGAACTACTAATTGTACTGTAAATTACTGTACTAATTGTCCAGCAACAGGTCAGGATTTTTACTGAAGCTGATTCCTAATTCTTAAGAAAAAACGAAATGTCTATGAATTAGTGTAATTAACTCAACATTGTTCTGAAAGTGTGCCAGTTGCCGCATTCAAGCAGTCTGCATTCACTGCATTCTAACACCATCCACTACCATGAAAAAGCTGCATTTTGGTTTACCTAGTTTACATTCGAAAAATAATAATCGAAATGCCTTTGTTTCAAAGAGTTGATGTCCTGTCATAGTGGTGCCTATGAGCTTTCCCATTTCGCATTATGGGTGTATTCTGAATGAGAGTGAAGCATTTTTTTTTTCATTTATGTATAAAGACACTGCACAATGTAGTCTGAACAATAGTGCCATGTTATATACATCACATTTAAGTGAGGCTTAAATGCTGTTTAGTATATGTTGCAATGTGGGGTGCCATTCTAAAAGTCATGAGTCATTGGAGAATTACAAAAAATCAACAAAAATCTAAGGACTTAATCATCAGTGATCATCATAATGGTCAGTGGAACACAAAGTGATACCAGTGGTGTTTGTAACAAGATTGAGACAGAAAGATGGCACTGTAGATTAGAGTTCATAAATGGGTAAATGGCATTGACATTAGAAGCAGGGTTGGTACGTGGCCAGTCAGTGTACTCAAATAGTTGCCGAGGATAGAGCAGCAGAGTGGAGGATGAAAATCTGCACCTACAAGCTGGGTTTGGTTGATGCAGGACAAGTTAAGTGGCGATCTCCATTTGTCCTGCTAAGGTGTCTTAACAATATAAGCTGACATAGGACACTTGACATGATGCTACAGGAGTTAACAATTGCTGTTATACGAGTTACCACATCTCTGACTGTGTGCTGCGAGTTATTGCTTTGTGTGTTGCCTGTGCCAGTGGTATTAGCTAGAGAATGCTGTAACTACCTAGCAACGTAAAGCTGTCTGCCTTCAGTATGAAGAGCTTGTGTATGTAGATTGCTGTATCTGTCCCTGCATGTAGGGACTGACAAGTGCAGTGCATTTTTTCTACTCTCCATTTTGGCCTCTGGCCTACCCCTTTTGACTGTTTGCTTTCTGTGCTCAAACGTGCATGAAAAAGTCTTGCACTATATGTTGTATTACGCATACAAGAACAAATAAATCACATGTGCATCTATTTACATTTCATACATTGGCACACAGGTATTAATCAATGGTAACCAACTGATGGGACTGAAACTTTTGCTGGGTTCTAGCTAAAAAAGTTCACCAACCATTACTATACTCCCTAATGCAACTTTTGAGTGCAGCTGTTTGGATATTTTGAATTTGCAATATATTGTGGCAAAGAATTTGATTCTGAAGTACCCGGTCCTCTCGGTGGTGGCGCTTGAGCCTCTGCTCAACCAGCTCGTTTAGCATCGCTCACTGTTCAGAAAGAACTGGCTGACACTATTTTCTATTATGATTATATTGTCATGAGATAGTGACGGTGAAGAAAGACAAAGTGTTGAAACTGTGAGTTACAAATTTAACTCTTTATTGGGTGAACTTGTACCCAGCAAAACAAGTCACACTCAAGCATAATGATAGTGGTGAGTGGAGTCGGCAATCGTCGAAAATCTGATCTGTGGGTAAAGCACGTCGGCTTTTGTACAAGTTTCGTCGAAGGATCCAGTGTAATCGCTGGTGCCCGCGTGGCTTCTGGAAAGTACAACACAATATGTGTTGTGCATACAATCAGATTACAAAATGCTTCGGTAACAACAGGCAGCAGATAGAACTATTGATAACATTCGAGAAACTTCTGATACATGCAGGTGCGTCGTGCGTCGAGGGATAACGTTTAACATTTGTTAGCCTGTGAATAGCAGTGTCCGAAGAAAGATAAAGGAGTGAACAGACGATGCGCAGTACTCTGGCGCCATCTCGTAGCGATAGTCGCAGAACACATCTTGCGCAGCACTGTGCTTTTCTTCTCACGCTTTCCGCCTCATGGTTCGCTGCACCCTCCTCCTCCGGTTTCCTCCTCGCGCAGTCTTCGCTATCGCCGCCTTTCATTCCGAGCAGTGCCCCGCGTTGCTCTTTCATCCTTCACTGTTGTACTCGTTCGCTCGGTTACGCCGATGCTCGCTGCAGGAACAGGCGCCTATAAAGTATCAACCCCATGCAAGCAATCTTGCGCACGACAGTGACAAGCAATGCGATGGAGATGGCTGTCGCGTCGCTCATCGCCTGCATGGTACCCTATGCGAGTGACAATATTGAGTGACATCTCCCTGGTGTTGCCGGTATTAGGGCAGCAAATGCACGTCGAAACTACCATGACACATCCTTTATTAGTTTACGTTGATGTATTTTACTGTAAAGAAGCAGCATAAAAGATTTCTGAAAGTCTTGCACGTCTAAAAATTCAATCATTTGCTTGTTCCGTGCGACAATCTGTAGTAGTTCCGGCTTTGCGCTATTGGCTAGTCGCTCATAGCACCTCCGGGCGACGAGCGACGAATTCTAGATTTCCAAAACCGAGCAATCGAGCAACAAGATCGAGCTATCTGTTCAAGCGACTGCCCGTTTCGTCGCTCAAAGCCATCGCTCGTCACCGTCGCGCACAAAATCACTCTCATGCAGTTTAGCCTTAAGAGGAAGCTTTAGCTCTGGTGCTCCTGTCTAAATACATGTAAAAGGAGAATTCTCTTTTCTCAGCAACCACTGCACCAACTTTGACGAGGTTTGTTGCATTTAAAAGGAAACATTAAAATCTAGTTAGTGACTGTTGGTTTGAAATGTTTTATTTGGGTCGTCATATCTTCATTGAAAAGTCGCAAAAATCGAAAATTTTCAGAAAACGAAACTATCTAGTTTACAACTCTAATTCAGCAACGAGAAATGATATCACAATTCCGTGAGTTGCATGTAATAGTACATCTAAAGCGGACAAAATTGATGTGTTACACATGAATCTTGAAAAACTTAGTAATATGAAAATACAGCTTTTGCAGGACCCTTGTACACAACGTAATAAATTCACGTAAGATATAAAATGACATGTCAAATTTCTCCGCTTTTAATGATCTAATGGGTGCCGTTTACAGAACCGCGATGCGTGTTCTTGATGCACAGCTATTAATTTGTAAGCTTCGCGCATCTACTTTTTTCAGACATGAGAATTTTTGAAATATTTTTAAACAAAATTCAGGCCTTAAATCGAAATCCCGCTTCCAACAGTCACAAGAATTCAACTTTCTCTCTCATGTGCAAGAAATTTCATTAAAATCAGTCGAGGGGTAATCTCAGAAAAACTTTCTTACGTTTTACATCTATTTGAATAGGCCGCGTTGGAGTTGGGCCACAGCTAAAGCTTCCTAAGCTTTAGCTCGGGCCCAACACCGACGCTACACACTCTTGGGCAAAGTTACACCCTTTGGAGTGCACCTTCTGCCACACAACGATAATCGTCATCTGCTTTGATGCGTTTCCTTTCTTGAAAACGCCGCGCCCGCTACTTTCCTGTCGGAAATGCTATCATGCTGATAACGCGCATGCCGTTCGTTACTTGAAAGTACCAGGCTCGCAGCGTTAAAGAAAGGAAACGCATCAAGGCAGATGACTATTATTGTTGTGTGGCAGAAGGGGTACTCCAAAGGGTGTAACTTTGTGTAAAGTAGCGGTGGCGCAGAGGTAGAACACCCGCCTTGCGTGCAAGATGTCCGTAGTTCGAATCCCGGTGCTGTGCAATTTTCCACCGGATTAAAGAAAAAATCCGCGTATTGATAAAATTTCATAAACAGGCCTGGAGTGTGCCCTGATCCCGGTGACCAGAACCGGTAACGCACTCCCTCACCAGAGCAGGATTGGCCAACCTGGTGCAGTACTTGGCCACAACCTCCTATATGAACACAACAATCAAACCCCGGCCCTCAGTCCTCAGCAGCTGCGAAGCAACTGACCACGGCGGCGGTCAGACCTGCGACGCAGCAGAGGGTGCTAAGAATACGTGGCTCTGGACAGGCCGCCATTGGAATATGAACCTGACAACGTTTAACGCTAGAACGTTATCTAGTGGGGGAGTCTAGCAGTGCTATAGGAGGAATTAGAGGGCAGTAAATGGGATATAATAGCTCCTAGTGAAGTTAGGAGGCCAAAAGAACTATATACAGTGCTAAAAAGCAGGCACGTCCTGTGCTACCGGGGCTTAGCGGAGAGACGAGAACTAGGTGTCGGATTCCTGATTACTAAGAATATAGCTAGTAACATACAGGAACTCTATAGCATTAACGAGAGGGTGGCAAGTCTTGTTGTCAAACTTAATAAGAGGTGCAAAATGAAGGTTGTGCAGGTCTACGCCCCTACATCCAGTCATGATGACCAGGAAGTCGAAAGCTTCTATGAAGACGTGGAATCGGCGATGGGTAAAGTCAAAACAAAATACACTATACTGATGGGCGACTTCAATGCGAAGGTAGGCAAGAAGCAGGCTGGAGACAAGGCACTGGGGGAATATGGCATAGGCACTAGGAATAACAGGGGAGAGGTATTAGTAGAGTTGGCAGAACAGAATAATATGCGCATAATGAATACCTTCTTCCGCATGTGGCACAGCCGAAAGTGGACGTGGAGTAGCCCGAATGGCGAGACTAGAAATTAAATACACTTCATACTCTGCGCTAACCCTGGCATCATACAAGATGTGGACATGCTCAGCAAGGTGCGCTGCAGTGACCACAGGATGGTAAGAACTCGAATTAGCCTAGACCTGAGGAGGGAACTGAAGAAACTTCTACATAAGAAGCCGATCAATGAGTTAGCGGTAAGAGGGAAAATAGAGGAATTTCAGAGCAAGCTCCAGAACAGGTATTCCGCTTTAACTCAAGAAGAGGACCTTTGTGTTGAAGCAATGAACGACAATCTTGTGGGCATCATTAAGGAGTGTACAATAGAATTCGGTGGTAACTCCGTTAGACAGGATACCAGTAAGCTATCGCAGAAGACGAAAGATCTGGTCAAGAAACGCCAATGTATGAAAGCCTCTAACCCTACAGCTAGAATAGAACTGGCAGAACTTTCGAAGTTAACAAGTGTAAGACAGCTGACATAAGGAAGTATAATATGGATAGAATTGAACATGCTCTCAAGAGCGGAAGAAGCTTAAAAACAGTGAAGAGGAAACTAGGAATTGGCAAGAATCAGATGTATGCGTTAAGAGACAAAGCCAGCAATATCATTACTAATATGGATGAGATAGTTCAAGTGGCTGAGGAGTTCTATAGAGATTTATGCAGTACCAGTGACACCCACGACGATAATGCAAGAGAGAATAGTCTAGAGGAATTCGAAATCCCACAGGTAACGCCGGAAGAAGTAAAGAAAGCCTTGGGAGCTATGCAAAGGGGGAAGGCAGCTGGGGAGGATCAGGTAACAGCAGATTTGTTGAAGGATGGTAGGCAGATTGTTCTAGAGAAACTGGCCACCCTGTATACGCAATGCCTCATGACTTCGAGCGTACCGGAATATTGGAAAAACGCTAACCTAATCCTAATCCATAAGAAAGGGGACGCCAAAGACTTGAAAAATTATAGACCGATCAGCTTACTGTCCGTTGCCTACAAAGTATTTACTAAGGTAATTGCAAATATTATCAGGAACACCTTAGACTTCCGTCAACCAAAGGACGAGGCAGGATTTCGTAAAGGCTACTCAACAATAGACCATATGCACACTATCAATCAGGTGATCGAAAAATGTGCTGAATATAACCAACCTTTATATATATATCTTTCATTGATTACGAGAAAGCGTTTGATTCAGTCGAAACCTCAGCAGTCATGGAGGCATTACGGAATCAGGGTGTAGACGAACCGTATGTAAAAATACTGAAAAATATCTATAGCGGCTCCACAGCCACCATAGTCCTCCATAAAGAAAGCAACAAAATCCCAATAAAGAAAGGCGTCAGGCAGGAAGATGCGATCTCTCCAATGCTATTCACAGCGTGTTTACAGCAGGTATTCAGAGACCTGGATTGGGAAGAATTGGGGATAAAAGTTGATGGAGAATACCTTGGTAACTTGCGATTCGCTGATGATATTGCCTTGCTTAGTAACTCAGGGGACCAATTGCAATGCATGCTCACTGACCTGGAGAGGCAAAGCAGAAGAGTGGGTCTAAAAATTAATCTGCAGAAAACTAAATTAAGTAATGCTTAACAGTCTTGGAAGAGAACAGCAATTTACAATAGGTAGCGAGGCACTGGAAGTGGTAAGGGAATACATCTACTTGGGGCAGGTAGTGACGGCGGGTCCGGATCATGAGACGGAAATAATCAGAAGAATAAGAATGGGCTGGGGTGCAATGTTTGGTAGGTATTCTCATATCATGAACAGCAGGTTGCCATTATCCCTCAAGAGATAAGTGTATAATAGCTGTGCCTTACCAGTACTCACCTACGGGGCAGAAACCTGGAGACTTACGAAAAGGGTTCTACTTAAATTGAGGACGACGCAACGAGCTATGGAAAGAAGAATGATGGGTGTAACGTTAAGGGATATGAAAAGAGCAGATTGGGTGAGGGAACAAATGCGAGTTAATGACATCTTAGTTGAAATCAAGAAAAAGAAATGGGGGGCATGGGCAGGACATGTAATGAGGAGGGAAGATAACCGATGGTCATTGAGGGTTTGTATGGACGACATGGCCACAATTAGTACATGACCGGGGCTGTTGGAGAAGTATGGGAGAGGCCTTAATTTGCCCTGCAGTGGGCGTAACCAGGCAGATTATGATGATGACCGGGCTCACAGCGTTAAAGAAAGGAAACGCATCAAGGCAGATGACGATTATCGTTGTGTGGCAGAAGGTGTATCCTTGCCTAAGAGTGTATGCACTCTTACAATCTAAGAAAAGTTTACACCCTTTGGAGTGCCCCTTCTGCCACACAGCGATAATCATCATCTGCCTTGATGCGTTTCCTTTAACGCTGCGAGCCCGGTAATTTCCAGCAACGAACGGCATGCGCGTTATCAGCATGATAGCACTCCCGACAGGAAAGTAGTGGGCGCGGCGTTTTCAAGAAAGGAAACTCATCAAGGCAGATAACGATTATCGGTGTGTGGCAGAAGGGACACTTCAAAGGGTGTAACTTTGCCTATATATATATATATATATATATATATATATATATATATATATATATATATATATATATATATATATATATCCACGGAGCGATGCACTTGGGTTGCATCGCTCCGTAGGTTGCATGTACCTGTGCGTGTACACTCGAGACGTTCATTTGAGGGATCGCCAGTCGTTTGTACGCAGGCGCGCCAGTAAGAGCGGGCGCGAGAGAGAAAATCTGGGAGCTTTTGCTCCTTGAATACATGACTCTGCCTAGGCACTACGTAGGAGGCTTCTTAGCGCGTGTTGTATATGCGTTTACCCCTAAAGCTATTTGTCCCCCAGATATGCAGGCATCGCGGAGTGCGGTCGAGTTTGTTTCCGCCGCCGGCTGCCCGCGTGGTGAGGCCGCAGATCACCTGCGGGCCCGGTCAATCAGACTAAGCGGGGGGCGTCTTCCGGAATACGTTGCTGCATCGGGAATAGATGTTTATTTTTCCAAAGCTGGGCAAGAATGCCCCGTTCTCTGAAACAAATTAAATTACTTAACTGCATGAGCTTTGGAGCCTCTGCCAGAAATATCTGACTTGAGAACGGGCTCACGCTACAGTGTAATGGTGATGAGCGAAAAGATGCCCGTGGAGGTTTGGCCTTATTGCTGCACTGGGATGCAATCATATGCAATGAACACGACCTACTGAACTCCAGACCTGTACAGATGGGCACAGATCTCCCTCCTCCAGCACATAGAGTTTCTAGTTCGCCCCTTTTGCCGCTAGGGAAAGCACCTACGAGCAGAGTGGCGCTAGTTACGACCTGTTCGCTGTCGTCTGCTTCTGCGATGCGTTCAGCGCTCGTGCTGCCATTTCGGCAGACACAAAGCGCTTGTATTGGCGGTAAACGAATAAATTCACAAATATACAAAAGAAAACATATTTGCGAATGCTTTGCCTTTGAATAGTAAAACTGGAAGAGGAATAGCGGTGCAAGAAATGTAAACAACGAGCATAGGTGGCACCTGCAATGCTAGATCGACGGCATAAATTTCTCTTTCCATAGTAAAGAGACTGGAAAATTGTTTTGAAAGATTCATAGGATAATCTAGCTTTTTTTCGTTGATTACAGATAGCCTAATGTTGTAGATGACATTAGGATGTGCTGCTGTGTGCCGTAGTGAAATACAGATGGTCTGGTAAAAGTATAGTAAAAGTATTCACGAGTAAGCTTCCTCCGCCCGATATGTGCAATAGGTTGATCGGTTCTGTTTCAAGGAAAGGTACGTGAGCATATCTTGTTTTTAATGTCGTTGGGTGTCTAGCTCAGTAGAAAGCTTGCAAAAGCGATCCCAGTGCTTTAAAACGTGCTGCACTGCAGGCCTTAAATCGTGTCACGGAACTCTTTTTCAAACTGTAAGGCTAGCTTTTCTGCGTGGTACGGCGGCAGCATAACGGTGGTGCTTACGTACGCAGTGAAGATGTGTGCGTAATTCACTTTTTGAACTCACGACGATTTCACGGACAACTTTTAAGAGTTAAAATGAGTGGTAATCGTTCTGCCGTCGAACATTACGGTGGTTTCAAGTTTCTAAAGAGCGCAGAAGGGAATTTTACAACGTGTACAATGAAACTGTTGTGTACGTTGCGAACTCTATACACGATGTTATTTATAATAATCTGCTTGAAAAAGGCAATAGGAGCGGATTAGAGAGCAGCGGACTACACGTTCCGACATTTTTTAGGTTCGGGCAGTCAACTTTTGGAGCCAAGTGACCAATCAAAGCCTTGTGACAGCACTGTTGCTGTGTTAGCAAAAATCATCAACTCAGCAAGCAGTTCGTCACAATACAACAGCTAACGCCGCACAGCCGCCCACCGCGTAGCAGACGGATGGATGGATGGAAGGTAGGAGCGTCCCCTTTGAAACGGGGCGATGGCAGTTGCCACCGTGCGTTATTTTGCCTTTTATTTTTATATGTGTTGTGTGTTATTGAATTTCTCGATTCTCTTTAAATATGTCTTCCTACCCTTTTAACCTTTGTCACCTCTCTGCTTTTGTGCCACCAATCCTCCAATCGCCTTTTGCTAATTTTCACCGCATATTTATTTACATGACCATTATTATCTCTGAACCCTAGGGCCTCAGGAATTCGAAGGGTGACTGTGGCCGCATCGACATCGGGCTTGATACCATCACGTTTTAGTATGAGGTGTTCCATTGTTTCTACATATTTACCACACACAGTACATGCGTCTTCTTCTTCGTTAAATTTCTTTTTATAGCTCCGCGTTCTAAGACATCCTCATCTAGCTTCAAAGAGTAGGGCACTGCCTTTTGAGTTATCATAAAACGCTTCCTTCCTGATCTGCTGTTTCCAGTATCAATATAGTTCCACACTATGCTTCTTTTCCATTGAATTTATCCAATTTTTACCTTCCGCATTTTTAACCTGTCGTTTAATGCTCTGTCTTTCTTCGTCCTCGTGTCTGGCATACTTACTGGTTAGCTTCCTAGTTCTTTTCCGCCATTGTGAGTCAACGCTCTTTCTGGATAGGTATTTAAACACCTTAGCTGCCCACCTGTTATCGTCCGATTTCCTCAGACGTTTTCGTATAGGATTTTACTCTGAGCTTCCCGTGCTTCGAACGATGCCCAGCCCATATCTCCCTGTACTGCTTCGTTTGTGGTTTTCCCAAGGGCACCTAGTGCCAACCTTCCCACAGCTCTCTGATTTACTTTTAGTCTCGACTGAACATCTGCCCTTAAAGGGACACTAAAGGTTACCAGAAACTCAAGTTAAAGTGGTAGAGCAATGTTCTAGAACGTCTAAGGCGTCAATATAATCGCGAACAGAGCTTTAGTAACCGAGAAATTGAGGTAAATGCATGACACGATTTGGGACCCCCCAGCGACATTCCGGTACTAGCCCGATGACGAAAGGACTCCTCATAATTTGTGTTACTAATACTCAACTACTCGTATTAAAAATATCATTTCATTCGATTATAAGACGGAAGAAAATGCTACTTGTCTACGTCTATTCGATTCTAAGAAAAAATAACATTTTGACGTTACCCTTCAGAATATGGGTGTTCGAAAGGTTTCGTTTAAGCTCGACTCTGCGCCGCGCACGCTTTGGAGTTTCAGTAGTTTCGTTATCGCGTCGTGCTGTGAGGGTTCTGCTGGCTCGCGAAACTTTCATTTGGAACAAGCGGCGAGAATGCCACGTCCATGTGATGTCGTGGGAAGCCCTCGTTGCTTTCCCGCTCCGGAGAGCCGGTGTCGAGGCCGCCGTCGTAGTACGCAACGACGCCGGCAGTGCGAGCCGTCAGCAGCAGGTCGCGCTCGTCGGTGCTCAAATCGCTGAAGTTGAGCCCACCATCGCGAGCCAATCTGTCGGTGTCAGGGTCCATTGCGACGAGCGTCGAAGTTAGCGTCGTAGAATGAAGTACCAGCTTATGGGCGTCTTGCGCTGGAGTTTGAGGTATAGTAGCGGCGCCTGGTGGCGGTGCGGGAAACGACATCTGGGTCGTGGCAGCTTGGGTCGTATTGAGCCCTGACTGTGGCGAAGCACGTTTCTAGGCCGAGTTTTGCGTCGATTCGCACATTTTTATGCCCTGTTGCGAGTGCGAAAAGGCTCGTCGCTCCTCATAGACCACGCCGACCACGCTGCGAGCTCGCCGCAGCCTATAGTTTAACGAAAACGGACTCTCCGTGTGCCGTGGGACGTAATGTGGGACGTAATTCGTTTCTCCTTCCGCTAGCCACCATACTCCCGCTTTCGCTCTGCTGTCGGCTCTGTCTTGGCTCTGTTTCTGGCCGGGCGTTCGCGTTTTGCGCAGAAAAGCCGTAGCGCCGTCTGCGGACGCCGTTCTACTCACCGATGGTGCAACGTCACTATGAGACCATGATGTCAGTACTCCTCGATCGGAGGGCGGGCGATTTGAACTGCGCTAGAGGTGCGCGGACGCTTCAGAACGCATTTTCTCTTAAAATAAGTCTCTCCTTGGCACGAAACAAGCGTTTCGAGGTTTCTGTGATGGTATTTCAACAGTCCACGTTGACTTAATAGTAACCTTTAGTGTCCCTTTAAACGCAGGACCGCATTCCCGAAAGTAAGCCCCGGCACCATTACTCCTTTCCAAATGCCTCTTAGTACCTCATACCTGTTGTACCCCCACAATGCCTTATGTTTCATTATCCCGGCATCTCTTCGCCCTTTTGCTATGAGAGACTGTTCGTGCTTTTCCGTGTACATCTGCCCTTTGTTTATCCATACCCCGAGATATTTGTATTCGACCACTCGGGGTATTTCATGGCCTTGTATTGTAAGCTCCTGATCAGTGGTATCGTTGAAAAACATCCCACCGGACTTAGCTGCATTAAAACTGAAACCTAAACTGTCTCCTTCGTCTCCAAAGTAATTAACCAGAGTTTGCAAATCTTCCTGGCTATCTGCTAAGAGTACAATATCGTCCGCATACATTAAACCCGGTAGTCGTTGCTCAACAACCTTTTCGCCTAATCTGTACGACAGATTATACCCTAGATTGCTTCGTTGTAACCTTCTTTCCACGCTTATCATATAAAGCATGAACAGCAGCGGTGATAGAGGACAACCTGCCTTAATCCTTTGTGAACCTCAACAGTTGTCGTACTCTTAATTCCTTCCCATGTTATCTCAACATTATTTTCTCGGTATAGTTCCTGTAGAAAATCAATTAGCTCATGACCGATACCTTCAGCTTTTAATATGTTCCACAGGAGTTCCCTGTTCACATTGTCGTATGCACCACTTATGTCCAGGAAGGCTAAATACAGAGGTCTATTTTCCGCCTTAGCTATTTCTATGCACTGGGTAAGCACGAACAGGCTATCATGTAAGCGCCTACCACTTCTGAACCCGTTCTGAAGTTCTCCGAGTATTTTATTACTTTCTACCCATGACTGCACTTTTAATTTCACCGCCTGCATCGCCAGCTTATATATAACTGATGTTATCGTAATTGGTCGGAATGATTTTATGTTCTTCTTATCACCCTTTCCTTTGTAAATCATATTCATTTTACTCTGTTTCCAGCTGTGCGGAATTTGCTTATTTGTTATGACTGCCTCCAATGCTTTTATCAGCGTTTCCTTGCTTCTTGGGCCAAGTTCATTAATTAACTTGATTAGAATTTCGTCTATACCCGCGGACGTGCATTTTGGAACATTTGCTTCCGCGTTTTTCCAGTTAAGATTGGTCAGTTCTAAGCTGTTTTCTATTATGCTATTCTGTGTTGCTCCCTCATTTGGGGCGATTGCCCTATCGTCTTTCCTAAATGACTCTGCTATAACTGAACCAATGTAGTTCACAGCGTCATCTCCCTCTAAACAATTTCCTTCGGCATCGTGAATCTGTTCCTGTTTTCTGTGATTAGCTTTACCCAGCCAGCTTATATGGTTCCAGAATTTTCTTGACCCCCCTTTATTTGCATCGCGAACTTCAGCCAGCCAGCGGTCAGATGACTGCTTTATTTTAGCCTGGACGAGGACCTGCACTTGTTGTTTCTTTCGTCGATAATATTCCCATTTTTGGCCTATTTCCTCTTCAGATAACTGCGCCCTCTTTGCTTCTCTGTGTTCCCGAGATGTCCACCGTCGTTGTTCGATCGCCTCTATAATTTCCTTATTCCACCAACTTCGTGGCTTCCTCTTTCCTCTCCAGCGGTTTACTCCTTTTACTATTTATTTTTGTACTAATGAGTAGTTCTAACTGATTATAATCCCACCTTTCCATGGGATGTTTCTCTATTGCTTCCTCTATGCCAGTCGCTATTCGCGCTATTTGTTCGTCATTTAATTTTGCGTACTCTTTTTGACTTCCCTGCATTTCTCTTTTGAGTAGGGCTCCCAACTGTACACTAATACGCTTATGAGCACTTCCGAGGCTGTACTTCCCCTCTTCGTCTATTTTCATTATTGCGAGCTTGCTATACAACCCCTGCGACATTAAGCAATCGAACTGTCGACATTAAGCAGTCGACATTAAGACGATGGATGGATGGATGGAAGGTAGGAGCGTCCCCTTTGAAACGGGGCAATGGCAGTTGCCACCATGCTCAGATTTTTATTTTGCCTTTTATTTTTATCTGTTTTGCGTGTTATTGAATTTCTCGATTTTCTTTAAATACGTCTTCCTACCCTTTTAACCTTATGTCACCTATCTGCTTTTGTGCCACCAATCCTCCAATCGCCTTTTGCTAATTTCCACCGCATATTTATTTACATGACTATTATTATCTCTGAACCCTAGGGCCTCAGGAAGGGTGACTCTGGCAGCATCGACATCGGGATTGATACCATCACATTTTAGTATGAGGTGTTCCATTGTTTCTACATATTTACCACACACAGTACATGTGTCTTCTTCTTCGTTAAATTTCTTTTTATAGCTCCGCGTTCTAAGACATCCTGATCTAGCTTCAAAAAGTAGGGCACTGCCTCTTGAGTTATCATAAAACGCTTCCTTCCTGATCTGCTGTTTCCAGTATCGATATATTTCCACACTATGCTTCTGACATGGATGGATGGATGGATGATTGAGGCTCAACCCTTTGAATCGGGCGGCGGCGGCGCGCGCCACCTAGCCTTTATAGGTTCTACATGTATGCATGCATACCTATGTATTTACTCCTTTACTTTTGTATTGATATTATCCACCAATCAGATAGTCTCCGTTTAGTTATTTCTACCTGTTCAAAGTCTATTCTACTTTCACTGTCTTTAAAACCCAAAGTTTTGAATAGTTCCCCGTTAGATTCAACTGCAGGGTGAAGTTGTTTACAAGCATCAGGTGTTCAGCCGTTTCCTCCTCCTCTCCACACGCCTCGCACACCAAATCTATCTCCTGGTATCTGGCTCGGTACGTTTTAGTCCGCAGTACACCTGTCCTGGCTTCAAACAACAATGAGCTTCCCTTAGAGTTATGGTAAATATTTTATTTGGCTGTTTCTTGCTTAAACGTCCTGTATGTCTCCAATGCCGATTTGGTTTTCATCTCTGTACTCCACATACCCCTCTCTGTCTCCTTAACCTTTTTCTTGACAGATGATTCCTTACTTGTCCCCCCGCTACTGCCCAAGTATTTGCTTGTCAATTTTCTAGTTCGCTTCCTCCACCTCGTGTCAACATTCCTCGTGTATAAGTAACTGAAAACCTTCCTAGCCCACCGAATTTCCCCCATTTTTCTCAATCGCTCCTCAAATATGCTATCTTGCTACTAGCCTCTCTGCCCTCAAAAGAAGACCATCCCAGATCCCCCTGCACTCCAAGATTTGGTGTCTTGCCATGTGCTCCCAGAGCGAGCCTACCCACACCACGTTGCCTAATTTCCAACTGTTGCCTGGTCTCTGTTCTAATACATAGAACTGCATTGGCAAAAGTCAGGCCTGGTACCATTATTACCCCTTCGCCGGGTCTCTGTTCTAATACATAGAACTGCATTGGCAAAAGTCAGGCCTGGTACGATTACCCCCTTCCATATCCCTCGTACTACCTCGTACCTATTGTAGTTCCACAGTGCCCTACTCTTCATAATCGCTGCACTTCTGTTTCCTTTAGTCGTTAGATATTTTTCGTACTCTGTCAGATACTCAATGCCATTATTTATCCACACCCCAAGGTACTTGTATTTATCGACTATCTCAAGCGTGGCCTCCTGTATCTTATGCTCGCCGCAAATGTTATCATTAAAAATCATGACTGCTGATTTTTCTTTGCTAAACTTCAAGCCTAATCTGTCTCCTGTACCACATATGTTCATTAATTCCTGCAGATCTTCTGCATTGTCAGCCATTAATACAATATCATCCGCGTACATCAGTCCTGGTAATGACTGTTCAATCAATTTTCCTTGTTTGAATAATGATAGGTTGAAGCCGAGTCCGCTTTGCTGTATTTTGGCTTCTAAACCTTGTAGGTACAGCATAAACATCAGAGGTGACAACGGGCACCCCTGCCTAAGCCCCCGCCGAATCATTACAGGCTCCGAAACTTGCTTTTCCCATTGTATAATCACCCGGTTACTTTTATAGATATCTTTTAAGAAATTGGTTACTCCCTCTTGCACTCCTAAAGTTTCCAAAATGCCCCACATGCCCTCTTGAAGTACACTGTCATAGGCTCCCTTGATGTCCAAGAAAGCCAGCCATAGGGGTCTGTGTTCCTTTTCAGCTATTTCAACGCACTGTGTTAGCGAGAACAGATTGTCTTCTAGCCTCCTATGCTTCCGGAACCCATTTTGTAGCTCTCCAAGTACCCCCTCGTTCCCTACCCATGCCTGCAGTCTGTCCTTTATAATCTGCATAACCGCCCTGTAAACCACTGACGTCACTGTTATAGGCCGGTAGTTATTTATGTCAGCTTTGTCCCCCTTTCCCTTATATATCATTCTCATCCTACTTAGCCTCCATTCGTCAGGTACTTTACCATCCACTAGCATTTTGCTCACCACCTCCCTCAATGCTTTCCTAGATTTCGGGCCCAATTTCTTTATTAACGTAATTGGAATACGATCGGGGCCTGCCGATGTGCTACTTGGTACCCTCTTCTCAGCCCTTTCCCACTCTTTTTGTCCAAGCGAAAGCAGTGGATTGACCGGGCTATCCCTCTCCGACTTACTGCATGTACCATCTCTCTGTTTTGTAAATTTTTCCCTCATCATGGTTCCTATATGCTCCATTGCCTCCTCTCCTTCTAACCGAGTACCTTGAGCTGTTACTATATACCTGTGCTCTAGGCTTGTCCTATTACCCAAGGAGTTCAGATGTTGCCAGAATTTTCTAGCTGCCTGTTTATCTTTTTTATTGCTTATTTTTGAATGCCATTGGGACCCTTTTGTCTTGATTTTCTCGTTGATCAAATAGGATGCTTCCCTTTTGCATTTTATGTAGTTTACCCATTTCCTCTCTACTTCTGCTTCAGGTTCTCCCTTACTTTTGGAATACCTGTGTTCCCTGGAGGCTTCCTGACGTTTCTCTATGGCCTTCTTAACCTCTTCATCCCACCAGCTCTTGAGTTTTCGTATCCCTAGCCTTGTTTTCCTGACTCGCGCCTTACCTAGCTCACGCTCAAATAGTCTCATTAACTTTGGGTAAGTCCAATTAGTTTCAGTACCCTCTGATATTTCCTCTTCAATTTGTTTGGCCGCTATTACCACTTGGTCTTCTGAGTAAAAAAATCACATCTGGCGTTTCCTCGCGCGTCGTTCGTGCTTTAGTTTCCCTCTTAAAACTCAACTTTATACGTTTGTGGTCGCTACCTATACTTCTGGAGCCCTGTTCATCTATAATCATGGCTCCTAATCTATCGTACAACCTATGTGACATCAACGCATAATCTATTGTCGAGTGTCGACCCCCTACCTCCCATGTTATGATCCCGTCACACTTTTCAGTAGAGTTACAGACAACTAAGTTAAGCCTCTCACACATATCCAGCAGCATGTTACCTGTGGAGTCTGTGTACCCATCCATATCTTCAACACGCGCATTCATGTCTCCTAATACAATTACTTCACATCCTTTTCCTAGCTCATTGATGTCCGCTGCTATACAGTCCAACATTTTTATATTTTCCTCTTTAGCATTTGATCCTGTCCAAAGGTATACAAAGCCCAGAAGTGTTTTCGCCCCTGCTAGTTTTCCTTCTAGCCATAAATGCTCCTTGCATTCCTGTTTGACCCTTTGCCAATTTGTATTTTTATGAATGAATGCTCCAATTCCCCCACCCTTTCTGCTACCCTGCACTCTGTTGCAGTATTCCCATGCATAATCAGGGTTACAGGGCGGTTGTTCCATGTCCCTAAGATGTGTCTCTACAAACCCATAAACCATTAAGTTCTCCTGCCTTAGTTGTTCTTCGATTTCCTCCCATTTTAGCCTATTTCTGCCACCTTGCATGTTAATGAACCCTATGTCTGACTTAATTTGGCTCTTGCGCTTATTCCTGTCACCTCTCCTACAGTACCGATGTTTGCGTGTTTGTGGCTCCTGCCTCGAATCGTCCACGCCTGCACTGCTTCTTTCAGGGCTCTGGGCCCCCCAAAGAAGCTGTTACCTGGTGACCCATCCTGCCCCCTATCCTAATTTTACCAGTGGCACCACTGTAGTGAATGCCATCCTGCACAAAAGGCCGGAGGCCGGTTCCGTACACGTCCCTGTTGACCTCCATCACGCTGTACCCGAGTCGTCCGCTCAGACTCCTAATGACCCGATTGGCCTCAACCACCCTCCTTTCTACCTGGTAAGCCTGGCCCTGGACCTCTGGGATAGTGCATATGGTCACATGCACCCTCCCGGAGGCCTCTCTAAGCTTACTCAGCCCAGTCTCAATGTGCCTCTCAAGGTCCTGGCTTCTCCCCTTAAGCACGTCATTGAGCCCAGAATGCATAATGACCAAGCTGTCGCTCTCCGTGCTGACCCCAACTACTTCCCACGCCTTGGTCATTGCTTCCGCCATGCCCTTGCCCGCTTGCGCCTCCACCTGTACTCGCCCGTCCGCCTTCACTCTCGCCATCACGCCATGTTCGGCCCTCCCCACATTGGAGTCCCCTATCACCAGGACCCTTCTACGTGCAAACCGTTCGACTGCAGCCTGTGTCCGCTGCCCCTCCATTTGCGCCCGCTGGCGCCCCTGTGGCTGCAGCGTCGTCTCACTCGGGGCGCGTTGTGCAGCTTCACTATAACTACGCCGTTTCACCGGCGGCGAGCTGAGGACGGCTTGCTCTGGTTATGGATGGATGGATGGATGCTATGAGCGTCCCCTTTGGAACGGGGCGGTGGGTCGCGCCACCAAGCTCTTGCTACTATGCTGCCTGATATCCTACCTAGGTTAACCAATGAAAAAAAAAAAAAAACACTATGAACTAACACGTCCAAATTTTCTGATCCCCTATTGCGAACTGTGTTTTTGTATGTCTCCGTCTTTTGTCGTTTCCCTACTTTTCTTCCACCAATCCTCCAATCGCCTCTTACTAATGTCTATTGCGGACCTGTTTGCTTTACCACTGCTCCCGCTGAACCCAAGGGCTTCAAGGAGGCCAGTGGTGCCTAAATCGACCGTTGGGTAGACGTCCTCACATTCTAATAAAATATGCTCCGTCGTTTCCCTAGCTTTACCGCAGCAAGCACATGCTTCTTCTTCCTTCTTATATCTCGCTTTATAGGTGCGTGTTCTAAGGCATCCCGATCTCGCTTTGAAAAGTAATGAGCTTCCCTTTGAGTTATCATAAATGGTTCAGGTTATTCAGGTTATAAAAGCGCCACCTACGGCCGTCGGTTGAACGAAAGTGGGCGCAAGTTGCTCCCATAGAAGCCGGATATCTGTGCAGGTCTGGAGTTCCTGTAGGTCGTGGCAATGAACATGTAGCGGTCAGCATCAGCCGCCAGGTGGCGCGAGCTGACCGAGCTCTGTTTGCGCAGGGTCGTTTTGCAGTTTTGCCAGGTTTTGCTTTGACGATGGCGTGGTTGCGTTCTTGTTGACGGTGCGTGCGAGGCCGTCGGGCCGACGACCATGGTTACATAGGAGTTAACGTCGGCCAACTAGGCTCATCACTTGCCAGTTCAGAGAGCGGCCGCCGAATGGCGAAAGCGGCTCAGCCGTTCGCCCCGGCGGTTGCCTGTGCGCCGGTCACCAAAGTGGAGATCAGCGTCTCTTGCAGGTAAGTGGGTGCGGCGCCGCGTTGACGTACAGCAGCAATGGGCGTGCCGTGAACTCCCCGTTTTTCGAACTTGTGGACACGCTGACTGTCCGAGCAGCGACTCGGGCATGTCCAACAAGTCGATATGCCTCGATTATTCCGCGGACGCTGCGCGCCTCGCGGTCGATCGAGCGCCGCCATCTCCGTCATTGATCCGAGCTCCACAGATGATTGCTCTCGACTCGTGTGGAAGGCAGCGCGCAAGAGAACCTTGCGTCTCGCACACCGCATGTCTCCTTGGTAATTGAACGCCACAGTGTTAGCGGTGTTCTGGCCGTGCATCTGGCTTATCTCGCGATATGTGTCGAGCACGACTGCCGGGCGCAATTGGAATAATTAAAAAATCACGACGTGCTTCGGTTTAATGTATTATACGCCTGACGTACGTAGTACGTTGCACTCAATTATTTCCTGTCGGCCCCGATTAGCACAAGAGTCGGTGTATATGTCGCGCTCGCGAATCTTTGCAAGCGGTCGCGCATGGCTGCTGAACGTGATCAGCCGTCGATGACTGTTGTAGTCATGAGAGAGTGGTTATGCGCGATCGACAAGTTGTGCGTGATGTCAATAAAGGAGGTGACCGAGGGACAAACAGATTCAGTATATAAGTGTGCTGTGATGAGATATTAATTATATAGCCGGAAAACATTCATATGCAAAACGTTTTTATAGCACACCGTGAACTGTGTCATCATCATCAGCCTGGTTACGCCCACTGCAGGGCAAAGGCCTTTCCCATACTTCTCCAACTACCCCGGTCATGTACTAATTGTGGCCATGTTGTCCCTTTGAACTTCTTAATCTCATCCGCCCACCTAACTTTCTGCCGCCGTCTGCTACGCTTCCCTTCCCTTGGAATCCATTCCGTAACTCTTAATGACCATTGGTTATCTTCCCTCCTCATTACATGTCCTGCCCATGCCCCCATTTCTTTTTCTTGATTTCAACTAAAATGTCAACTTGCATTTGTTCCCTCACCCAATCTGCTCTCTTCTTATCCCCCCTTAACGTTACACTCATCATTCTTCTTTCCATAGCTTGTTGCGTCGTCCTCAATTTAAGTAGAACCCTTTTCGTAAGCCTCCAGGTTTCTGCCCCATATGTGAGTACTGGTAACACACAGCTGTTATACACTTTCCTTCTGAGGGATAGTGGCAACCTGCTGTTCATGATTTGAGAATGCCTGCCAAATGCACCCCAGCCCATTCTTATTCTTCTGGTTATTTCAGTCTCATGATCCGGATCCGTGGTCACTAACTGCCCTAAGTAGATGTATTTTCTTACCACTTCCAGTGCTTCGCTACCTATCGTAAACTGCTGTTCTCTTCCGAGACTGTTAAACATTCCTTTAATTTTCTGCAGATTAATTTTCAGACCCACCCTTCTGCTTTGCCTCTCCAGGTCAGTGGGCATGCATTGCAATTGGTCTCCTGAGTTACTAAGCAAGGCAATATCATCAGCGAATCACAAGTTGCTAAGGTATTCTCCAACTTTTATCCCCAATTCTTCCCACTCCAGGTCTCTGAATACCTCCTGTAAACATGCTGTGAATAGCATTGGAGAGATCGTATCTCCCTGTCTGACGCCTTTCTTTATTGGGATTTTGTTGCTTTCTTTGTGGAGGACTACGGTGGCTGTGGAGCCGCTATAGATATCTTCCAGTATTTTTACATATGGCTCATCTACACCCTGATTCCGTAATGCCTCCATGACTGCTGAGGTTTCGACTGAATCAAACGCTTTCTCGTAATCAATGAAAGCTATATATAAGGGTTGGTTATATTCAGCACATTTCTCTATCACCTGATTGATAGTGCGAATATGGTCAATTGTTGAGTAGCCTTTACAGAATCCTGCCTGGTCCTTTGGTTGACAGAAGTCTAAGATGTTCCTGATTCTATTTGCGATTACCTTAGTAAATACTTTGTAGGCAACGGACAGTAAGCTGATCGGTCTATAATTTTTCAAGTGTTTTGTGTCCCCTTTCTTATGGATTGGGATTATGTTAGCGTTCTTCCAAGATTCCGATAGGCTCGAGGTAATGAGGCATTGCGTATACAGAGTGGCCAGTTTTTCTAGAACAATCTGCCCATCATCCTTCAACAAATCTGCTGTTACCTGATCCTCCCCAGCTGCCTTCTCCCTTTCCATAGCTCCCAAGGCTTTCTTTACTTCTTCCGGCGTTACCTGTGGGATTTCGAATTCCTCTAGACTATTCTCTCTTCCATTATCTTCATGGGTGCCACTGGTACTGTATAAATCTCTATAGAACTCCTCAGCCACTTGAACTATCTCATCCATATTAGTAATGATATTGCCGGCTTTGTCTCTTAACACATCCATCTGATTCTTGCCAATTCCTGGTTTCTTCTTCACTGCTTTTAGGCTTCTTCCGCTCTTGAGAGCAAGTTCAATTCTATGCATATTATACTTTCTTATGTCAGCTGTCTTACGCTTGTTGATTAACTTCGAAAGTTCTGCCAGTTCTATTCTAGCTGTAGGGTTAGAGGCTTTCATACATTGACGTTTTTTGATCAGATCTTTCGTCTCCTGCGATAGCTTAGTGGTTTCCTGTCTAACGGAGTTACCACCGACTTCTATTGCACACTCCTTAATGATGCCCACAAGATTGTCGTTCATTGCTTCAACGCTAAGGTCCTCTTCCTGAGTTAAAGCCGAATACCTGTTCTGTAGCTTCATCTGGAATTCCTCTATTTTCCTTTTTACCGCTAACTCATTGATCGGCTTCTTATGTAGAAGTTTCTTCAGTTCCCTCCTCAGGTCTAGGCTAATTCGAGTTCTTACCATCCTGTGGTCACTGCAGCGCACCTTGCTGAGCATGTCCACATCTTGTATGATGCCAGGGTTAGCGCAGAGTATGAAGTGTATTTAATTTCTAGTCTCGCCATTCGGGCTACTCCACGTCCACTTTCGGCTGTGCCACATGCGGAAGAAGGTATTCATTATGCGCATATTATTCTGTTCTGCCAACTCTACTAATACCTCTCCCCTGTTATTCCTAGTGCCTATGCCATATTCCCCCAGTGCCTTGTCTCCAGCCTGCTTCTTGCCTACCTTCGCATTGAAGTCGCCCATCAGTATAGTGTATTTTGTTTTGACTTTACCCATCGCCGATTCCACGTGTTCATAGAAGCTTTCGACTTCCTGGTCGTCATGACTGGATGTAGGGGCGTAGACCTGCACAACCTTCATTTTGCACCTCTTATTAAGTTTGACAACAAGACCTGCCACCCTCTCGTTAATGCTATAGAGTTCCTGTATGTTACTAGCTATATTCTTAGTAATCAGGAATCCGACACCTAGTTCTCGTCTCTCCGCTAAGCCCCGGTAGCACAGGACGTGCCTGCTTTTAAGCACTGTATATACTTCTTTTGGCCTCCTAACTTCACTAGGAGCTATTATATCCCATTTACTGCCCTCTAATTCCTCCTATAGCACTGCTAGACTCTCCACACTAGATAATGTTCTAGCGTTAAACGTTGTCAGGTTCATATTCCAATGGCGGCCTGTCCGGAGCCACGGATTCTTAGCACCCTCTGCTGCGTCGCAGGTCTGACCGCCGCCGTGGTCAGTTGCTTCGCAGCTGCTGGGGACTGAGGGCCGGGGTTTTATTGTTGTATTCATATAGGAGGTTGTGGCCAAGTACTGCACCAGGGTGGCCAATCCTGCTCTGGTGAGGGAGTGTGGGAGAACCGTTACCGGTTCTGGTCACCGGGATCAGGCAACACTCCAGGCCTGTTTATGCAATTTTATCAACACGCGGATTTTTTTTTTTAATCCGGTAGAAAATTGCGCGGCACTGGGATTCGAACCACAGACCTCTTGCACGCGAGGCGGGTGTTCTACCGCTATGCCACCACCGTGAACTGTTTAGGCCAATGTTAAAGGTATACTTGCAAGTGCATAGATCACACTTTGGAGGCGCTCCATACGCGGTAGCACTGAAGGTTAAAACGTTGGCGGGCTAGTTGGTTAGAATGACAGAGTGTATAAGCGTGACTGAACGAGGACGTAGAAAGAAACAGATACAGAGACAGCGCTTCACTTTCAACTATAAATTTTCGCACGCATCAATACATATATACCGTACGAGCGGAAACAAACGTGACAGCAAAAAAGAACATTCAGTGGTGCATGTGGTGTATCTGTTTCTTTCTACAACCTCATTTAACCAGATTAATGGGATTAACCTTGTGTGCAATATCATTTATATCACTGAGAAAAAGGACAGGGCCCAGCACTGATCCCTGAGGGACTCCTGACGTTACAGGCAACACTCCGGATTTCGCGCCATTCACTTCCACAAACTGTGTTCTTACTAAATATGATTGAATCCATTTGACAATTTTAATGTTAACGCCGAAACTAAGCAGTTTATCAAGAAGTTCTTGGTGTGGAACGCGGTTGTACGCTTTCGAGAAATCAAGTCAAACAGCATCTCGTTTTTCTCATTAACTACGCTTGAAAAATCATGTATGGTTTTGGTGAGTTGGGTGACAGTTGACAATTTTTGCCTAAAACCATGTTGGTTAGAAAGAAGGATATTAGCATTTTCCAAGTAATTGAACAAGCTTTCTGATATTACATGCTCCATAATCTTGCAGCATGTAGAGGTAATTGAAATGGGCCTATAATTTTCGATGCTGTGTCTGTCGGCAGATCTATAGATGGGGACAACTCTAGCTATCAGCCAGTCAGATGGCAATTCGTGCTGCTCTAGGGACGCCTTAAAGATGATACAGAGATACTTAGATATCCATTCCGCATATCGTTTTAAAAATTCATTCGGGATGCCATCAGGACCGGCTGATTTTTTTGTGTCTATGTTAAGGAGTAGTGCAAATATCGCATCCTCGGAGAAAGCGATGTCTGGCATAGGCAACATACCTTCGGTGTGATTCTCATCAAGGTCAGTAGAAGATGGCTCCGGTGGAGCGAACACAGAATGAAAATATTCATTATATTTTTCAGCAATTTGTGCACAGTCGTTAATTACATTGCCATCAATACAGTCATATTGCATTTGTTCATGCGACGGGGCAAGATGACGCGAAAAAATGTGGTAAATCTCTCATGAAATTGGGTAACGTCTGCGAGTAAAAGTGTTCCTGCAAAATCTCCACTTTGTTCCTCACTTTATCAATATTTCTGCGTCTTATTCTTCGTTTAAGCTTTATTATATTGCAATTAATCCAAGGATTGCGCTTTTTTACTGCCTTTATTCGTTTTGGCAGGAACTTTTCCAGACAGTAGTTCACCGTATTCCTAAATCTATTCCGCAAGATGTTGATATCAGTCACCCCATCGAATGAGTACAGTGACATTTTAAGACAGTCAAAGATGCTAACATCGTCGGCGTTACTATAGTCTCTTATACAGATAATTGGTCTCTTTGAATTCTTCGTCGGGTGGGCTTCCTTTACACAAAGTAAAACCCCTTTATGATCAGAAATTCCGTCTTTGACGGAAACACTACAATCTGGTACATTGCTTGAAATGAGCACAAGGTCAAGTAAGGATTCCGAGGTCTGTGTAACTCTAGTACTTTCAGGAACTATTTGCGTGAGGTCGTAACTAAAAGTTAAGTTTAACAAAGCTTCACAACGTGCAACATCTGTAGTGCCCACTGCAAAATCAGCCCAATCTATTCCCGGTAAATTGAAACCTCCTGCAATAATGACATTGGCGTTAAGAGGAACATTGTTGCACATATAATCTTGAAGGCATTGTAAAAATGAAAGAGGAGCATCCGGAGGTCGACAGAAAGCTGCAATAATAAAAGGAACGCCTAGAAACACTGTTCTGTACCAAATACTTTTAGTATTAGGGCAGTCATCCATAACAATCAACTCAATATCTTCTTTACAAACAACTGATACGCTCCACCACGCATTCCGCTGTCCTTGCGGATCATGATACAACCCCGGGAGATTAATCCACGGTCTTTTATTTCGGGGCGTAGCCAAGTTTCTGTGACAACAACATCTGGCTTGTACTGCAAAAAAAGGTGTTCAAATTCAACAGTCTTGTTTGCCAGGATACGAACGTTGATGTTAATCAAGTTGAAATCCCTGAGTTTGCTTTCTCTTTGTCACTTTGTTGTACGCGAGCTTGACCCTCCCTTACCCACCTTCTTTTGGCACTTTTTTCTTCGTCTTAGATAAACATGTCGTTGTCAATCAAAATCTTATCATGCATAAGGCGAACCTTCATTCCACTGTCCTTTTCAGCTTTCGCACTTTCCCAAAAGTTTTTACGCTTTCGTAGCGTCACCTCGGAAAAATCATCTGCAAGTGAGGTACTGCTGCCCTTTAGCTTTTTGCAGTTTTGGAATATTTTCGCCTTTTGGTTGTAGTAAAAAAATCTTACAATAACTGGCTGACATTTATTCTTCCGTTGTCTCCCAATTCTGTGAATTCTTTCAACTGTGCTGACTTTCACTCCAAGTTTTTCCTCAAATACATCTCTCAGAACTTGCATTTTTAATTCATCATTCGTTTCACTAGTACTCTCTGTTATTCCAAAGACAATTAAGTTATTTCTAAGACTTCAGTCTTCTATATCAACCATTCTTTCTTGGCTGTACTGTAGAGCACTACTTATGTTGTTAATTTCTGTTTGAAGGCACTCTATTTTTCCTCCATTTTCCTTTACAGCCCTCATGGTCAATTCCATCTCCAATATCTTCTTGTTTATGACTTCTAACTGGTCAGAAAAGGTAGCCTGTGTAGTTCTTACTTGTTTTATATCCTCACTCATTAGTTTTAGCCCTTCCAAAATTTCCGCGAGCATTTCTTCAATTGTTTTGGGACCAGGATTAAGCGCAACATCACCAGACAGTATAAGCAACATAATAATACATTCCAAGGCACAAGAAGCACACAGTTCGGGGCATGGCAGAACAATAATAAATTGATTGTCACTTCTGAAGCACTTCTCAAATTTGCTAACCTGTAACAACAGAATGGCCGGTTCAGTCTTCATGACAGCACTTTCGCCATGCCCACGGGATTGCTGGGTGTCGACTGTTCTTATATAGCCGCTGCGCTGGGATGTCACTGTCGTTATCGGTGCTGTTCCGTGTGCATGCTCCAGTCCGGGAGCAGCAAGCTGCCACGACGGTCCTTGGATGCGATGTACCTCGCAGCTGGTGATGGCTGTTTCCTTGCTTGAAGTGTATGTGAAAATAAGCGCATTGCACAGGAAAACCTGTAACAACAGAATGGCTGGTTCAGTCTTCATGACAGCACTTTCGCCATGCCCACCAGTCACGCTTATACACTCTGTCATAGGTAGCACTGAAGGAATACAAATGTGTGGGAATATTTGGGAGTGTGGATAATTTAGCGAACAATGTCTGTAAGAACCCCCGAAGATGCACTTAAAAAGCAAAACACACCCAGCTGCATTGAAGCACAGTTCGTTATGGAGCGATAGCAATTGTACAAAGCAGAGGACTGTGGAAATGGGTAATAGTGTTGAGGCTTACTTTTTGGAATGCTGTGCTATGTTTAAGTAGGTCAGAAATACAGTCTGTGAGAGAGAGAGAGAGAATACAGTTGGGGCTTGAAGCAAACCAATTAACGACTTTGGTAGAAATGGTACAAATGAGGGTGATAAATAAGAATATACGATAAGACAAGTGCCACTAAAAACTTTCACTAGGGTTGAGGATTGGGCGAGTTGGTATTGCATTCTAAAACTGGCGCAACGTAGTAAGGAAGGAACAAGCCGAGCCAGCCAAATAAAGGAAGAGAGCGCTCACTTCCAAGGAAGTCAGCGCTCTCTTCCTTTATCTGGCCGGCTCGGCTTGTTTTGGAAGTCTGCGCTCTGTTCCTTTATCAGGCCGGCTCGGCTTTCTGCGTTGAGCTGTAGCAGTTTTATACTAAAAACTTTATTTTCTGAAGGTAGCACAAGTGCACTATGCCCGTTCTCAACATACAAATCACTTTTACAAAAAAAAAAACATGCTTCCAGTATTATTAGAAAGCAAAAAGCAGACAAATGTGCGACATATATCTTTTTGTGCGTCTGAGATGCGGTATCTCAGAACTGTTTTCAGTGGGAGGTACGTGATGGTGTATTTTGAGCATTGGCACAGTGGCACTTGCACTGTGAGGGAAATGTATGTCTGGTACTGCCTTCACAAAATAGAGCTATTAGTGGCACATGTCCTGTTGTCTACTCTTATTTGCTGTCTTGTATGGTGCCGTTAACTTGTACCATATAGGCCAATAATAAGTCCTACTTGAAGTGCAGTAGGTAGATTAACATTAGAAGCCCATGAAAAATCTACAAAAGAAGTACTACTGTGGGAGGGGGCATCTTTGACGGTCAAGCATGCACTACGAAAAATGCCTTGCAAGAGGAGACTGAGACATGGAGGACAGCAGGTGGGCAGCAGTGCTGCTTAAGCATTTAATTGTATGGATAAAATGTAAATTTTCATTAGTAGAGAAGAACTGAAAATTTGGCTGGTAAGTACACAGGACAGTAGAGACGTTGAAAAAAAGTGTAAGGATTAAATTGGGATAAACAGTGAATTCCCTTTTGAACAGAGGTGTTGGCATGTGCAACCACACTACAGCATACTATTTAAGGCAATAAGCAACTTGTGCCATACTTTATCATTCCTTGTTGTCTACTGGGTGCTTCACATAACTAGAACCAAAGTTTAGAATGTAATGGTGCATTAATAAAGAGAAAATGAGACATCCACCCAATTGTAGCAATTGCTACAAAGGAAGCCCATACGGGTTCCTCGAAAGAAAAGCTTTGCAGTTGAAGAAAAATTTGTCCTGGTCTTGGACACTAGCCCGGGACTACCGCCTTTTCGGGGCAGCTGCTCTACCATCTGAGCTAACCAGGCGGCTAGCAGACGGCAGGGCGAAGTTGAATTTGTCAACTCGAAGCAAAGCAAGAGTGTGGTGTAACAGTTCTGCGGGAACCCGCAAGGTAGAGAGAAGTAATTAAATAAAGGGAAAATCAGACACCCACCCAATCATAGTAATTGCTACAAAGCACTGTTACCTACAAAAGCACTGTCACTGGCACCTGTCTTATCATCTATTCTTATTTATCGTCCTGGTTTGTGCCATTTGTTTAATTGTGAAACATCTTTAAATAGTTGTTTAAGAGCCTGAGTCATACTGACAAAGTTGTAAAGCCTGCTCAGAAACACTTGTAGTACAGTGTCTGTGGCGACGTTAATAGTGGAAACAAACAACAGTTGTCTATGAAGACTACTACGACGAATATGCTGTTGGTGTCAATAGTCTTACGTGTACCAATCTATTTTTTAAAGTTTAGTTCTAGTTACATGAAACACACAGCATAATAATAGTGCATGATTACATGTACTGTAGCCAAGTGCAAATTTTCATTTGACGTTACTCTTGTTTTTCTCTAGTCTGCCACCATCTTCGAAAAGTATTTTGCTTACGTTTACTGCTCTAATGTTTACACTGTGATTACTGTGTTTGAACCTTGGGGTTTCATGCAGATTGCCCACAAGTTTATTTACTTTTGGATACATATTCTGACATTTTAACCAGATATTTGTGATTGTCTCCACAACATTTTGCTTGCTACACACAGGTTGTCACCTTGTGTAGACTTCCTTTATAACTTCACATCCTTAGACAGCCTGCTAGCGAATAATCAATGCCACCTCCTGCAATTTCTGTGTTAGCAAAACAGGGCCAAAAATCTTCTCATATCCCGCTTTCAGGCATTTCCTTGGACATTCAATTGCACTGTTCTTGTTGAGAAAGCATTTATAAATGTCCTGCTGTAACAGCGTGTACCATAATGCCATAATCCGCACTCTAGTATTCGCACTGTGAGAACTTAAGAACTTATTTTTTAATACGCAGAACTATTGAGAAAGAATTGAGAGGGAAACGTGCTAGTTTGTGTAAACTAACAATAAATTTTTCTCTTATGAAAAGAGACTGAGACCGCATCCCAATATTGTATTGTTATTTTACAGGCAACTCAAAGACAAGGACTTTTTCTCCAAGTCTGACCCTATGTGCGTTCTGTTTATGAAAGAATCTGACACTGACACTTGGCGGGAGGTAAGTCAGTGCAGTCCGAGTGGACATACTGAGTTTATTAAAGTGTTTTTCTTTCTCTCTTAGGTGGGACGCACTGAGACTGTAGACAATTGCCTCAACCCTGATTTTGTGACCAAGTTTCTTGTGGATTACTACTTTGAAGAGCGACAGCAGCTTTTGTTCAAACTGTAAGATCCGGTTGCAGGTTGACTGGCGCTCTATGTGCTGATGATCCTCTGCTTTTACAGGTATGACATTGATAGCCCCAGTGTAGACCTTCAGAATCATGTAAGCAGTTGCATATGAAATGTACTCAAGTGCTTGCAGCAGTGCACTGAACATCCACACATGTGTTGCAGGATTTTCTTGGTCAGGCTAGCTGTACTTTGGGAGAGCTCGTTGCCTACCAGGGCACACAAGTCAAGTTCCAGCTGTCGTAAGTTTTTTGCCTTAGTACCATTCTGTGCTGCTTATCTCTGATTGCTAGTTTAATGCCAAAGTGAAGCATGAATGGACATGTAGTATGAAACATGAACACATGGTTATTTGCTGTCACTGTGACATTCTGACTCATTGCCCATCCTAAAGGCTGCCTTGACAAAGACTGACGGAATATACTGTGCCAAAGTTTAACCATGTACATTGGGGCAGCTTTGGTAGCTGCTGGTGGAATTTTATTTACTTGCCTCTGCTCTTCGCAAAAGTGAATGTTTGTGAGTGATATGTAATAAGCACATGTCGCTGGAAAAAGTTTGTAAAGCAGTTTGCTTAACAATACTTCATGCTCAAACTATGGCCTATGACATCACAGTGATAACGTTTCCCACCCACCCCTTGCTGACAGCTTGGTGAGTGGATGGCAATGACTTGGGATAATAAGGCATTCCAATTTGTCATATGATACATCTGTAAGCTGCTGCTAAACATGTGTCAGTCACAAGCTCAAATTCTTCAGCTCACTCGCACTAATAAAGGTTTTCTCCTTGTATATTTGGATTTCATTCCTAGGTTGCACACAAGGAAATAAAAATCTGCCCAGTGGGGTGGCACTACCCAGGTGTATTGGCACCATGACTGTGCATGATTATACTGCGCCTCCTAAATTTCACTATATTGTGCATCACTGGTTGCGGCGAGCTTGAAGTCGTAGGTTTAATTCCCAGCCATGGTAGCCCCATTTCGGTGGGGGCGAAATGCAAAGGTGCCCTCGCGTACTTAGATTTCAAAATCAATTCTTCCACTACAGTGGCTCTCGTAGCTGTCGCTTTTGAGCTTTAAACCCCATCAGTGAAATCATCAAACTGTCTGCCACTGCATGCACAGAGCATTTCAAGTGTCAGAAATATTTCCACACAGTAGCTGAGTTTATTCTGTTTGGATGCCATACTCGCTAATTTCGCTGCTTGATGCACTGATGAATAACCTAACACAGCACTGACTTCACACTTACCTCTTGTACTTTCCATTGACTCTGAATCGCTGAATAAGACTGCTTGCGCAGTGCGTGTGAATAACTAGTGCACTGACTACTAGCAAATGTTTTTTTTTTTTTTTCAAGTGCATTTTTGTTAACAGGAAAACTGTTTTTAGATTCTTCAGGCATCACTTGCAGTCTTAACGTGTCATTTCATATGAGCAAAAGTTGAAGACTGCAAGTTTGTCAAACATTTCTTACAATGTGGCTTCCATGCTTGGGCATAACTTGTTTCTTCTATATTTATTCACAGGGGCCTCCCGGGCAACTGTGGCACCATTTTGTGTGAGTCTCTGACACAGAGGTGGATTAGCTTTTCTATATTGTTGTTGCTACAAAAATGCCCTCCTTTCTTTTTCAGTGACTGTTGAGGAGGTGCTTGACTGCAAGGTAAAACTTGAAATATTTGTGAGACAGCAAACAGTGGCACTGAAAGCTAAGCATGTCTATTGAATTTTATGCTGAAAGCATACACAGCGTGACAACAAAAAATATGAGTGGAAGAAGTCAAGCAACATAAGCACAATCTCCAGTCCTCTACAGAAGCAGGAATGAGAAAGTGCAACTAGAGTATGAGGCACACTGTATAGACAAACTTAATAAAACATGTATCAGGTGTGCTCACCTTGCTTCACAAAGATTAGCAATGCATGGGCATTACACAGTTGTGGCTTAACTGCAGTCACTAGTAAGCACTAGTGTTAGGCACATTCTCCTTAGGTTTTCTTGTGCAGCTTTCCCCATGAAATGTGGGAGATAATAGTGCCAATCATTTTTTTTTTTTTTTTCAGCGGGTAATTGACATGCAGTGGTACGCTCAGAAGCTGGACAAGAAGGACTGGTTTGGGAAGTCGGATCCTTTCCTAGAGTTCTACCGCATCAGTGAGGACAACACGTACACAGCAGTATTCCGCACAGAAGTGGTCAAAAAGAGCTTGAATCCGACATGGCGGCCCTTCGCCATTCAGATGCGTCAGCTGAGTGGTGGCGATGAGGACCGCACTATCCGCATTGTCTGCTATGACTGGGACTTTGATGGAGGGTAAGTGGCCGCCGCGCCTAGGTAGTCTGAGGTTGAGCCTTCCTCCACGCTGCGTTGCATACCAGCGTGTCTCGCAGCCACGATCTCATTGGAGAGTTCTACACCAACGTGCGCACGCTTGCCGAAGGACCTGGTCCAGCGAACGAGTATGATGTGAGTGCTGCTGCCTTGCATGCACTTCTATCTCCCACAATGTAATGTCAAGTAGGATTGAAGCAAAGATTTGTAATGCGTTTGTAGTGCTTTCCTTGCTCGCTCTTGCTAGCTACCAGCCTGGTACATGTTCTGATGCATGTGAATGGTCAGGGGCCATTGAATGCTTTCTCAGCTGGTGCTGATTACAATTCAAACTTGCTTTTAATGTGTTTACTTTTCATACACTTTCTAACTTTACGTGGCCCAACTCCTGTGCTCAAGCGCTGTGACCACTAGCACTATTTTACGTGAAATAGTGCCAAGAAGTGACTCACAGCCAACTGTGACATTGCCCAAATGCAAGGTTCTAAGCTGAAGGGGAGAAAGAGTATGTAAAAAAAATAGGATTGATCAGTAGTAAGTAATTATGTTGCTTTGCTTGTCGCTGTCTTCGTTATATATTTTCGTATCCAAAAGAGAAGGAAAAAGGCAATGCTTTTGATTTATTCATTAGGATTACAAAAATAGGAAATAGAGTAGAAGCCCTAAACATTCTCTCCAGACTAGCATGAATACATGTTTTCACTGCCATCATGCAAACATTTAATCTTGCCTATACGATGTTCTGTTGTATGCTCTGAGAATGTGTTGTGTATTTTACCATGAGAACATACACTGAACCTGCAGAGAAAGAATCATGAATGCTGGCCAGTGAGGTGCTCATTGGCGATTTATGTTGCAGCTCATCAACAAGAAGAAGCAGGCCAAGAAGAAGAAGTACAAAAATTCAGGTGTGGTAGGTATCATGTGTTATTTACAAGTACTGGCAGCCTGTTGACTGTGTATACCACCTGCATGCAGGTGAAATTGATGTCCTTTGGAATCCGCGAAGAGGCCACCTTTCTTGACTACATTCGTGGCGGGTGAGTTACTTCTTAACGAATGCCCCTTGCTCAGAATAATTTTCAGTAATAAATTGTAATTAAGTTAGCTCATAAGCCTTGAATTTGGGCTTGCTGATTTTATACTTTGTATGTTCAAACAAAATAAAGAAGGCAAATACATATGGAACTCAATGGAAAACAGAGAGAAATATGCTGTTTTCTTTGTGCTGTTCATACACCCAAAATAGTAATTTAGCAACCAGAACATGATATGCTCAACAGGTTTGGCATCTTTGTATACCCACCAGTTCAGTGTACTTTGTTAAGCTGAACTTCTGATTCCTGGGGCCACTTCGTATTTGGTGTTTTTGTCCATAGGCCGAATTACCTAACTACAGTTGCAACTTTGTGACTTTAACAGGTTTCAAGGTATCTCCATTGAGCATTGTGTGCACGTGTAAAAATGCCATTTTCTGTTACTTCACATTTCCTTGTGCATATTTCGTTGCCTCCAAAGACCTCTGAATACCTCATATGGCCAAGTTGTGCCCTTCAAAACAGCAACAATAGCATGATCTCCATGCTTCACCGGCCTGAGATAGTACACTGGGATATACATGCCTGTCCGACTGCTGGAGCAACTGTGACTGTCGTCGTGTGTCATTCAAACATGCTGTAGTACACCAAGTTTGCAAATGTACGAGTATACCAACTCAGTGCTCTTCTATAATTCCTTGTGGTTGCAGCCCAAGTTTGACGACTAGGCAGGGAACAGTTATCCCAAGTCACCCATAATGTAAGGGTGTGATCATCGTAGTTCTCGTCATTGCAAACCTAGCATGATCTAATAGGTGTGCCATAAGCCTCAATTGCACTAAATAGTGAGTAGAACGTAATATGCCAGGCACCTCACAATAGCTATATTGGTTCTGGCAGCATAGTGCATGGCTTCTGCTTTCTTTTTTCTTTTTGTTCACTGCACCTTGCAGCCTCTGTATCATAATTATCGCCCCTGCAGGCCAGTGCAGGGGTAAGTCACGGTTGTATTTTCCTACTTGTGAATGCTCAGTGTTCACGTCACCATAGCCTCCTGTATATTTACACAACCTGCCCCATTGCTCCAAGATGCATGGGAGCTGGCGGTCCACTGCAGTGGTTCCACCTTCCTAGAGATATCCCTATTGCTGCTACAGCATGGACAACTTGTGCTGTGTGCTGCCGCCACTCCCTTGCTTCTGCATGCAGCTCTATGAGCAGAGGCAACATGCGCCAAAAGAATGTTGGCCAGGCAACGGCTCATCAACTGTGGCCCTCGTGGGAAACTGGCACGCTATACATGCCCCTTTCTCCCTCAATTATGGCACCACTGGGTAGGCATAGTAAAAATACAGGAGGGTGTGACCTCATATAGGCAGAGCTCAGGCTGGCTTTGCACCGCAGCAGTGAGAAAGATGGAGAGGCACAACCTGTCTAATTGGGCAGCCTGCAGATGCACTTCACTGTGGCCGTGGATTTCACTGCATCAAATGGGGACCCCCGAGATCCTGCATCCTTGCACTTCCTGGACCCATCGCAACCGAATGCGTACATGATGGCCATCCAGGCAGTTGGCGAGGTGATCCAGGATTACGACTTCGACAAGATGTTCCCTGCGCTGGGCTTCGGCGCACGGCTGCCACCTGACGGGACTGTGTCGCACGAGTTCTTCCTTAATGGCCACCCGACGGACCCGTACTGTGTGGGCATCGAGGGTGTCCTTGAGGCCTACCGGAGGACCCTGCGGTCCGTGCAGCTGTACGGGCCCACGAACTTTGCACCGGTCATCAACCACGTGGCAAAGTAAGGCCCACTTAAAACAAAACAAAATCTTCTTGAACGAAAGTTTTGTGTGAATATTTCACCTGACAAGACAGGAAACTTTTGCTGCTTTGGAACACTCACTGCTGTTGCACATACTATGATTGCATACTGTCAGCTTAGTTGCACAGTCAAGACACTCTTATGATTGCCTTCTTGTAAAGAAATAAGCAAGCTTGTGGTCACGTGCTACATGATGAATGTGGCAAGAAAGCTGTCAGTGAGGATCTTGCTGCCAGCATGATGTTACTGTTTTGCTAGGGCAGATATGTGTTGGGTTTTCCACACTTAAGCCATACAGTAACATGCGCAATTTATTTAGTTGTTTGTAGAAGCTTCAAGGCATACAAATTTGTGTTCTTTATTTTCCGAAGATACACTGCAGTAAACATGCCCTACATTTTCCCCCAACATTTAAACCACTGCAGTTGCGCTATGAATCCAGCTAAAAATTTAACACTTTTCTTTTCCAAGTAGAATGTGGGTAACATTTTCTTATGTTAACATAGATCTTAGTGCTTTTGGCTGCAATTATTGTCTTAATGATATAGGCACAATGGTATTCAATGACAGAAACTAAGGTTAAGCACCGAGCACATTCTGCATCACTTTAATGTGTGTGTGGGTTTTTCCTTGGAGTATAAACCTCATGCATGGTGCTCCAAGTTTGGTACTTGCCTGCACAAGAATGCCAGTGAGTTCTTCATTGAGCAAATTCACATCTGGGTTTAGTTACCAGCCTCATTGAGAACAAAAGTAAAATGGCAGTTTGGTTGTCACTGCCGTGCAGGTTTGCGAGGACGTACCGTGACGGCACGAGCTACTTTGTGCTGCTCATCATCACGGACGGGGTCATCAGCGACATGCCGCAGACTCTAGAGGCTATTGTGCAGGCCTCCTCCCTGCCAATGTCCATCATCATTGTGGGTGTTGGAAATGCTGACTTCTCAGGTAAGCCCAGCTGCATGCATCCATCTTGCAGTGATTGTGGTATGTAAAGAAACATCTTGCAATAGTGCCAATGATGTTGTCTGTTTGGGCTCTTTGTTCTGAACCACTAAATGCCATAGGTGAAGGCTGCACAGTAAGTTTAACAACATGGCTTTGTTTCACGAGTGACGAAATCGTGTGTACGGGTATTTTCACATTCCATCCCTGTCAAACACAGTTGCTGCGGTAATAATTCAAAACCACGGGTTTGTGCTCAGCAGTTGCGAAGCCACCGTAGTGAATTTTCGCACATGTGGCATAGTGCAAGAGATGCCTGTCTATGTCCACCTGTGTTGTGTTATTGCAGCCATGGAGGTGCTGGACGGAGATGTGGTGCGAGTGAGCTCGCGGGGCCGTGCGGCCGAGCGGGACATTGTGCAGTTTGTGCCCTTCCGCAAGTTCCTCCAGGGCGGGCCTTGGCAGAGTAACCAGATGCGGCTCGCCAAGGAGGTGCTGGCCGAGATCCCCGACCAGGTCACCAGCTACATGCTCAAGAATCATGTCAAGCCCGGGCTGGGCTCTGCCTCCCAGGGTGGGGCCTCCTGAGTGCCAAAAGCAGCAGCGCCACACTGTAGACAAGTAGCCAGCACAGTCTTTCACATAGAGCTGGTCCACTCTCAACATGCTAGAGCAGAGGCACCCACCCCCCCCCATCCACTAGGCTGGCTGCAGCAGTGCCAGTTCACGGGGCTGGTCTCGTTGTGACTGCACACACACACACATACACACAATACACTTTGTTGTCGCTTGTGTGTTTGGCCGGAGGTTGAGGCACAGGTACGCAATCCGTATGCTTCGTTGTGAATTCTTTTGGGCTGCTGTCAATAGAATAGACCATGCAAAAGTTTTCACAGGCACCTGAAGTTGCCAACACATTTTCGAGATTGACACAACTAGGACTGTAAAGCTCCTGCTCAAAGTGTTGTTCAACCTTGAGGGCCCTTCTAATGAAGAGTGAGGAAGGAAGGCTAGCACCTGTCCACGCAACACTTCAAGCACTAGGTAGTCAACCCTGCTTATGTCAACCGAGATTATTGGTGAAATCTGAGTCTGCTGTATGCGCATAAGGCACATGAGCACCTCAGTGTATGATTGATCTCACCATATTGATCATTAAAAAAAAAAGGCCAAGGTGCCTTCCCTTCGTGTTTTGATGGCAATCCAAAAGAGTCTTGAAAGGGCGTGTAGTGTAGCTTTGGCCAGTGTTCCACAACTGGTGCTGTGACCAAAGCTCAATTTTGCATTCTTGTGCCTTTGCCTTCAGCCATATACAAGTTGCAACGAGTTACAGTTATGTTTAATATGCTCAGGGGGTCGAACAAAGGGAGCAGAGGTGTGCCATTCCTGCAGAGAGTAGGTTGTACATGTGCCGTCTACCCCAGTGACAGAGGGATCTATCAGGCTAAGAGACAGAAACAATAGGAGTGCCACAACGTGCCAACATTAGAAAGCAAGCCAAAGGTACTCACTCATCAGACACGTAAAAATATTATTTCAAAGTACAGAATACATTTTCACTGTATATGGCTTGCATGTTCTAGACACCACATTGGAGCCCTGGTCACAGTTTAGCACAGCCTTTCTAGAGAGATGGGCAAATCAGATCAGGGGGCAGTTCCTTGTCCATGTTTTCAGACACTGCAGCTTGTGAAGTAATCCAATTAGCACCAGCTGTCTGTAGATAGCTTGCACGGACGTTGCCATCGCTGCCACATGGGAAAACCACTGGCATGGCTACTGCTTTTTAATCTGATAAAAGGAAAACTTAGCATCCACTTGAATGTAGCACAAGGCTGAAAAGGAAACCCATACCGGTTCCACAGGAAAGAAAGCTGGCAGCTGAAAGTAAAATTCATGATGGGTCCAAAGACTGAAACCCAGCACCATCACCTTTTTGTGAAATTTGTCTTGCCAACTGAGCTGACCATGAGAGAGAATTAATTGATGATAAAAAATTGAGTCACATGATTTGAATAAGAAAGCATCATGACTTCCCTAATTAACTGGTTATGTCCACAATACATGATACTATGCATTGTCACCATGTCCTTCACAACTCTACCTTAATCCACCTTGCTATAATTTGTACCAATCATAACCCACTTTACTGTAATTTGTACCAACCTTAATCCAATTTAATTTGCCTTCATTCACTTTACTCCCCCTTAAGTCACCTTACTCTAACTTGTACCAACTTTAATTATGTATTACTACTGATGGCATACAAGACGCTGATGTCACTGATGATGATGATCTTTGTTACCACTCGTGGACAGCGCCAACTTTTTTTGCCTCATGCGACATATAATTATTTCACATCAATAAGTGGGTGAAGGCTAGTTAATGAGACAAGTTCTAGAGAAATGCATTAAATGGGCCCTGACACTCCTTTTTGAAGATTGTAAGAAAACATTGCTTGTCTGTCAATGAGGCTCCTGTGAACAACTGAGCCAAATATAGCACTGAATGCAACAGGGAACCTACAATCTCTTGTCAATAGTAGTAAAAGATTGCTTGCTCTCTTCTTCGCAATGTCGTCACGCAAGCATCATCACAAGCAGCAGAGCCCACAACAGCTATTGGCTGATTTCGTGTTTTTGAGGACATTCTCAGCAATACAATTATTGCTCATTTGCATTATATGAATGAAAAATATGTGTGTGATCTCAAAAAGAGAGAAAAGCCATTTCATCATTGCACTGCCAGTCTACACATGACAGTTGTGCGTTACTGTGTGTGGCATCAAGAGGTGAAAAGTGTAGCATAGATATTGCGACCGTCTCGCTGCCAAGGCTCAACCTTTGGGTAGGGCCAGTGCTCCCTTGCAACCTCTTGCCATCTCCCCTGTGTAGCTTCCAGCGCGCTAGTGGAAATGAAAGAGGAGAGAAAGCCGCCGATTGCTCCGATAACTACATCTAACTTTAGTAGTCAAGAGTTCGACGAAAGTTTGTCTGGTCAGGTAACATGATGATCAAGAAATTGCGGTCACTGACCAAGTCAAGGTGAAAATAACAGACGTTTTTAACACAGAGACGCTATTGTGATCAAGAAACCCGTACGGGTCCCTAAACGTCTGTTATTTTCACGTTGACTAGGTCAGTGACTGCAATTTCTACATTTAATTTTGCTTGAAGGATTCTAAAAATTTTTGTGGCTGGCAATTCGTGAGGATACATAATTTAACAGTGATGTCATTTTACGATTACTTCAAAAGAAGCATTTCAGGGCCCCTTTAAGTGGAGGAAAAGTTGGACACCCCCCCTAACGTAGCACAAAGCTAGAAAGGAAACCAACGTGGCTCAAATGAAAAGATCCATTGATCCAATATGCACATCTTATGCAGCCCAATGGAGGTGCAAGCTGCCTTATTGGCACAATAATGTAGGTTCATGAGAAAAATGTGCGCCAGCTCCTATTGTTTGGCTTGTTAGGTGTACATTATCCGTTAGCTATAGTCACAGCCACTGCACTGGGGCAGACACCATCTTTTTGTTCATATGCAAAGACTAGCACTCTCCTCCCCGTCTGGCAACGCCAATCACGTGTGATATTTTTGTGTCGGCTGCATGCAGTGGGGCACTCATAAACAACGAACAAAACTCCCACGAGGTAGCTACCCGCTCTTTGCTCAGAGGCCCGGTGTGGTCAGTGCAGGAACCTCCCGCCCCCCCCTGCCAAGAAGGAAAATGAATGCCATGCTCCCTCAATTCGACGTGCCACCACTGCCTGTGGCAGGTCCATGTTGTTGTTGTTGGCCTTGTGTTCCTCCATGCTGTTTTAATGTATGGGGCTTTATACTGACTATGTTGGAAGCTTTGCTGTTATTTTTCTATTGCGCAGATGAATCCACCAAGGGCACTGAACACAAATAAAAACCCACAAGTGTTTTTCTTGTTTGGCAAGACTGGTCTTATTGTCTGTATGTCACTATCACTGTGTGGAGTGGGAGCACCATACAACCTGTGCTCCTTTTAGGAAAACAAAACTCATTTGCTACAAACTCATGAATAAACCTATGGCTGAAGGTTTACACTTGCATTTGAGGGCGAAAGCCCAGTAGAATTTCTCCAAAATCGTGGCGGCATGCACTGCATTACCACTGCACACGCAGTTCTGGTGGGCCAAAAGTGTGCCCCTGTTTGGAGAACCCCGAGTGTTGCACGCAATCCACTTGGTGGCTGAGCACCACGGCAGTGGTTCCAAGCTTGCCCCTCGCGGCCGCCTCGGGCCCTGTTTCACCAAAGAAGTCATTGTACACAACATAGTGCACACACTGCAGTATCACGTTGCGTTCATGTCGTACTTCAGGCGCCAGCAGTCGCTCCAATAGCGTCAGCTTCCTCCGGGGGGGCCAGCATGTCTTTCGAGGAGGCGGCGTCGACTTTCCTCGCATTACGGGGCCGGCCGCTTTAGCTGACACCAATTCGGTGGGTGGAGGTGGCGCCGCCTCCCGCTGCATCGCTTGCTCTTGCGGTTCTTCGCTGGCCGGTTCGTCGTCGTCGCTTCCACTGCTGTAGCAGGCCATGAGCGAAGCCAAGGCACCGCTTACCAAAGGTCGAGGCGTGGGCGGGTCCGGTGCTTTCACGTTACGCTGCTCGCTGTCCGAATCCGAATCCGTAATATGGTCCGGCGGTGGGTTGTCTTGCAAATCTTCGCACGGCGAGGGCTTTTCCTTGACAGGTGAGGGTGCCCGCTGAGACGGCTGAGGAGTGCGCCTGTGCGGTGAGGCGCGTCGGCGTGCGCGCTGCCGACGCTTGTTGTTACGCGGGCGGCGTCGGCCGCGGGCGTCTTCACGGATGACTTCGCGGCGTGCCTGGCGCTCCGCCTCGGCCGCCTTCTTGGCCTCGATGTTCCGCAACGTCGGATAGCGCAGCCTGCGTTGGCGACGCCACTCTTCCAGGTCTTCGTCGGTGCCGCTAGCGGCACTACGCCGAATAAACGGGCTGTCGTGCTGCAACTTTTCGTGGAGCGCTACAACCGCCGGGCTGGCCGCGAAGTCGCAGTCCTCCCTCGGACATGACACGTGCTCGGCGCAGTGGACGGAGAGCTCCCCCTGGCTTGCGAAGCCTTGATCGCAGTTGGCGCAGCAAAAGTCCCACACCGGTAAAGGACGCTTGAATCCCCGTTGAATGGCGGCAGCGCGCTGCTGCCGTGAAGCTTCTCCGCCGACGCTGTTTGACAGAGCTGGGATACCGAAGCAGCCATCACCGACAACACAGGGACCCGGCGACGCGTCTCCATTTAAAGTAGATGCGGGACGGAACGGGTTGTCCAGTACGTATTTCTCAACAGCAGCCATTTTAGAATGAGCATTCAACGTCGCATGAGCGAAGTTTGTCAATGCTCACAGAAGCACCATAGGAAGCATTCGTCTTGCGTGAGCAGCGCTACTGACGCGCACGTGTACGAAAAGTTCATTGGCGTGAGGTAGTGTGACCACAGAACACCTATACAAACTTAGAGAAGGGAAACTGTACCTTCCACAGTGCTACGGAAATAAGCGTAGCGGTGGCGCCGTGAACTAAAGTATGCGACCACAGGTGGCGCTGTACAACCGGAAACGGAAACGGGGTTTTGCGCAGGATGGCCGCTTTACCAGGTGTTCTGTGGCTTTACTGGGTTTCTGGCTGCTGCGCCTCGATCGTGCTCCCGCCAGTTTAGTTGCTATGTGGCAAACCTAGCGCCTAAATTTATATGTAGGCGCTACATTTGCCACACAGCAACCAAACTGGCGGGAGCACGATCGAGGCGCAGCAGAATACATGTAGCGCTGAGTCATATCGAGTTAAGGCACACTCTGAACTGACTTTTAAGGGCATCCCGAGCGGTTTTTCGTTTATTACGCCGCCGTTGCCCCGAGTTGTGCCGCCGCGCTCCAGCTGTTGCATTTCGTGTAGGGCTACTGACATAATGCGGTTTCCAGGTGGCACGATGGCCTCGACTGGAATAAACGCACACGACACCAAAGATTGAGCAAGCCTGAAAATATTTTATTTTCATTTTACAAGTACAATAAAAAGCACACGTCTACGCATCCACACAAACGCGGTTACATAGTCAAGAACATAGTCAAGAAATGGCTCATTAATAAGGGTACCACAAACGCACAAGAAAGAAGACCTAAGCTACAAAACGTACGGCCGGCTGCTAAGTATAATAATTTCCCTGTCACCGCGTGTCACTTTTATACAGCATCTTTACAGCACTACCAGGCCGGGTAGTTTGGCGGAAAGAACGCAACAGCTTACGGCCGTCAGCTGCCTCTTCCTTACGAGTGTCATAATTATCCTAATCTCCGCATCAACGTCGTGCAACTCCGCATACAGGTATCTGTATCTGAACCATATGTGCCAGCTTATTACATGTGTAGTGAAATTATCATAACCACTGCGTCTTATCAAACGTATTGGTTTTGCAAATGCGCATTACAGCTGACGGAACAACATACTGTAAGAGAAGCACAAGAGAACAAGGAAAAAAGGAGGGTACAACACTTGAAGAAGAAATGAAGAATTAGTAGGCGTACAGCAAACAAGCGATGACGGAGAACACACAATGATGCATCGGGTGTTCTGTGACATCGATTTGCGTAGTTACGGTGTTATGGAGATCAACGGCATAAAAACGTACCTTCAAGCGTACTTCCTCAACCTCCGCCGCATTCATTATGATAATCAACGCCTAAACAAAATGAGGCACTATTTTTTGCCAAGCGTAGACCTCTTTACAGCAAGTCTATGTAATGACTCGCAGACGAAACCAGCATGCTTTCGAAAATGTTTTACCGCCGTAGTATTCGAACGCCAACGGCCAGGAAACACATCGATGCCAATAGGCTGTCGGCTGTCGGTGGTTATTCAAGTACAAAAACCTTGACGCTATGACTAAAAAGCAGCTTCAACAATCCAATTTAAAAAAAATCAACTGCCTATTTGCCTGAGGTAAAGAAACATCCTTAGACACCTCGACTGTTTATGTCAATGGTTTGTGTAAAGTAAAAAATTCAGCATGTTCAGCGCCCCTAGCAGAAAAAGCACAAATTAAAGTATTCGACCAAATTACAGTAACTCCACTTGCGCGCTCACGCTGAAACACGCCTCGATTGATTTTTCGCCCTCTGTGGCCATTTGTTGAACTTGAGAGTGTGCGGGGCCTGGTGTGACCACAGAAGAGGCGCGACAAGCGGTGAAATTTCCCGGCGCCGCTAGGGGCGCTGAAGCGCGCTGGTGTGCAAGGACGAGCCGCGCCGCGGTCCACTGTAGCATGTGGACATAGCATAGCCATAGTGCAGCTTCTTTAGCGCCAGCGCGAGGTCTGCCTTGTAGCAAAATCTATGGTCTGCCGGGGCTGCAACGTTACTAGATGGGCGTAGGCGTGTAGACCGCGCTTGTTTGCACGTCGATTGTGATCACTGTGATTATTTTGAGGTGCGTAGTGCGTGATATTGTGCTGTTCATTTGCTATGTATTAGATAACGCGACGGGCCCTCTTGGCGTCGAAAGCGCGAGCATGTTTTGTACCCGGGTGCAGAAGCTGGTACGGAACGTGGAAATCCAAGGCCTCCCTTTGTAGACCGGCTACAGACGCAGCTCAGCTTGAATTGTGGTCGTGAAACATCAAACGTGCTGACAACGAGTTGACGACAGAATGTGCCCTTGGCGAACCTCGAACGGACCTTGCGGCATGTGTCACCAGAAAAGCAGCTGAATGCAATGCAGACAGCATGTTCGTGCAAAGATTTGACAGGGGAGGTCTATTGTACCCTGGAGATGAGTTATCGGACGCGCTCATTAAAGTGCTACAGGATCCATTCACATTATTTTTTTTCAACAGAGAAGCTTTATGCCTTCAGTGTGTGTGATTTTGTGCAGTTCTTGAGCAGTTTAGCACTCCGCCAAGTGGGATGCGAGCTCCATCGCAAACAGCTCACTGCAAAAATGATCCATGGGACGTATTCTGAAACGTTCGCCGCGGCGAAACTTTCGCGGCGGCGAACGTTTCAGAATACGTCCCCAGTTTGTGGTGTTAACTAGGCTGCGCTTTTTCACATTGAACATGAACAAGGTTCTTCAAAGGGAACGCCAGAAACATTTGGAGTTAAGGAGAGTGAAGTAGAGCCTACATCTAAGCTTGGTCTGATGAGTGCATGTGGATTAGTGTGCTACGCAATAAAGTACGTGTTTCCTCTCTCCTTGTGGACCTATACCAGAGCAGCGATGAAAAATATGTAGCGCATGTTGAAATTCGCCAAAGTGCCCACATATGTCCTTTTTTTTTTAAACAGAACTAAAGGTTCTTAAAGGACATGTTGCTGGCGCATGCGGACGTGAATACTGAACTTAACGACGCGGTGATGCTATTCCCCGGCTTATTCCCCATAGCCCCAGCGTTGTGTTTGTCTATTTGTGTGTACGATTTTATCTGCGCCCATTGGCTGCATTTGGGTCAGATGACCGAATGACAAAAGTCTGCGTTACGGGTTGTAAATTTGGGTTCACGGCCCACGTTCGCTTCCGCTAACACTATATGCAAGCCTTTTAGTAACGACCAACTCGTCCAGAGTGGCCTTCAAATGTGGTCTTCCTACTTTTTTTAACTCTCATATGGCTAAGCATCTGCAAATAACGCATCTTTCCATTGTTTGCTCCCCGAAGAAGTGTCGCGCCTATTGTAGTAATGGATCTATGAGCTGCAAACACTTCGTGATGCTTGCAGCGCGCATTACATTAAAAGAACTCGGTGCCCTTCCACCCTGTGAAGAAAGATGACGAGTGAAGCTGTGTATGTGGGCCCCTAATTAATGACGAACTGCACCTCCGCCGCGGGTCGGGCTGGCATTTCACCATCTCCAGGATCGGCCCACGTATGGGGAGTTTTTCGCTTGCCACGCCAACGACACGAAAATTTCTTTAGACGGTAGAGGCTGGTAGAGGTAGCTGTAAAATTGTGGGGATTTGCGCAATCGCGCTGCCGCAGTCATCTATTTTGCAATCCCTACACCTCACCCCCTTCCTATGCCCCCTTCTGACCTTATCCTGCATAGAGTAAGTAAATAGAGTGACTCTATGATATTCTGACTCCGAACCGGTTGTCAGCGGTGGCGCTCCACTCGCAATGGTTCGCGGCGAGGGCGCAGGGGCTGACGTCCCCGAAGGCCCCATAAAATTCAAACGCGACGCAAAGCATAGAGTTTCTCACTATAACACCTAGAGGGTAATCTGGCGCCACCGTCTATGGGAGTTTCTTAAGGGGGCACCGTGCCGTCATGGGAATGACGGTATATGTGTCTGCGAGGCTCATGTTGGCTGGTGTTGTAAGAGGCTTCGTCTAAAACGTGGATATGGCTACGCAAATAACGCGTTCTCAAAGTAAAATCTTCATAAAATGTTTCCATTCACGCATATTACATCTTTACTCACCCACGATGCATGACCAAGTGAAGAAAAGCAAGAACAGACGACCAACTGTTTCAAAGCGAGCGCGAAGTTTGTCGTCTGTCCTCCAACTTTAGCGGCCCGCTGACACTTTTTACGTAACATGTAGTCGTACATGTAATAACAAGTTCTCATAGTTAAACAAAACATGTTTTCGCGTAATAATAAAGCTAAAACAGCTTTTTACGTGCTGTTTTAGTAGAAAATAAATTATTGTGACAGACGGAACGGTACTTGCCAAGCGCGTCTTCAAGGTGTCCTGCCTCTACGAGAACGATGCCAATCCGAAGTCACAATATACCGGCATTCCCATGCATACCACCATAGAGTTTCCTACAAAATTTTGTAGGAAACTCTATGCATACCACAGTGCAGCAGCGCCAGATTTCCCTCTAGGTAATGTAGTGAGAAACTCTATGACGCAAAGTGACCGCGACGCGCCTGCGAGCTACTGTGCGCCGCCCCTTCAATAGCCACGAAAGCTGCACACCAGCTGCAAGTTGCGCCATCTACAACTTTCATCGCTATTCTGTGCAAGCCAGCCGGCTCCCGCCCGTTACACTGCCCCACTTCTAGCGTTTGTCTAGACCCGTGTGCCTCGGTCGCCAACTGCTGTCGTAACCTACTATACCCACTGTACCTATGGTTCAGCGTTTAAAACGCGGTGGTGTAAATGTTTAATTTTGAAATACCTATAAAACACAAGCCATACATCTTAAAGACCTAAAAGACGTCGTAAAACGAAATTATACTCTTCAACGTTCTTGATTCAAAAGAGTCATCATTTTCACCGATCGTTGTTAGGGGACGCTGCAGTCGTGTTTCCGTTAAGATTCTTAGAGTTTCCGCTTCATATTGTGTTGGGGTGGTCGTGGTGCTAGCGTCGTTATGTAATGATTTCAGAAATTCCCCTTAGATGCAACTGTCGCGCATGACATAGCTGGAGGTTACTTGTGAAAATTATCCGCTTATGGGTGACGGGTTTCTCCCAATGTCAGCGTAACCCGACAGCGTTGTTCTGTGACCCGACGTCAAGATATAATCGTGTGCTGTTTGCACGTAAAGGAAACAAGAGTCGCAGTGTAACATTCGATAACGACGGGGTCGGTTTCGCCCTAAATTGCGCTCTCCCGTCAGGGCACCACCGAAGAGCAGCGGCGGCCCGCGGGTGACAAGAGCGGTCTCGGCCGGGACACTTGACAATTTTTCGTCGTCGGAGGGACCCTTGTGACCGACGACAAGCGCGGACGGGTGACCTTGGCGGCAGCGTTTCGTGATCAGCTGCAGCGATGATGGAGGTGCGCGAACGTCGCGGCGCGTCCGCATCGGCGGCCGCCGCGGTTTCGGGCAGCGGCGGAGTCGTCGTACTCCGACGAGGAGCGACCACTACGGCGGCGCCCGAACTCGAGGGCTTCCTTGACGAGGCTTGCTTGGACGAAGACGAGTCGTCGCTCGCGCCACCCGGCACCCCTGCCGAAGACGAGGAGGAACAAGGCGTAGACGAGGAGCTGTCGCTGCCGGCGCGCGCCGCCGAGCAGGCCGAGCACCTGGTGCGCAAGGTGCTCGAGGAGGCCGAACAGGCCGAGCAGCTAGTGCGCAAGGTGTGGGAGGAGGCCTGGAAGGTGTGCCACTTCAGCTCGCTGCCGCAATGGCTGCAGGACAACGACTTCCTCCACCGGGGTCACAGGCCGCCGCTGCCGTCGTTCTCGGCCTGCTTCCGCTCCATCTTCCGCATCCACACCGAGACGGGCAACATTTGGACGCACTTGCTGGGCTGCCTGGCGTTCGTCGGCATGGCCACATATTTCCTCACGCGGCCTTCGGCCGAGATCCAGTGGCAGGAGAAGGTGGTGTTCGCCAGCTTCTTCGCCGGGGCGATCATGTGCATGGGCATGTCGTTCACCTTCCACACCGTCAGCTGCCACTCGGAGAAAGTGGGCAAGCTGTTCAGCAAACTCGACTACTGCGGCATCGCGCTGCTCATCATCGGCTCGTTCGTGCCATGGCTCTACTACGGCTTCTACTGCGACACGCAGCCCAAGCTCATCTACCTGACCGTGGTAGTGGTGCTGGGCATCGCGGCCGTTGTGGTCTCGCTGTGGGACAAGTTTGGCGAGCCGCGCTACCGGCCGCTGCGGGCCGGCGTCTTCACGGGCTTCGGGCTGAGCGGCGTGGTGCCCGCGCTGCACTACCTGATCGCCGAGGGCTTCCTCAGCGCCGTGTACGAGGCCTCCTTCGGCTGGCTCTGCCTCATGGGCGCGCTGTACATCGCGGGCGCCCTCTTCTACGCGCTGCGCGTGCCCGAGCGCTGGTTCCCGGGCAAGTGCGACATCCTGGTGAGATACGTCGCCCTCTAGCGCTGCTTCCAGTCTCGCTAATACGCTACGGCGCTCTTTTCAGGTTCATTCGCACCGGCGACGAAGCTGTATGATATTCTAAAAAGCTCATTCACACCGGCGACTTAGGTTGCGCGACCATTTGCGAATGGCGACCGTTGTCTTGCCTCTGACCTGCACGTGCCTCCTCGGCATCCTTGTTGGTGGAATCTGCATAGATGAGCTGGCATGGCGAGGTGTAGGAGTCATCCGAGAGATAAGAGTATCGTTTACACGGAGGAGTGGCTGTTCACACTGCCTGTCGCTTTCCGTCAAATGCTTCTTTGGCGACTAAGGTGACACACCCGCAGTCAAGTTGGCTGTTCGAGGTGTGCTGGCTGTCTAAACGTAAGAAAAAGAAAAGAAATTGGATGAATGTCAATACCAGTGCTATTGCTTCTTGCCTCTTACCTGCATTTGCCTCCACGGCCTCTTGGCTTGCAGAGTCTGCATTAGGGAGCTGATGTGGCTAGGCGTAGGCATTGTCTAAGCGAAAAGAAAAGGCCATTCAAATGGGGAATTATGAAAGTAAATGCAATTCTTATGTCTGCTTCTTGCACTCTTCATGCCTAAAGGTTTTCGATGATAGTGTCCAATGATAGTGTCCAGAATACACCAGCACTTCGACTGCTTTTGCTTTTTACCTGCAGGTGTTGCAGTGAGATCCTTAGTATGGCTGCGTGCAGCATTGTAACACTTGGTGGAGGATTTGCAGTGGTAGCCAAAAATATAAAGAATCATCCTTGTCTCCATGAATGTTTTCAATTTCTAAATGCAGTGATAACTATCACTACAAGGCCCCCCACATCTATACAGCAAGTGCCACAGCTCGAAATTGAATTTTTCCTTTAGTGTTTCACAAGGTGTCTGATATGTCCACATTTAATGTGATCATTTTCTTTTTATTTATCCCAGTGTGGAGAGAGCATCATTAAATTGTTTTTAAAATTTTTATTTTTGCATGGCTTTTTTTGTTTGTTTTTGAGTTTATGAAGCAGCAGTCTATTAAGGCTAAAGTGACTCATCTAATGACAATCACCAGCTTTTGTTTTGCAGAAAAACAATGCATTTCCTGACCCATTGTTTGCTATCCAATTACTCGCATAATTTTGCAGAGTATTCTACCTATATTGACTTTCTTGGCCTCCACTAAAGAGTCTTGCATTTCCAAATACCATTCTTTCTTAAAAAATCATTTGACACTTCTCATAATTTCTCTACCTTGGGCTTCTGATGCTATGCATTCATCATTTTTGCTTGTTTCCGACTAGAAATCTCTTCTGTAATTTAGAGCTTAAATTTTACCTTTGGAACACACAGAAGGGCTTGCCATTGCATATCTGCAAAACAGGGAAACATGTTTCATTAAACATTTGCAAAATCCAATAGAAGATTGATGAATGCAGCTTGCAGTGCCATTTTACTGAATGAGCCATAAAAGTAACTCATCTCACTTGGTAAATTAAAGCACATATTAGTGTGATGTACAACATATGTTACACTAATGTGGTGGATTCTCTTTCTGATACAGCAAAATAATCGGTGTGCGAGAAAAAGTTATTTTGCAGACCCCTTGTACACACTGATTTATGGAAAATGACCTGGAGCTGTCCACAGGATGTACTTATTTTACCTGCGAGTATGGTCAACAAAAATGTGTCCGAGCGGCTTAGTAGTATTTGAGATTATGTTGGTATTGCATATGTGCGTGTTGTCTAAAATAATTGAATTTTGAAAATGTTGTAGGGATCTGATGTGCATATCTGCAGTTTATGGATACATGTAAAAGACTCAGCATTAAGTGCAAGTGAACGGTCCCACATGCTCGGAGTCGATCATGCAAATAGATTCTCTGCACACATTTGTGACCAGAAAAGATATGACACATGAAATAGGATGCAAGGACGTGTTGAAAATATTGCACAGTTAATAAAATGCCTATGCTATTAATATGTGGGTTCATGCACCCGACTTCGTCCGTATTAGGCACTTGCCTTTTGATTGCTTCCTGACACAGAAATACTCGGCATCAGGCTGTTTTTCCGCTGTGGCCTTTGTAGAAGCATGATTGTTCAAAGTGCAACAATTAAACACATTCTATGACTTGCTTGTAGATTCTCCAGTACAATTCCGGTGCGCTGGTCCGCCTGTCCAGCAATTTCCTACTAAAGGGAAACCTGCAAATAAAAACATTCCGCATGTAAAAAAATGCTCTACTGTGACGCTTCTCAAACGATTGTGATGTATGACAGGAGCTGTCTACTCGCGTGATGTTCTGAACGAGAAGATACATTCGTTTACCTACATGTGAAGGTATACGCCAGAGCACTTCTGGGCTTGGGTGGCACAAAAGGCAGGAATGTGCCATTGCGTCCGATGTCGCCACGCGATCACATGTCAAACCTAAACTGTACGAAACTACTACGCATCCAAAAAACAAATTGGAAAGCGAAATTCGCGCCATGCTTTATTGCATGGATGCGTACATCGTGACTTATATAAGTCACACACTTAGCAAGTGCTTTCTGTAAACTTAATATTAACGCATCACCTTCATAAAGCCGTCAGGTATGCGTTTTTAAATGACAAAAAGGTGACCTGGGAGGGTATTCCGTAAGAGTCCACCTAGTGGACTGTCCATTTCGGCCGCTGCTGATTGGATGCGGCTGTACGAGAGAGGTGCAGACGAGCGGCCCTGGCCAATCAGCAGCGGCCCAAATGGACAGTCCACTAGGTGGACTCTTACAGAATACCTCCCCTGTTCTTGTTTTCAACTCTTTCAGTAGTAACTGCGCTGGCCGCATTGACCAGTGGCCACAGGGCGGCGTCCTAGCGGTTCCCACTTGGTCGGGCCAGCGTTCCCTCTAGAGTTGGCCATGTATTAGACAGTTTTAGTATAGCGTACGCTAAAGAATAGCGTGTCGTCACTGCGCATGCGCTGAACGCTAGACGAAATAAAGGGTATAGCGGGCGTACGCAACGCAAACGAGTTAGCGCTCTTGCGTGGTTTGCGGAGTTTGCGTGAAACATGGCAGCGGTCCCGGCTGCCCGCTTCGAATTGAATTTGGCGTTGCTTCTGTAAAACGCACTTCGTCCGTAGCAAATGTTTGTGTAAACGACTTTCGCTTTGTCTCAGGCCGCTTCGACGACAGAGTATTATGGATAACCTCGTGGTGTCTTCGAAATCGCTTCTCGTTTCAAACGAGTCGAAGCCTAACGAAAGAAACATTCGAGATGTCAGCGCCAGGCGGGAAATAGCCGCAACGTCGGCATATAAGTTTTCTCTCTCCCTCTCATTGACAGCCATGGAATGAAACCGTTCACTTTCATAAGTATCAGGATGCAAACATTCTGAAATTTGTCCTGAGCACTTGTCTGCATCCTATAGTGTGCATGTTTGTATCAAGTTCTGGGGTTACAATCGCAGTGATCTACACATATTGTTATATTGCAACAAACAAATTTATTTAACTTTGTTTTCAAATCTACAATGTGGCCATGCACTAACAACTACATTAATAAGCAAAAAAAAACTGCAGATTCAGGGTACGTGTTGGAATCTATGCGAAGTGAAGTTTTTGTGAAGTGGTCAATTAAATGCTGTTAAAGTAACTGTGATATATACAATTTGTCTTAATTTCAACAATCGAACATGTCATCTTTTGCAAGGTTTGCTTATGCACCGCATAGGTCACAACCTTACTGTCATGTAATCTTTATGCATTACACTGTTCACAAACCATACCGAAACGCAAATGGCAGTTAATGTAGATGCACGCTGCAAGACATCAACACAGTGACGTTTGTTGAGCAAGGAATGGTGCGAGGTGTATGCAGATGAATGAATGACGTGCTTATGTACTTATTTATTTATATACCTCGCAGGCTGCAAGGTTGGAGTATTATGCGAGGGGGAATAAAAAAGTTGTTACAAAAGGAAGAAGGGCACAACATTAAGAAAAAACCCAGCAAAAGAAGCAGTACCAATACATTGCACCAACTAGCCCAACGTGTTTTACTGGCACAACATTATACAATACTTAACAATAACAGAAAAAGTTACTGCCCATGCACCCTGTACAGACGGTAAACCAGCGAAGCTGAAATATGCAGCCCCGGTGTTTATCACTGGGTTAATTCCAATGGTTTGTTCAAGTCTTTCTATATTATTGGTTATGTCTGTTTCTTAATGAGGTTATGCACATGTTTGGCTTGGGTTTATCACATTGTTTATTTGAAATGCCACACATTGCGCTTTGCAAGATCACCATCATGGAAAGTGCAATGAGTGGTTCATTGTGTTAATCCAGCGGGTCCTCTTTCTGAATTATGTTACGCACTTGTGTTTTGTAATGCGTTAATCATAATGTTTATGACTCAGTTATGCACTGTAGTTACGAAGTGACACACCGGGGCTGCACATTTCATTTAATTAAATACAGGGACACATTTTCGAACCTATTGGGAAGTCGGAGAGAGACTGCTGCACGCGCGCTCTGCTGCTAGAGAGAAACGACGTCACTATCGGTCTTGCCAATGGCCCACCACACCTTTGCTGTGAGATAATAATGACATCATGATCTTGTCTTAACCCCATCCCCCTCTGTGTCCCTTTCCTACAATAATATGCAGATAAATGTATGTTTGAAATGGGCATAAGCATTTCTATGTCTACCCAACAAGAAATTTCTCCATCCATCATGCAAGACGAATGCAATGGCTCACACCCCCTCAAACAATGGCTCATACCCCTACACTAGGGTTTTTGGGATCGGACCATGAGTGCTTCGCCTAGGCATATACAGCTTCACTGTAAAAAGAATGAAACAGGCTTAAAGCCTGTTTCACATGATGCGATTTTCGTCGCACCGGAAGTGCGATTTCCGTCGTTTGCGATGAAAATCGCAGTCGCAGTGCCGACCCCCCGATTTTCGGCTGCGACCAACCGGTTGGTCGCACAGTCACACCGTCGCACCGATCGCTGCGATTTTCCGTCGAAATTGCGCGGAGAGCTGTCAACGGAGCTATTTCGCCGGTTTGTTTTGGAAAATGGCGTCTCGCACGACAAGTGCAATGCGCGGAGACGTGGATCGTCGAATTCGGTACGTACGCGAAGAAAGAATAAAAAACTTGTACCGCAGATTGCATTCTCCGATTTCTATGCGATTGTTGACACACTACACAGCAAATGAAGTGCATTTTCACGTTTGCTTCGTACGCCTTTGCGAGTTGTCAGTGCTAGGAGGTGTTCGATCCCCAGCAGTCGACGAGGTCGTCAGAATTTTCTTTTGCTGAGTAGCATACAGAAATCGCGCTTACGGAGCAGCTTGAATTATTTCAACCTTGGCAAGGGCAAATTACAAGACAGCAAAGTACCCGAAGTTTCAACGTTGCGCTGAACGCGGTACCGTTCAGTTGCATTTTCTTGTCCGTTTTCAAGCATGAATTTCCCGATGCATCTTGAAAGCTTATCTTGCCTCTTATTAAATTTGACAGAGCGAAAGTGTAGGCTATCGTAATGAATTTGCTACGTTAGCATTAAATCCGTGGCTTGAATAAAACATGACATGCACGTTAAGTTGCACCTCTTTTCTGGGTAATTTTTTTTTCTTGCACAGAAACCAATAAACATTGACTATGTTGCGGGCTTTGTATCCTTACTGCATCTGTATGAACACTTGCTCTGCAAGGTAATTAACTGTACAGCTAGTAGATTAAGTAAATTGCTTGCTATAGTGGCACAGCGACAACGTACCCTCCTGCACAATCATATAGAACTCGTGCAACAATGCGAAAAGTAGGCAAACGGCCTGTTCTTATGGGGATAAAACAGTATAAAACGACACGCTGAAGAAAAGTAAATCAAAGCTGTGCAGTGAAGTCAGCCAGTACAAGCAGTTCTTGCATGTTCACGGCTGATTGAGTGTGCAGAAACATTCATGCCTTACATGTTTCTAGTAAGTTTCTAATAAGTTTGTGATCACATATATTAGTGTGTAAAACCATATAACGATATCGGCTGCGATTACTATCTTTATAAGTAATTAAATACCATGCTACTTGCAAGAACATATATAACCCGAGGATTTTAGAACAAATTTCTGCATTTCAACTATACGCAATATGTGGTTTATTCAATAAAAGAACACAAACTGGGCTTTTTTGCAATGACAAACTTATTCCAAACTTTACTTACATACAGGCAAGAAAAAAAGTTTTCGACAGAAATATTGTTCAATTTGTTCACCTGCCACTGTGGCTATAGCATTCTGCTGCTAACACAAGGCGAGGGGTTGTTTTGCCAGCCATGAAGTCGCATTTCGATGGGAGTCATAGGTAATAAAAAAAGCTCTTGCACTTAGACTTAGTTCATCACCTTTTATTGAACCCTTACACTTCAAAATACTATTGCATAGGGGGGCATGCTTATGCAAAATCTAACACCAATAGAAAGCAAAGGGCAGAATTGTAAAACAACCATGTTTCGTGATAATTCGAGTGTGTAAATATTCATTGCATCAATATGTATTGTTCAACAGCACTGCACAAATAAGCATGATCAGGTATAGCAAGTACTCTGTCAGGAAGCTGGTTCTACAGATGTATAATGTCAAGGCATGAATGCTCATACTACATATATGTCGCACACATAGCACAAAGAAAACCTTTTTCAAGAGTTGTCCCTTCTGGCAGATATGAGTGGGCCATAAGCAGCAGAAACTTTATTGCAGGACATTGTGTAATACCGCTTATGAAAGAATTGAGAGTGAAGAGGCTTTTAACAGCAGTACCTCATGCTGCTCTAATAAGAGGAATGATGAGCAAAAACATTTCTGGTAGAGCACTTAAACAGTAACTTCCTGAAAGGCAGAAAATTCCAGGTGAGAGTTGGAGGTACATTTGGCCCACACACACCAACAACACGGGCATACTACAAGAAACACTACAGCCTATGGTGTATTACAGTCTATGGGAAAGCTATCTTATACAGAAATCAAGAATGATGCAACAAGCCCTCGACAACACTGCAGACTTTCTTGGCCAGTCTGGCCTCTCGCTTTCTGATGAGTCAACTCATATCAACGTCGGAAAAAAAAGAAAGACTAGAATCAAGAACTACCCCAGATTGCACATTGTGATCCACATAGCTAGACAAATATGCCCACAAGTCAACATCCACAAATCCTCAGCTAGTGTAAGCCCATGACGGCAGAGCCAGCACGTGGATGAAACAATTATGCAATGCCTGGACGCAACTTCCACACATGGTGAAAAGAATAATCTCGAAATAATGGGGGTGGACAAGTGGATACTATAGAAAATCGCAGATGCTGTGCTTGTGTCCAAGGTATGGTACGGTATGAATTACCAGCAGCACACAAAAAAGACAACTCATCGAATACAGGCATCGGGTAGTAATAACAGGTCTTTCCAACTTTACCATGCTTGAAGACCTCTATGAGAAAGAGCTAACGAACAAGCACCTAGACAGTAGAGTTGCAGCCTGCAGCACAAATTCTTTGTCTCAAGAGCTCAGAACCTCGTCCCAAGGTACTATGCCAGCTAGCATATGAGATGCAAAGACGACTACCCCTCCCTTCAGAAACACAACCTCGGGAGTGCCTGAACTTGAAACACAACAGGCCCATACCGTGGAATATGGGGGCAAACAATTAGGCCAGGAGACTATATGCAACTGCCAAACACACAGAGGAGGTTGCTAATCATGAAGCTGCAAGCAAACATAAGGCACATATGGCATGGTAATAGCAGTGTAACAGTAGTATGACACTACATAAAGCTAAACCCCATATAAGTGAGTACCATTCCAGGTCATCCTACACCTAGAAAAGCTGAACTGAAAGATATCAAAGCAGCACTTGTAGTGCAGATTACACCCTGCACAACACCCTGCATGGATTCACCAGAAACTATTTGGGCCTGCACATCACACAAGATTGTCAGGACAATCAGGAGATTGACACGCGACTTGCAAGCACATGGCCAGAAATTATATTACAGGATACATAGCCGTGCAGATATTCCAGGACACAAGCGGGCTTATAAGCCCGACATAATAACTGAAAACTAGATGAGTTTCTGTGTATTCATTATTAACTAAAGTGCAACAGATTGACAACAGACAAGAACGAAGCGCTCTGTGTGTTCACTTCGTTCCTGTCCATCGTATTTCTGTTGCACTATAGTTAATTACTATAGATTCTAACACCAGAACTTGATACAAACATGCACACTATAGGATGCAGACAAATGCTCAGGACAAACTCCAGAATGTTTGCATCCTGGTACTTATGAAAGTGAACGGTTTCATTCCATGGCTGTCAATGAGACGGAGAGAGAAAACTTGATTGTGTTCGTGGAATAAGAACGCATTGATAAGCTTAGACATATAGTCATTGCTTAACACTTTCGAAATGAATAATTATAGCTTGCTATCGACATTGAAGCAGCCTTTCGACAGCAAGAAAAGAAATAAGTTTTTCCAGCTCTGAACATTGAATTGCAGGAAATGCAAGCAGACACAAAATTCTGCCAATATAATCTGTTTAGGAATACCAAATTGGAACAAACATTGAGGCTTGCATTTGTACTTTCTCTGGCTGAGCAATCTAGTTTGAAATGACTCCCATAAGCATGTTGTAACAATGTTGATCTAATACAGGTTAAATGCATGACTAGCTAACACGCCCTAACCTACGCTCTTTCTAGCTTAAGAAATCTGGAAGATTGCTATAAATTACAGTGAAGAAACTATAATATCTAATAACATTAATAATATAATAATAATATTAATTTCCACAGAACAGGCTAACCGTGAGAGGCGTGCGAGGCTGAGCAGAAAGCTGAAAAATTCTACGGCAAGTGCGCCTGCCGTGGGCCTACGATCCTGCATTATGAATAACGCGTACTGATCTGGTCTTCTTGTTAGAAGTTCCGAGTATACTACCAGCGCGAGACACGGGACAACAAAGTGGACGAGAAGCGTGTCTTTTAGAATGCTATGTTACAACGTACAGGTTTCTACAAAAGTGACGGTAACTGCTCGAAACATTTGATGCGTCGGCTTTTGCGCCTTTAGAAATATTTATAGAGGGCTCCCATATATATATTCGCAGCGCAAGCACGGCGATGGACGAACCAGGCTAGCGCTAAGGTTGAATTTCACAACACAATTTTCATTCCACGTCGTAATCACACAGATCGTTTGAGGCTTCGTTCAGGGGCACACGCGGGCGTTCGGGTTGGTGCTTCTTGATGCGTTTGGCGTAAGAATATGGCTAGGAGCAGGCACCACATATGCGCAATGACGGGCAATACACACGCATCATTTCTCCAGAAGCTGACGCCTAGCACGGGTAGCGCGAGGATCTTGTTGGGCTGACACAACTTCGTGGCAGCCGAATTCCGAATACTGCATATACGGTGAGGGCAGCTATATGAACTTGTCGATAGGCCATCTTGTAGATTGTTGTAGCGCAGGCAAAACTAAACGGTCATAGAAGGTAGATAAGACAACACACAGCGCTGAACCATAGAAAAAAGAATTGCTGAACCACCTGCAAACAGCTGTTTACGTGCGCGATGTCGCACTGAACTACAGAAACCGCCGTCGCGCACTCCAAGACAAATCTTAACTAACGGTTTCAAATTAGTAAGCGTACATATTATTTGCTTATAATCAAGATAAGTCAATAGTATTATAGCGTAAATGTTTTATTCACTAAAATGAAATAATTATGCAGCGTGTGCCACGAAACCTGGCAGTAAGCAACCCAGGGCGTCGCACCAGTCGCATTGTTGAAATCGCAATCATGTGAAATGAGCCCTCTACAAATCGCATTGCGACGCGTGCGACAGCACCGATTTTCGTTGTTGCAGTCGCAGCATGTGAAACAGCCTTAAAGGGACACTAAAGGTTACTATTAAGTCAACGTGGACTGTTGAAATATCATCACAGAAACCTCGAAACGCTTGTTTCGTTCCAGGGAGAGACTTATTTTAAGAGAAAATGCGTTCTGAAGCGTCCGCGTACCTCTAGCGCAGTTCAAATCGCCCGCCCTCCGATCGAGGAGTACTGACTCATAGTGACGGTCTCATAGTGACGTTGCGCCATCGGTGAGTAGAACGGCGTCCGCAGACGGCGCTACGGCTTTTCTGCGCAAAACGCGAACGCGCGGCCAGAAACAGAGCCAAGACAGAGCCGACAGCAGAGCGAAAGCGGGAGTATGGTGGCTAGTGGAAGGAGAAACGCGCGTCCATAAGCCGGTACTTTATTCTATGACGCAAACTTCGACGCTCGTCGCAATGGACCCTGACAACGACAGATTGGCTCGCGATGGTGGGCTCAACTTCAGCGATTTGAGCACCGACGAGCGCGACCTGCTGCTGACGGCTCGCACTGCCGGCGTCGTTGCGTACTACGACGGCGGCCTCGACACCGGCTCTCCGGAGCGGGAAAGCAACGAGGGCTTCCCACGACATCACATGGACGTGGCATTCTCGCTGCTTGTTCCAAATGAAAGCTTCGTGAACCAGCGGAACCCTCACAGCACGACGCGATAACGAAACTACTGAAACTCCAAAGCGTGCGCGGCGCAGAGTCGAGCGCGCAGAGTCGAGCTTAAACGAAACCTTTCGAACACCCATATTCTGAAGGGTAACGTCAAAATGTTATTTTTTCTTAGAATCGAATAGACGTAGACAAGTAGCATTTTCTTCCGTCTTATAATCGAATGAAATGATATTTTTAATACGAGTAGTTGAGTATTAGTAACACAAATTATGAGGAGTCCTTTCGTCATCGGGCTAGTACCAGAATGTCGCTGTGGGGTCTCAAATCGTGTCATGCATTTACCTCAATTTCTCGGTTACTAAAGCTCTGTTCGCGATTATATTGACGCCTTAGACGTTCTAGAACATTGCTCTACCACTTTAACTTGAGTTTCTGGTAACCTTTAGTGTCCCTTTAAGACGTGCTGCGCTATGGCGCTGCAACGAGGTGGGCAACGCAGTCCGCACAACTTCGAGAGAACGGCCTTCGTAGCACGGGACGGCCTCTACCAGTTCAAGGTTAGGTCGTTCGGCCTTTGTAATGCCGCGGAATCCTTCGAAAGAATGATGGACTCCTTACTTCGCGGCTTTAAACTTGTTTAGAAAACACCTTACAGGCCCTGTCGGGCATTGATTAAGGGGGGCAATGTAACAATGAGCTGTTGAGTACAATGGAAACAACTCAAAAATAAAGCTAACACAAATGTACAGTGGCTGAACTAAAAAAAACAAAAAGCACATAATGCTCAAGCATAACAGCAAGTAAGATGAAGGAGATTAAGTAAAACGCGCGCACAGTCTTTCACGAAATATTTTACGATCGGTTATCGAGACGATTTCATCGGGAAGAGAGAGAGAGAAAAACATTTATTTATCATGAGTTTGGGCGACTTCCTCGCAGGACCATTCCAGTGAGATATGGCACGAGATACAGCAGATAAATTGATAGCAGTAGTTTTACCAAAAATGCGCTTGAAGCTAAAATGTTTATGTAATCTTGAGGACGTACGGGCGGGGCTTTCGAGGGGTAATATGCATGGCTTATCGGAATGAACATATTTGTGAAGTAGATTGAAGCAACCTTGGGGCGAATTTCTCGGGGCTGTAAAAAAATATCGAGCTTAATCTGCGTTATACTGGAGTTCCGATCAATATTCCGAGTGATATATCGGGCAGCTCTGTTCTGTATGCGTTCTAGCATGGTTATTAAATATTCTTGGATTGGTGACCATACAGCGGATGCAAATTCTAATTGTGGGCGTACAAACGTCAGGTATGCTCATTTGCGCACGTCAGCAGATGAATTTTGCAAGTCGCACCTCAGAAAGCCAAGCATCTTAGATGCAGTTGTGCAAATTGTAGTAATATGCGAAGACCAAGAAAGGTTACTGTGAGGGTTACACTAAGGTATTTGTAGGTAGTGGCAACGTTGGGTAGTGGTACGTGAGAAAGTCGTATTATTTAAGCTGTATGTGAATATGGAGCTCGTGCGCTTGCGTCAGAACGATATTTGGACATTTGGAAGGGTTAATAAACATTTTCCATATGTCACGCCAGTCGATAATAATGTGAAGGTCATTCCGCAAGGTGGTATGATCGTTAAAGGGACTCTGGAACGATTTTGGCGATTTTCTACAAACTTACTGAGTCGTTAGAGTAGGTCCTTCCGATCATTAATTGAAACATCCAAGTGCTCCGCGTAAAGCGTGTAATTTATCATAAAGTTTTAAAAATGCACATCGCTGCCGATCGCAGCACACTGCTCGGCGGAATTTTAAGCTGCCCCTAGCCATATGACGGATATCACCCATATGACATCACTGGGGCGAGCTATCCGATTGGCTGACCAGGGCGCGTGATCGATAATTTTTCCAACTTTGTATGATGTTGTTTGTAATAGTTGGAATGTTAGTTAATTTGTTTTTATAAAAAGAAAGTAACATAAAGGGAATGCACAAGAATAATTTTTCAGTACACTTAAGCACTTCCGGCACACAGCAAGTGTCGTCTGCTTGTGTTACAACGTGCTCCCTCTTTGAAGAGAGCTCCGCCGTCAGTGTCGGTCTGTCTTTTCGCGAGCGCTATGATTCGACTTTGTTGCGTTGTGGACTGCAAACGTAGCGACTGGCAATATGTCAAGCTGCGACATCGTGTCCCTCTGCAAGCCAGTAGACGAGCGGTCTGGCTGCAGCGCACTTGACTGCCGCTATCCGATGGGCGCCAGGATTTGCGCGATTGCGGCCGTCACTTTACACCGGAAGATTACTAACGCAATAGCGTTTCGCGAGTCCGGTATTAGGGTAAACGCAAGCGCAAGGGGACAGGGCCTGGCCGTGTCCCCTTGCGTGTCGTTGCAGGGGATGAATAGAAGCGCAAATGTGAATGGTCTGCACGGTGCAGCCACCTGGTGGCATAGAGCTCAACCAGACACAGTAGCAGTAACAATATGTAACAAAAAACAAGTAACAAAAAATTCAAATTTTTAGCAGGAGTGTAATCGTTAACACGGTTGTTTTTGTAAATGTTTAAAATGTTTTGCACTTGGTTAGAGCAATATTAGCTCTTTCTTTAGCTGGTTAAGCTCTGCGCCAACGGGTAGCTGAACTGTAGAGACCGATATCAGGCAGCTCACGTACGTCTATGCTAAAGTTCCTTCATCAGCTTGAGTTTATGCCTCCGCTGTTCCGTCGAAACGTTCACCGAGAGTGTGATTACCGGAATACCAGACACATTTGGCGCTACGACAGAATGCTCGCAACGCACGCTGCTTCGATAGCTCCCGCTTGGGGTTGACGGCCAAGCCGCTAGCGGAGACGTTTCGCGCGGGCGAGAGCGGGCTCCAAAACAACCGGAAGTGGACGATGTGACGTCGCATCGTGACGCAGAACCAGTGAAGGCGGAGCTTACCCCCGATCGCTCGGCGAACGAGTTGAGAAGGAAGAGCATGGCTAAAGAAGAGGGTAACTTGTAATCGCTTGTAGCTCCATTAATATGTAACGCTTCGCTCAAATTGTGGTGCGAATGTTCTACTTAAGCTGTACCCTACGCGTCTACAAAATTTGTCCGAACCGTTGCAGGGGCCCTTTAATGGAATTAATCGATCGGTAAACAACGCATTCGTCGGCAAACAGTCGTATGCAAGAGGAAATGTTTGGAGATAGATCGTTAATTAACCCTTTGGGGTAAGATTTTTTTTCGCCATATGCGACCACGCAGGGTCGATTTTTTTTTATTGCACATTTAAATTCTTCAGAGGGACCTATTTCGAAAAAAAATTGCCGTAATTTTTATAGGGTGACCGTAAAGTGAGAAAAAAATGTTTTGCATTGGCGTATATGTACTGTTTATTCATGAAGAACAATAAAAAATGGCAAATAGTGTTATAAGAATTTAAAAAAAATGGCGCATTGTTATACACAATGTCCACACGAGAAAAATACACAAGAAGAATGCGCACACGAAAATTTTTCGCAAGTCTCAAATGTTCCTCTTGCACTAATATTTTTTCAGCGTGTGGTAGCCCTTGAAGCATGGCTCCACACAGAGCGGTTTGTTTCACTCAGCGCGCATGTACCTTGTGCTCTTGCGACGTTTTTGCTGCCGAGTGGTGTTGGCGCAGACGTGGCACCTACTCTGGGTACTGCTTCCCTGAGCAGCCGTGGGAGGCAACTTCTGAATAAAGTGCCAAAAAAGGAAACGCATGCACGGCGGCATCCTTCGTATGCGGACCCCTGGGAGCAACAAACGAGCAACAGGCCGCCACCATTTTTGAGTGATAAGAACGAGATATCCATCAGTTTTGCGAGCGAAAGAAGCCGAAAGCGCATGCGAAACGAAACCAAAACTAACAACCGCGCGCCCGCGAGGTTGCCAATGCGCTAGCGGTAGCAGACGCGCCGTAGGGAAAAAAAAACTATACAACGAAAACCGAAAGAGAGAGACGCGAGAAAAAAATTCCATGTATTCTCACATAGTGGCAGCACATGCCAGGCAAGAAAAAGTTAGGAAATTAGCGCGCGTTTTAAACGTACAGACGGCGCCGTAAATATACGGCTTCGACCATTTTCGGACCTATTCGCGGTGCCGTATATTTACGGCATCGACCCTCAAAGGGTTAATATTAAGAAAAGCAGAGGCCCCAAGACGCCCCCCCCCCTCCGCTGTGGTACACCGGACGTGACCTCAGTAATAGGACAATCGTTAACAACGGTTAACTGGCGACGAAGCAATCAGAACTTTCTAAGCCAAGAAAGGGTTAGTGAGTCGTTACCTACACTCTAAAACAAAATTATATCCTTTGGTTTATATCTTGCCACACAACAATAAAGGTCATCTGTCTTGTCCGCATTTCCTTTCTTTAACGCTGCGAGCCCGGTAATTCCCAGTAAAGGCCGATCCACACGACGGACCAAGTCTGCGGGCCGATCGGTCACGTGATGCGACGTCACGGCCCGCCGCGGCCCGGTCCGGCGCAGAGCACATCCACACGGCGGACCGCCATATAGCAGACGGCAGACCTACCAGCGACACTAACGCTTTCCCCCGGCCCGTGTGCTTAGATTTAGGCGCACGTTAAAGAACCCCAGGTGGTCGAAATTGCCGGAGTCCTCCACTACGGCGTGCCTCATAATCAGAAAGTGGTTTTGGCACGTAAAACCCCATAATTTGATTTTTTTAACGCTTTTCCCCGTTATCTTGTGATCATTCCGGCTCGAGTCCCACAAAGCAGGGAACTGCTAAATGAGGGATACAAAATAAAAAAAACTTCCTCGTCACTCCAAGAGGACATGGTGTTTAAAAGATATCTGCTGCACCCACGTGTAGGCCGAACGGCGGACATGAAACGACCGGCTTTTGCTGAGCCAAAGACTAGATTGGATTTGGCTGAAGACACTGTGTTGCCGGACAACATTCGTTGGCTACGCCAAAATCGCTGCTGTTTGCATGCGGTCCGCCGCCAAAAGTGAAGCGGGAAAAACCTCGGCGATTTGTCGGACCGCGAGGGCCGCGGTCTTGCGCGGGCCAACGGTGGGCCACACGAACTGGTGACGACCTATCACATGATGCGCGGACCGTGGTCCAAAAGAGCAAGTTGGTCCGTCGTGTGGATAGGCCTTAACGAACGGCATGCGCGTTATCAGCATGACATAGCATTCCCGACAGGAAAGTAGCGGGCGCGGCGTTTTAAAGAAAGGAAACGCAAGCAAGGCAGATGACGATTACCGTTGTGTGGCATATATACATACGAAAGGGTGTACCTTTGTCTAAGGGTGTAGATCAGATATTTTAGAAGTGAGCCGGCAATGGGCAACGTCTATTGAGAAGTCCAGGAAAATTGCGTCTATTTGTTGACTGTTATTCATACTGATGTGTAGATAGGTGGTGAACTCCAGTAACTGTGTTTCCCCAGATAGGCCTTTCCTGAAGCCATGCTGTTTCTGAGGAGGAGGAGGAGGAATAAACTTTTATTCTAGAACCAGCACTTTATGATGGCCGGGCCTAAGCCTCCCACGAAGGGACGTCGAGGGCTTGCCTCGCCGCCGCATCGCGGGCGTGCTGGGTCGCCCAGGTTTGGTCGTCGAGGGCGGAGCTCCGCAGAGCCTCATGCAACCTCGACGAGAGAGTCGTGGTGTTAGTCTGGGTGTACTGTGCTGGGCACTCCCATAGCATATGCGGAAGCGTAGCCGGGTGAATTCCACAGCACCGGCAGTTGGGGGTAGTGTAGACGTCCGGAAATATACGGTGGAGGCGGGCGGGTGAAGGGTACGTGTTTGTTTGTAGTAGACGCAGGGTGGTAGCCTGCGCCCGGCTGAACTTTGGGTGAGGCGGGGGAAAGATTCGGCGACTGAGGTGAAATGCCTTAACGAGATCGTTATAAGTTGTCAGACTTTCCCTGGTGTCCAACTCATCTCCAGTGACTCCGGCGCGGTTGACTAGACCTCGCGCAATGGAGTGGGTGACCTCGTTGAAATTGGGGAGGTGTGGGTGGACAGGGCCCGCATGGGCCGGGATCCATGTTAGGGAGATTATGCTGTCTTTAGAGTGTGGTGCCTGGCAGAGGATGCGAAGAGCTTGGGGAGAAATACGGCCTTTGCTGAAGTTAGTAACGGCTGAGCGAGAGTCACACACTATGGTGTGACAGGTGGGATCTAAAGTGGCCAGGGCGATGGCCACTTCTTCAGCCGTCTCGGAAGTGGGGGTAGTGACGCTGCAGGCGTGGCGTAGGGCTCCATCGCGTGTGGCGACGGCCACAAATCGTGTGCCATGGGAGTATTGGGCTGCATCAACAAATGTGACGCCAGGTACGTGGGCAAGGGCTTTTATGATAGCTCCGGCCCGAGCTTGGCGCCGGGCCCTGTTGTATTCAGGGTGCATATTTCTAGGGATAGGGTTATTTTTTTTTTAGGTGCGAGTACATGTGCAGGCGATTATGTGTTCAACTAGTTCGTATGACACAGATGTTAGCGATATTAGGCGATAGTTTTCAGGCCTGTCTATCTCCAGTTTTAAAAATAGGGGCAACCTTCGCAATCTTCTGGTCAATGGTCAAGACACCAGACGATGAGAGACGACACCAGGGGTGCGATCGGAGATGGTTGTTCGGCGCGTTCGTTCGGTTACAGGCGCGCGCGATTGGCCTACTCCGCGCAGACGTCGCCAGCCGCGGGGCGCCGCCCCGTTTTTGGTGACGTCAAAATGACGACACGCTGCTGTCAATCATCCGCCCACCGAGCATTTCGTCCGAACGCGACGGGAGTTGAGAAGTTTGGAGCGATCATACGGCTTCGCATGGTGCGTCTGGTGGATTGGATTGGATCCGACAGGCGGCCTTTTCGGCTGCGGAATGGCAGGTTTGAATCCAATCCATAGTTTAATTCTAGAAAATGGCGCTTCCGTTGTAAACTTAGGTTGTTGCGCTGGCTTTTCTAGAGGAAGGAGGAGAGCAGGTGGCGGTGCGAAACGCGTTTGAAGAAATGGCAGAAAGTGAACTCCGGCGTCGTTTTTGTTTCTCGAAACAAACAATTCGTTGGTTGTACAGAGAAATCGACAAGATCATCGGTGCCAGCGAGCCACTGGGATGTTGTCGCTGCCTCTTGAAAAGTGCGCCACTCTTCCCGTCGTTTTTTTTTTTTCCTTCTCGCCGTGCGCGACACCACCTAGGGACGACGCAAAGAACCTAATAGTTATAAATTGCAGTAGTCACACGTACTACTATTTGAAAACGTGTTTGGGCTTGAGAAGAAAAAATACATTTTTTTAGATAAAGATTTCATTCAATTGGAAGACGAGAAACATTTGGCTTTGTAGTATACTGTTTGCAAGCAGACGAGAAACGACGGAGGTAAACTTCCGGGGAGGTCACCGCTTCCTGATTGGCTGCTCTCTCCGCCGCGCTGTCACAAATTTTGCATACTGCAACTTTGTGACGTTGCAGCAACTGAACAGAACGCGTATCGAACAAAATATCTCCGATCGCGCCCCTGATGACCACAGCATACCGCAGTACGGTGTGGTAATGGTCCACATGTCTGCGTTATCTAGACGATGTCACAGTTAAGACTAAGATGGGCTAGTTGGCTGCTGGCTTGATGGAACATGCTTATAACGGCGCGATTTGAGGACAGGACACAGAAAGAATGCGGCTGTCCTGTGGCGACTGTCCTGTGTGCATTCTTCGTGTCCTGTCTGCAAATTGCGCCGTTATAGTCATGTTCCATCAAGATGTCATCGTCTTTTGAGCAACTTTCACGAGTCACCTCACGTGTCTATCGGCATTCTTGCTGTTTTCCGACGCGCCGGCCTGCAATTGAAGTCATCCAAGTGCCACTTTGGGCGTCGTCAAATTACCGTTCTTGGTTGTGTCGTCAGTGCCGCTGCCGTTCAACCTAACCCTCACAAGATTCTTGCTGTCCAGAACTCTCCTAAGGAGGAGCTTTGCTGGGCTGTGCTCGTATTTCCGTCGTTTTTATCAAGAGTTTCGCCGAAAGCGCTCGCCCACTCACCGACTTACTTAAGAACGACGTTCTTCAAGGGGAGTATACGGTAGCGCGATTAAAAGACGGGACAAAAGAAGACATAGGGACACACACAGCGCTAACTTCCAACGAATGACGTTCCTTTCAGATGGGGCCTTGCTCATTAAAGGAAAGCTGAAGAGTCTGTCGAATTCAATAAGACGCTCATATACGGATACGGGAACCTTATAAACCATGCAGGTAAAATTTTGGGGGGGATTTTTCACTTAGGAGCGACGTAATCGTCGGTTAAAATTGCGCTCTAGCTCCGCCCCCCGTCGAGCGCCGCGCGCTGCTGCTGACGCTGACGATGCGAGCGGAGACCGGTGTGTGTGTGTAGTGATTTTTAGAAGAAAGGAAGAGAGAAGTGCAGTGCCGTAACTGTCTCTCAAAGGAGGACACCTCAACAGCACTGCACAGGGTAAGGGGAGTGGGGAGAAAAGGATCAGGAAGAGAAGGAAAGAAAGCGGCAAAAAAAAAAAAAAGACAAGGTTGAAGAAGGAGCGATGCGGGGCTTATAGCCGCGCTCTCAGCTGCGTTTCGCAGCAAAAGTCAAGGAGGGCAGCAAGCACTCTTTTGACGATAGAGGCGTGCGCTGCGGGAAACAAAAGGGCTCCCTCCGTGTCGCAAGGCAGACCCACGCGACGATACGAGGCACAAAGCGCAGTGCGCTCAACATCAAAGGATGGGCAATGCAACAGGAGGTGCTCGAGAGTCTCTTCTTCGCCGCATTCCACACATGCGGGGCTGCCAGTTCCGTGCAGTCTGTGCAATCGGGCGGCCGTGCTGTAGCAGCCTACGCGCAACCGCAGGAGAAAGGAGCGGTCCCAGCGGGAGAGGCTGGCGCGGGGGAGGAGGCGAGGGGGAGTCCCCGCAGCAACACGTGAGTCAGGATGATGAGCGCGGAGGGTGCGTAGAATAGCCGTCTTCGCCACGTCGAAGCGAGTGACAGAGGTGGCGAGGGGGAAGCGAGCCGAGAGAGCTTGCTTCGCAAGGGTGTCGGCTGCTTCGTTTCCGGGGAGGCCAACGTGCGCGGGGACCCACTGCAAAACCAAGTCGCAGCCCTGATCTACGACGTGGCGCAGTTTCGATCCCACGCGCTGCACAAGTGGGAGACCGGCGTAGTCTTTCTGCAGCATAGACAGAGCCGCGCGCGAGTCTGTCAGGATCGCAGCAGACGAAGCACCGCACTCGTGAAGAAGGTCAGCCGCGAGGTCGATGGCCGCGAGCTCGGCGACTGTCGATGAGGCAGGGAAACGGAGACGGCACTGCCGGGACGCAGAAATGTCCGGTGCCGTGCACGCGGCAGCAGCGGAACCATCGCTGGAAACGTCAGTGTAGACGAGGAGGCGGTCGCGTAGGTGTTCGTGAGTCAATGCAGCCGTCTCCTGCTGCATGGCACAAAGTGCTGTTCGGCGCTTGCTCGTGACGCCCGGGACGCTGGTGTTAACGTCAAGCAGCGGGGAGGCGTGCGGCGATGGCGGCAAGGGAAGGAGCTGCGGCAGAGACGCGATGCGGGTGCTGAAGTCGGTGGCATGCTGACCCATGCCCGAGCCCTCGAGGTTGTGGAGGCGGCACACGAGACGCTGGCCCTGTGGCGACCGTTGCAGACGCTCGATGTGGTGAAGCGCCTGTTTCCTCGCACGAAGTGAGGGCGGCCAGTTTCCCGCTTCGGCGAGAGTTGCCCCCACTTGCGAGAAGCGGGGAAGCGCGTACATCTGGCGAACTGCAGTGCGGTGTTCGACGTCGACGGCCCTCCAGTTGGCTGCACTGGCGTTGGTAAGAGGCAGCGCGTAGAGCGCTCGCGAAGTTGCAATCGAGTTATAAACTCGGAGCGCAAGGTGCGGTGTGCAGCCACGGCCACGGGAGCGGAGACCGGAAACCGCGGCGTAGTGACCTCAGCACTGGTGTTCCGTTCCTTCGCAGTCTCGGCGACCGTGCCTGACCGTGCTTATTTCTGCGTGCATGCCGTCCTAATCTGCTTCGCTCGACCCTACATTCCCTTGTTTATGTGTATGTAGAGTGGTAGTTGACGTGCGCAGCATCAATTGAACTTGTAGGCCGATCATGCCGGCGTTCTGTGCAGCCTACGGTTGCACGAAGACCGGCGGCCGCGACGATGTTCGGATGTTCCATTAGTTCCCGCAAGACAAGAAGCTTTCAGCTAAGTGGGAGGCTGCTGTGAAGCGAAAGAACTTCAAGCGCTCAAGAACAACAGTGCTGTGCTCTAGCCACTTCCGTGACGACGATTACTACGAGAGATTATCAATAATGCGTGCTTTGGGTTCTTCGTGTTAGCACGCTGAACGGAAGGTGCATGTTTATCTCCCACCCTTGACGCAAGTTTCATCGCCAAGCGCTGCGAATTTTCTATTTGCACGTGTGTTGTGAAACAGCCTGCATGCAGCTACCGTAACGAAGTGCAATTGTAAGTTTGCATGTGTTGGAAAGCCGGCTCACGCCAGGACGCTGCGCTCCCCCTTCTCTCGCACACATAGAGAAACGTAGCCGACAGAATTCGCCGGTTACGAGTAGCGCGCGAATGGCGCGCTGATGAAGGTTCTATACTACACGTACTACAACAGCCGGTAAACTTTTCCTGCGTTTAAACCGTCTGCGTAGATTGCCGACAGCTTTGGGGAGCGCACAAATGCCGAAGATCGCATCACCGCTTACGTTCTACGAGGAGGCATGCAGGAACATAACGCTACAGTTGTTTGCCCGGAAACGTACTCACTGGATCGCTGAGTGCAGCTTAGCAAAAAACATACTCGCCAAAGAACATTTCCAACACGAAGTGATGCTAACACTTCGCCTTCGTTGGCGTGGAAAGCACTGCTTGCACCAGCATTTCTTGCTTCTTGGAGAGGCCGGCTCTTCGCAACCGGCTCGTACATATAAACCCCATACAAGTGATCTTGCACGCGACAGCGACGAGCGAGGCGATGGCTGTCGCGTTCACTCGTCGCCTACAAACCGAACTCCACGCGAGCGACGGCTTTGAGCGACGACTTCCCGGTATGAGGCCAGCAATATACGCGCCGAAACTAGCGTGACGCGTGCTTTATCAATTTAAGTTGATGTATTTTACTGTAAAAAGGAGCACAAAATATTTCTGAAGGTCTTGCATTAGGTTCCTATTCTTGCACGTGCGAAATTCAATAATTTGCTCGTTCCGTGCGACAAACAGTGGTATTTGAGTTATGTACATCCAGTTCCGGCTTCGCACTATTGGCTAGTCGCTCATAGCACTTCCGGGCGACGAGTTCTAGATTTCTAGAAACGAGCGATCGAGCGACAACACCGAGCGATCTGCTCATCGACGGCCTGTTTTGTCGCTCGAAGCCGTCGCCGTCGCGCGCAAAATCGCTCTCGTGTGGTTTGGACTTAACGCCCAAACTCCTCAGAGAAACGCAAGCTCTCGAAATTTTCCATGACCGTCTCAGCAAAACAGCACCAAACTACCTTGCACCGTGCTTCATGTGTAGCGGCAGCAGTCGGTCCGGACGAACACCATTGTTGACTTCACGAGGCGCCCGACCAATCACAGGCGGAAACGAGGCGCGCGAGCTGCCCCGAGCCTGCTGCTGCAGTTTTCGTCGAAATAAAATCTGTTTGCGCTTTCTTTCGCCCGATTTCGATGCGATATTCGAATTCAGAGGGTTGAAAACCATGACGTACTGCTCTTCACTCATTTTTTCTGGAAAAGCTTTCAGCTTCCCTTTAAGTCAAAGCCTTCTGCGCCCTCGTACGCTTGCTCACGGCTCCCGCATTGCTGGCTCATTATGATCTGCCGCCACTGAACTTCATATAGATGCCAGTGGCCATGGAATCGGGACTGTACTTGTTCAATGGCAGCATAACGCAGAGCGCGTAATTGCATACGCCAGCCGCCTCCTGTAACTCGCCGAGAGGAATTTTTCAATTACCGAATGGGAGTGCCTGGTATTAGTTTGGGCAGTTGCCAAATACCGCCCCTACATGTACAGCCACACATTTTCTGTGGTTACCGATCACCACGTCTTGTGCTGGCTCTACTCACGTAAGGACCCCACTGGATCATTGGGTAGATGGGCGCTACGGCTCCAAGAATATTAAGTTGGTGTTTTATGCAAGTCGGGCCGTTTCCACAAGGACGCCAACTGCCTCTCCCGTTATCCTGTCGACCGCCATGAATATGATGCCTATGACGCCGACTCTTGCGTCCTGGCAATTTCTGATCTGCACGACATCCGCACTGAAGAACGGCATGATGACTGCTTACGTGTTCTCATCGATCGTCTCAATTCTGGACATTTGGAGCCCACGCTGCACATGTTTGTGCTCCACGACGACTTTCTCAATGGCCGCAGCTAGCGCCCCGAAAGACCAGGATTTTCGCTCGCTGTACCACGCCATCTCCAGACATAATTTCTTGAGCAGTTGCGTGACGCCCCTACGGCAGGCCACCTCGATGTTTCGCGTGCTTACGACTGCGTACGGCGCCGCTTCTACTGGGCCAGGCCTGTACCGCTCTGTGCACCGCTGCGTTGCAGCCTGTGCGCTCTGTCAGCGCTGAAAAAAAAAAAAAAAAAAAAACCTGCTGTGCTGCCTGCTGGACGCCTTCACCCCATCGATGTGCCCTCGCAACCATTATTACGCATGAAAAAGTAAAAAAGAAAGATTATGGTTCAGTAATTATTCATAACGCTTCTAAATAAGGCAGAAACGTTAGAACTATACGACACACTTCAATTAAGATGCTGCCTATTCCTTCGAAGTATTAAATATATGAAACACAGAGTTCTCTTGGGGCATTGGGAAACCTAGCAAATAACAGCAGCGTGACACTTTCGAATAGTTGCTTACAGATTTTTTTTAAAGGGACTGGCAACCAATTTGTATGGTACCCGTTTTTTTCTTTGCAACGGAAAGCTTACCAATCAGTGTCCAATCATGAAGTGATAATGCGGAAAACGCCTTGGAACATTTTTTGTCAGAATTTTTTAGCCTGCATTGAGGATGTCGTGCTACAGTGTATTCGTGGTCTGTAAACATGCTGGAAAGTGATAGGCGAGCACAATAGCGATTATACGCCGGCATTGGTGGGAAGCAGACAAGTGTGGCTTTAGCTGTAACAAAGTAATGTTTTGCTTATCAAGCCGATATTCCTACAATACATGTTTTATGAAGCTTTGAATTATTTTTACAATCGAAGATGGTGTCCGAATCTACGCTCCAGCAACGGCTCCCTCCAGTTAACACAAACCGATCTCGAAGGCTATGCTTAGCCAAACCAGGCTAAGTGGTAGGATATGGCAGCAGTGCTATTATTGCGAGGCTGGAACCCCTTCACGGCACAACTCGGGGCACTAATTAACCAGGGTTGCAAGATCTCTCCAACCACAGGTAGCCAAATTGGCCTCCGCAGTAGCCCACATGTAGCCAAAAGCGAAATTTTCGGGTAGCCCAAAAGTAGCCAAAAAGCTTCGTCTTTTTGTGAAGTCATTTCTTAAGCATAGTGAATTAATTTTCTGCAAGAATACCTACGTATCAGTTTTTCCACGCATGACCTCCGCGCGCATCGTCACAGAGGCCATGCGGCGCGGACAGCAGATGCTGCGCAAGCGCAGAGACGTAGGCATATGGAGGCAAATTCACGATAAGGCACACGCGGTCTTCATTGCAAATGCACTGTTTTTTTTTTTTTTTGCAGAGCACCAAATAATCACGAAAAGAACAACACAAAGATAGCACCCCGCAATAAACACGCTAAGTAATGGCATGCTTCAGGCGTTCAGTATTGTTACTTACAGCTCATAATTTCGCGTAACACCACACAGTGCACTAAACAAAATACTACAAAAAATTTCAAGACAGTCTAACACAGTAGATGGCGGTTGGTACAAAATCTAGTACGATATATAGGCATAAACAGTATGCTATGATTAAGCATCACGTGCTTATTGAGAAGTGGAACTGCTTGGTCCGTACGAAATGTCAGAGCTGAAACGGGACAAAAATTCTTGGCCCGGTTTAAAATCCTTGCAGCAGCCTCTGTTCCTGGCCAGGCCAAACTTCCCGTGGAAGAGCGCAACCAATTTCACTTTCGACATTCTATTTCGAAGGTCGGTTTTAATTAGCGAGACCTGGCTGAACACTTGTTCGACGGCGGCATTTGATAAGGGTGGCGATAGCAAAGACGGGAGGGGGGTTTGGAGTTGTTTCGGGAACGGATGGCTGTGGGGCAACGGAAGAGGATGCGTTCTGCGTTGGCGTTGGAGCAGGGGCAATTTGGACGGGAAGGGTAAGAGCGAATTGCCACGTAATGCGGCAGACAGAAAATTCAGCAAATTTCGGTTAGGTTCAGCCCGGTGTTCTCCCTCCGTTCTGGCGCCGATGTCACCCGCGGCATACCGTCAACGGGAGCTAAAAGCTTCCCATGCTTAAAACGTAGAACGGCGAAAGCTCACATGTGGAGACAGCATGGGTCTATGTTCGCTGGCGCGCGCGCGCGCGGGTAGCGTTAATTCGCGGATGGAGACGTGTTTCCTGAGGCCAGCTTTCTTGATTCAAATTATCAAAAGGCCGCGATCCTTGACCTTTTGACATGCATATGTGTTCTCTAACATATAATTTCCAAATTTTGATCTTGTAGCAGACGCGCTCAATTTCTTCAACCAGCTATCGTCTGCACATTGATTCCAGCGTGCTTTTCATTTTTGCTTAACTATTTTTACTTTTTTTTACACAGGAAACAGATGCAGCCCAAAAATAGCCATATAGCTAAAAGGAAAATTTAGACGCCAACTCGGACAAAAACTAGCCCAATTCGGCTATTAATAGCCCAATCTGGCAGCCCTGTAATTAACTCGCATACTCGTGCATGCACGTACAACAGCCCTCAGTGATGCATTGAACAGCTCTGCACGCTCCGCTCGTTACCAGAAAAGCAGCGTCGCTCGTTAGCGTGCCCTTTTTTACTTCGTAACACACATAGAATATGGGGCAAAAACCTAATAATGTATGAACTCCGCTTTTAAGCCATACACATGCCCTTATTAACAGCCGGCTCACGTATACTGTAATCTCATATACGACATTCAAAGTGGTAAGACTTCACCGCCAGGCTGCGCGACTTACTTTGTTACTCTTTGCCAATTTAAAATTATAATTCCTACTTAAATCGCGAGCAGCGTGGTGGATTGTATCGCTATAAATCATGGTCATTTCATTTCCATCGACGTCTCACAACACTTTCTGCCAAGTTGTCTATCCATTTAAAGGTGTATTTGATCAGCACACATTTACCATCGCTCGTAAACTTGGCGTATTGTTCCTCCTATGTTCGCAAAATTTTACCTCAGTTGTAGTTGTAATTATGCCGGAGCAGCTCTCTTAAACTGGTCGTAAAATGGTCTGGTTGACCTCCCTGCCTTTCCTCTCTTTGCTATCTCTCTCTCTTAAACTGACTGACAACCAATTTTCGTGGCTCTTTTCTTTAATGCAATGGAAAGCTTACCAGTCAGTGTCTAATCATGAAGTGCCAATGCGGAAAACGCCTTGGAACATTCTTTATCGGAATTTTTCACTCTGCAGTCGGGATGTAGTTGTTCACTTGAAGCATGCTGAAGGTGGTGATAGGTGAGCGCGATGTAGCCATTGTACGCAGGCATTATTAAGAGGCAGACGACAAGTGTGGCCGTAGCTGTAACAAAGTATCATTTTGTTTATCAAATCTATGTCCCTGTGATTCATGTTTTCTGAATTGTTAAATGATTTCTGTGATAATAGCTACGTGTTTTCGTGGCTTCCTGTCCAACTACATTGGTATTTAACCAATCAAAACAGAACTAATTGGATCGAAAACGCAACGACGCCTTTACACGTGATACGGAGTTCAGCTTGTTGCCGTAGCCACGCTTGCGTTTTTGATTTCCGAAGCATAAAATAATGCGCAAGTTCCTAATAATATGGCAACTGCAATTTTAAGCAGTAATTATGATGTACTTAACAACAGTCGACTTCGTACAGTAATCTCATAGACTACATCCGAAGTACGAAGACGTCACCGCCAGGTCTTGCCACTTACTGGTTCTTGAGACTTTGCCAATTTCAACTTACAATTCTTGTTTAAATCGTGACCAGGGTGGCTTGTATCACTATAAATCATAATCAATCAACGTCTCGCAACAGATTCTGCCAAGTTGTCAGTCCCTTTATAACAGTGGAACGCGATAGCATTGAAAGATCCCCGACTGCTTCTCACGCTTTCCGGCAACTGCAGTTTATGTAACCGTAATGTTTACCGGGAAACGCTGGTGGCGAACGCTATGCACAAAGGCGAGCCTTCTGGTGGGAACACAGCCTCTTGCGTTGGCCGATCCCGAAGGTGGTGCACAGCCGCGCCAAATTGATTACATCATTTTCAGGTTTCTGTTGGTGTTTCACGCTTTTAATATTTAAGTCTGAGAAGATTTAAAATAAAAGGCATGCGCTGTCGGTGTTTTGTTTCATGACACTTGTTTGTGGTCTGTCATTCTCAAAATTCCGAGGAATAACTTTGTCAAGACTGTAAGACGAGGCATGAGAAACTATAGTGATAGAATGGTGCGGCAATATAACCCGCATGTACCGTATGCCATGTAGCAAGGCGTGATATATACGTATACCTAAAATTTTCGCTCACAGACAACTCTGCCGACACCAACACTGGATTTTCTGCGACACGCGGCCCTCAGCGCTATCGCATTAATATAGTTTGACTTGCTCCGTGAAAGCGACGCCAAACAGCTTCTTGGTTCCGTACAGCTACGTGGCTCGCATATTTTTAAAATTTGGCACAAATTACGTGGGACACCCCGTATATGATATGCAGAATCTGGAAGCGCTTGCCTCGATATCAACGCTGACAGCATCGTGAACGCACCCTGCAAGATGCGATTCCTCCGCTGCCTAGGATTTGGCGCTGCTTTTCAGCTTGAAAATAGGGTGCCCGAACGGTCTCCCCCTCGCCGCCGTGGTGGCTTTGGCGTTGCGCTGCCCGAGGTCGCGGGATCGAACACAGCAGCCGCGATGGGGGCGAAATGCGAGAACGCCCTTGTGTGCCACCGCCCAATGGGTGCGCTTTGCAAGGAGCTCCAGCTGGTCAGAGTTAATCCGGAATGCCCCACAATCAGCTCTTGGTTCTGGCACATGAAGCCCCAGAATTGAATTACACTTGAGTGGTCACGTGGCATTAAAAGGTTCGACGGTGCGTTTCGGCTGGCTTGCAGTGAAGTAGGCCAATTAAAGTCTCAGCCGGGGCTTTGCCGGTGGTGTATGTGCGTACACTACGGCGACCCGGAGTGTGTGCATTCTGTGCGCGCTCGGTCCGATCGAGTGAGAGAGCCCAGTGACGGGAGGCTTGGCAAGTTGAGCTCAACGCGGGGGCAAGTGTTCACTAAGCCCCGCAAAGGGGATGGGGGGGGGAGGTGAGCGCTTCCGTGTGTCGGCACACAGCCTGTGTGACACGTTTTCGCGACCTGCACTTGTCCCATGTGCATCGGTGTTAACTCACCAATAAATGAATGTGAATACGCTTTATTCTCGCCATCATCTGTTTCGGTAGAATTTCTTTCTGCCGCTGTTCCAGCTTTGCTCTTTTCTCTGATTGTTGAGCGAGTGTGACGATGTAGCGCACATAGCTTTTGGAGCACCTCTTCCCCAACGCACTCTATCATCGTGATAACGTGACCACCTTGGTGGTCTTTACGTAGACTTTATTGTGAGCACTTCTGTGGGTTTGAACTTCCCCGTCTGTGCATCGTGTCTGTCTCAAACCGCTTTACCTTTATTATTGTACCAGCGCCCCTTTTTTGTTGTTGTTGTTCGCAGTTCCACAGCCACCAGATCTTCCACATCCTGGTGATTGCCGCCGCCTTGGTCCACTACCACGGCATCACCGAGATGGCCATGAAGCGGCTGACCATGGGCGAGTGCCAGGACTGAGGGCGCGGCGCTGCTGCATCGGTGGCGGGAATAAATGGAGAACGCTAGGCTTTTTTTTTGCAAGCACTGTCTGGTGTCTTTGAGGAAAGTGTGGATCGCCGGGTGTACAAACGAACGCAAGCAGACAGAGGCGATCTGAGTGCGCTATATTGTGCATATGTAAATATTTCTTTTATTCTACCCTCTTTCCGTGCCGTTTCGCTCCTTTCTCCACTGTTGACTGCGTTTCAGGTGTCAGCATGAGAGCGCTGGATGGGTACTGCGGTCAGTAGCAATTCTTTCTTTATTTATCTAGTTATTTAATATAAACAACCAATTACTACTATATACTGTCACTGTGCTTGCGGGTGCGATGTACACGGGGTGACTGTTTGAGGTATCTTGCGAACCTGTTGCACTGTCGAGTGCACTTGAGTTATTATTAATTCAAAGTGCAGATGGAGCGTTGCTGTACATGTTATCTTGAAGCGTGCTTCGTACTTGGCTCCTGCTGCGCGCACTGCGCTTCGATCACTTTCTCGTAACTCCAAGGCCAATTGATTTCATTGAGGATTGCCCGTGAGGCAGGACCGTCAGATGTCTGCTGCAGATAGCAAAAGGGAGCTGCGTTTGTGTGCGCGCCGAGGAAAATCGCCTGCGAGCCGAAACGTCGGGCGCGAGGAGCCGCGTTGGCCGGCGCACGTCGCTCGCGTGACCGCATCCGTGGACGGGGCACGTTCTTCTTTTTTAATGCAAAAGCATTATACATCCCGTGAGGCAGAAAAGCCAATAACCTCTGTTTCGCAACGAATGGTACCAAAAGTCAATGTGATGTCATCAGCGTGTTGTACAACGTCAGCAGTAATACAGAAGATAGTGAATGGTAGAACAATGTCCATTAGTAGTAATTATGGGTAATTAATGTCAATTAGAGTGAAGTTAAGGTTAGAGCAACTTAAAGTGACTGAAGGCGGAGTAAAGTGAATTAAGGTGAAGGTGGATTAAGAGGAGACTTTAGCTCGACAACGCCTACACCGCCTATTCAAATACATGGCAAACGCAGAAATGCTTCTCTGAGAACTCTTGGGTTGATTTTAATGAAATTTACGCCATTTGAGAGAACTGAAATTCTAGTGGCTGTAAGAAGCGGAATTTCGATTCGTGGCCTCCATTCCATTGCAAGAATTTTCATATAGTTGTGTGCTTAAAAAAATGAGAAGCCCGTTTTTTTACAAACTTGTCCCTCTGCATCTAAAACATATATCGCCGTTCTGTAGATTCATCCATCGGAACGTCCAAAGCGGACAAATTTGAAATATTAATTTGTCTTATGTGAATTTATTACAATGTTCACGAGTGTTTTGCAAAAGTGGTACTCGCATATTAGTGGTGTGCTTGTGAAACATGTATGATACATGAAATTTGTCCGCTTTAGATGTGCTATTAGATGCAATTTACAGAGTTGCTATATCGTTTTTCATTGCTGAGTTCGAGTTCTAAACTTCATAGTTTTGTTTTCTCAAAAATTTGCAATTTTTGACAAGTTTATAAAGACATCAGCGGCCTAAATAAAATATCCGCTTCCTACACTCGCTAGATTAGTCACTTTCTTCTAAGTGCAAAAAAAAAAAAAAAAAACTCATCAAATTTAGTGCAGTGGTTGCCGAGGAAAACGATTTCTCCGTTCCCGTGTGTTTAGATAGAAGCTTCCGAGCTAATGCGTCGTCTTTAGGTTGGTGCAAATTAGAGCAAGGTGGATTAAGGTAGAGTTGTGAATGACACGTGACAATGTATAACGTCAAGTATCATGGACGTAACCAATTAGAGAAGTCATGTTTTAGCATTCACTTCACGTAAGGCTACTTAAGCCACTGTGAATTTTTTTAAAAATCGACCCAGGTTGTTTGAAACCAATCCTAACTCATAGGAATTGAACCCGCGACCTCTTGCGCTCCACGTGCATAACGTGGCAGCTGCAGTGTGCATGTACGCTTGTTTTCATGCACGCTTGAATGTGTTGACGCTGCTAATGCTGTCGTGTTACCTCGCCTTGCCTATACCGAACTGTCTTGTCACGTGTCACCTCGCGCGTAGCAAGCTAAGCATTGCGAACGAAATAAGTGCCGTCGAGCGGGTGTTAGGACGTTGATCATTACTGTGCATAAAGATAGGCACGGGCTCGACAGGATAAAGAGAAAAAAGGGGTCACTTGCATATAGTATAGCGTATACGTGTTTCTAAAATCTCTATAAAACCGAAAAAGGTATCGGAAGTATCGTACAAGGCTTCTGGGGACGAGTGAAAGGCACTTGAATACCTACAAAGATGTGAGCGGGAGAGCGGATGATCCTGTGTTCACGTGAAATGCACTCCTGACCGGTGGAGAGGTATTTTTCCGTGCCACCGGAATTCAGCTCGAGAATCGATCTTCACTGCCTCCGGCCCAAAGATAGCGCGCTTCAGTTGCCTCCGTGGGTTTATCGATAGCACAGATAGCAGCTGTCGTAGCGGTGTGGCCTTAGCCTGACAGGGTTTAGTCCAGAGATAAAGCACGCACGAGGTGGCGGGCGTGCTTTGCCGTGCATAAATGGCGCCGTCGACGTTCTGTTTCTTGGAAGGAAAGCCGTGAAGTGGCTCCTGGCCTTGTACTACGTTCGGCGATAGTCCGACGCTGTACTTACTGTGAAGTGTCGACCACGACCACAGTCTGTATGCACGGGGCTATATTTAGTGCTGGCGCGCAATCGGTAGGGCTTTCTTTTTTTTACCTACACTGGCTACACGAGTGCAGCTAGTGCAGGAAGTCGCCATTCTTTATTTTACTTGGTGTAGCACAGTGTAGCTCCGCCCGCCTACACGAAGCTATTTTTATAGCTGCAGTGCAGCATGAAAACTACTTTCTACACTGGTTTTGATGAGTGTAGGCAGCAGAACAAGCAGGCTGGCGTTGCAAACGCGTGACGCTATTTCGTCTGGGACTGTCTGCGCTGATATAGCGACGGTAGTGAATATTCGCTGCAAGGACGCTAGCAAAGTGCTGGCGTGACCAAGTGTCACAGAGGAAGGTTAGCTAATCTTCTAAGAAGATAAAATTATCTTACAGATGTTGCGGGCTGTGTCAGACTACGCGCTGTATTATACGCATTGGTGATTTGTCTTCGTGCACTGCGCATTCGCGATGTATTTCGCTGCAATTTGTCTGTATTTGTGGATAGAGGGAAACTCGCACATTGGCGTTTAGTTTCAGGCAAAGACGCAGCCAGTAGTAAGTGCGAAGCCAGGCGCTTTTCGTCTGCTGATGCACAAGACGACGCGCTGTTTGCTCTGATTGGCTGCAGCCCAACGAGCGAAGTGCAGAACACGACGTCATAGCCTCTGCCCGGCACTACACTCGCCTACACCAGCCGGCATGAAGTGTAGCTAAAAAAATTTGCCTCAGTGGACATCGGACTGTGCAATTAGTTCAGCCAAATGGACCGCGTTCCCACGTGTGTATGCCACAGTACGCATTCGGTGTCCGTAAACGCAGTTAATCACGAAATAAAACGTTGGCGGCTCCGGACCACATCGTACACAAGTCGTGAATTCTGCAAGGTCGATCCAAATAAGTCGCGAACTTCGGCCGAAAAGCGGTTCAGAACCGATTGTCACCGACATCAGGAAGGGTGGTTATAGCAGCAGCAACTGAAGCACGGCGATGTGAGGAGGGAACGAATATTAAGAAAGAAAAAGCTTTTTTTTTTTCGATTTAAGCGAGAAATAGTTTGATTCAAAGAAAATAAAATTCCTAATTGGATTGCATTCTTGGGTTTTACGTGCCACAACCACGATTTGATTATTAGAGGCACGACGTAGTGGTGGCCTCCGGATTTATTTTGACCAACAAGGGATCTTTAACGCGCTTTTATAAATTCTAATTCTTTTTTTTATAATTGCTTACTTTAGCTGTTTTCGTGCGGCGGCGCTGGCCGGCGGGCTTGGCCAAGCCTTACGATGCGGCCAGCACTCTGCCATACTCCACGCCCAAATATTTATTCGGCCTCCAAAGAAACAATGTTCTGTTCAGGCGTGTGATTCGACACCCGCGCGGCCGACGTTTTGCTGCGTCGCTTTCCGCGCCGGCAGCTCGAAACACCCATCGAGTCGAGTTGCGGGGCATTTCAAGATACCACCCTAATGGCAGGCCACCAGAACAAATTTCACGCCTTTAATAACGAAAATGACGTCATTTCTGTTTCATTGCGATGTCATTTATTGGGACACTCCAGGCGCATTTCTGCCGTCGGCGTCGCGTGAGGTTCCGTATTAAGTCCAACGGCGACAAAATCGTCGCCGTATGCTGTGCGTGCGAGTGAAAGCGTGCGAGGATGAGCCGGCGATCGCGGCTCAATCTCGCGCACGGGATGGAGGAAAGCTTTGAGGAAGCGCGCCGCCTTCCGTCGCGCGCAAGGCTCATGCAGGGGAAACGTATGGTGGGAGGGGGTGGGGTCGTTCTACTCCGGGCCGCTGTATCATGAAATACATGAAAGCCATCTGTGACGGGGACAGAGTCCGCCGCGCGCTGTGTTTTCGCGACTTCGCGTTGATGCGAGACGCAGCACGAAGGTCGATTCGCTCGTTGCTTCTGCCGCCGCGCTTCCTTACTCCAGCGTTTTGACAGCGAGTTTCCGCGGTCATCGAGTGAGATTTGTTCATGTTTGCTTGCGCGCGCGACACCATGCTTGTCAATGTAGTTAGTATGCCTATATTTACAAGTTTACACGGCCCATATGACTACTATCTTTACTTATAGCTGTCCACTAATTTTCTATCGCAATCGATGATTTGCCGCTTGCGCGAAACTGCGAGAATTTAACGGATGTGGCACCACGTTATTTTTTCTTTTTCTGAGTTCCCTCGTCACGCAGATGGCGCTATAAGCCCCACGCGCACGCGCCGCCCAGTGTGTTGAATTGTCACCAACTCACTTGCAGGACACCAAACAACCACTAGCGTTGGGCTTCGAGGCACAAGACAGCGTCGCGCCGTCCGCGGCGACGGCGGTGGCTGACCCGGCCTCGGAGACGCTAGAGAGGAGAGTGCGGCCCGCAGCCTCACTGACTCACGAGGCGCTCAGTGATCCGCGCTGAGAGTGTATTGTCTTGTTTGCAAACACATGCGCATATCCACTGTGGGGGATTGGCCAAGAAGCAGGCGGTTTCCAGTATGGTTAGTTCAAGCTAGATTTGTATAGTAGAGCGTGGGCGTATAGATATGTGATTTAGAAGTTTAAAAATATATTGTTAGGAATTTTGAGATAAACTAATTTTACATAAAGAAGTGAAATAATAGAAACAATTGGTAATGTTAGACATTCAGCAAGGTACTCTTTTTGTCTCTCTGACGAGCGGCTTCGACTGCCCGTGCACGCATCTGTGCCCTCTCTCTTTGGCCCCCTTCTCTCTTCCCCCTGCGTAGGGTTGCCAAACAGACTATTGACTGGTTGACATCCCTGCCTTCCTTATATTCCTTCGTATCTCTCTAATGAAATTGTAAGCTGCGAGAAAAGCATCCCTCTGGCTGGCGCCCAGTGATGTCGCCCCAAAAGAAAGAATGGTTGGCGAGGTTAGCGATAGCCCAAGTTTTCGAAATTAGTTTTCTAAGAGTTTTCTTTGTCTAGAAAATCGGCGGCACGAGTAATGTTCAATAGATTCAGGTGCGTTGCAATAAGAGCATAGAAGGGACACAGCGGGAACAGACCTGCGTAAGAAAAAATTTAGAACCGGAGTATATCTCAATTTTGTAAAGGAAACTTCCAATTGCCTTGAAGGACACCAATTATTATTCCGTGGGAAACAAAAGTGGCGGAATTCAGAACATTGCAGAATTTTGCGATATAGAGAAATTTCTGCACCTGTGACATAAGCTGATTTCGGCAAACCAGATATGAAAGGGTCATTGAGGGATGCTCGTGCGAGTGAATCGGCCATTTTCATTCAAGTGCAGCTTACAGTGTACCAGTACCCAAACCAAGTACGAAGGTACCATCGAAGAAAATGTTCGCAGAATTCTTGAATTTAAAGATGCAGTAATTGATGTGCATACACACAGCGAGTCGGTCAAAATAACAGCTAATGGGTCATTTTGAAGAAACTTTCGTAATGCTAATGAAATCTCTAATAATTCTGCCTGAAATATGGGTGCGAAGTCGGGAAGGCGAAGAGAGTTAGACCATTGAAGAGATTCATAGGGAAGATACCCACTCCTGCCTCCTCATTGCACATAGAAGAGTCGGTAGCTATTGTCAGTGGCTAGCTGGTGTAGGTGGTCTTGTAAGCTATTAATTGAATGTCTTCTTGGTAACAGTATAGCGCGATTTGGACATATGTCCTCGAACTCGATTTTGAAGTCTGGTAAGTCATCATTCGAATGGCAAACTTTACGTATGAACATGTGTAATTGTTGTAACTATGCTTGCACAAATATCTTGGAGCTGTGTAATCTCAACCACGATGCTTAAAAAAAAAAAAAAACTCTGGACGGTTCAGTGATAAATACATATTGCGTACGTCTTTTCAAAAAGCCAAATTTTTAAATATGTCTGAACCGTAAGCATGCGGAATCGGCAATCTAGGGTGGGCATATGAGCTTCCTGATATACGACAGTGTTGGCAGCAAATCTATAGGTAGCCCGAGGCATAATCGTAGAGCTTCTATTCCTACAGGTATGAGAGGTTTAATTTTGCAGGCGGGACCACCGCAAAATAATACGCAGCCGAATTCTAATATGGGCTGAACATAAATCTTGCATATTAAAGGTATCCCTGCGTAGTCCAGAGCGACGGTAGCTAAGCCGGCGGAGCATAGCTACGGCGCGTTCCGACTTTGTTTTAATATGTGCAACGCGACTGCGGCAGGTGAGTTTGCCGTCGTAAATAACACCAAGGTACTTGACTTCGTCAACTTGAGGAATGATTTCCTGTAGGTATTGCAGAGGTATATGCACCTGTGCAGTTAATGGGAATGCTAATACCGCAATTTTGCTAATATTTAACGACATGCATAACCCCTCTAGCCATGTCTCCAGCATTCCTAAGTAATTCTGCAACGACTGTTGTAGCGAATGTATATTATTTGCGGATGTAAAAAATGCGATATCGACCGCATGAACATAAACATGTACTTCCGAAGACAAAGGAATGGTGCTTAGAAAAAGGTTAAAAGGACACTAAAGTGAAAAATGATTTCTTCTGCATCAGCAAATGACCGTTCTACAACACCAAAAACACCACTCTTACAACGATAAGACGTTTGGTAAGACAGAAAAAGCGCAAGAACGAAATACGGGTGGCGACGCCTACTTAAGTTCCCGCACCTGGGGGCTGTGACGTCTTGGATTTTGACGGCATCTTCTAGGGCCTACTAATTGTATATAGCGGTCTAAAGGAACCAGATATTAAACATGGCAAGTTTCCGGAACCTTTATTCAGCCAACACGGCCCAAATGCGAAAACATACTTTGGAATCCCTGACGTCACGCTGACGTCCGGAGCTGGGGTTTCGGCGCGAAATTCAAGTACTGATACTTGGACCTTCATTTTCTCATGTAACAAACTATTTTTTTTTAAATGACTGCATGCAGGGTTCTAAAACAATGCTTCATTAGTCGAAACTGATTTATTGTTTCGCTTTAGTGTCCTTTTAAATAATATATAGGGGAAAGAATGGAACCCTGTGGTACACTTCCTGTCCGCTTGTTGTTTAGACGTCGAAATACAGTGTTGGTAGCAATAAAACTCTCTATTCGTTATAAATTCATAGATCCAAGCGGTTATATATTTCGGGAAATTCGTAGACTGAAGCTTATCGAATAGAATACAATATTCTAGAGTCGTATGCTTTTGATACATTTAGCGTCACCAAACTCTCGTTTGCGGTGAGCAAGTTTAATGCGGCTCTCTAAATCTACATGGGCGCACCATATGGAGTGGCCGGGACGAAACCCAATCTGAGTAGCACTGGGAAGGGTATCGTCCTGCATAAAATCTGTTATGCGGCCGTGAACAACCCTTTCTATTAACTTGACGACATAGGAAGTAAGAGAAATTGGTCTTATGTTGTCTAGGTCAAGTCAAGCTGCTCTTTCTTCAACAGTGGAATAATTTTAGCTACTCTGTACTCTCTTGGAACCCAGAATATTTTAGACAAAAATTTACTATATTTTGTTGGTCCTGAGGCGCATAACCAAGCAAAAGTTTTAGCATTCCTATTGTAATCCTATCTGGACCTGAAGCTGACGCTGGTAATGATCTAATAATGCCCGCAAGCTCTGTCGCTGTTACTTCTGCAAAGTCGCCTCCCGAGGGAGGTTTGGATAGTCCTATCGGTAATTTATGCGTCAAACGTCGCGCAAGTTCTTGAGCAGTTTTCTCAGGTAACTGATAATTATTTTGTTGATAGAATGACAGAGTCGATATTCACGGGTGCCAGTATAACTTTAAGGGATAGAAGAAATTTGAACAGCGCTTTTTGTTGCTACGCTTCGAAAGATATGTGCAGTGCTTTGAATCATACTCGTCCTTAGGTTTTGAGGCTGTTTGCTTAAATGTAGCCATATATGTATGATCAGCCCAATTAACAGGACATTGGTTTTATATAAGTTTTTTCCATGCAGATTTTTGACGTCTAAAATCTCGATCGCAGTCATAATTTCACCAGGGACAATGTGATCCGACCTTAGTAGATTGCACAACAAATTGAGCCGTTTTTATGATTGTTTTAGAATTGAACAGAGGCTCATTGCTTTAATATCCGTCTTTACGCCTTGCTGAGCGTTTAAAGCTGATTTTAAGCAACTTTCAGATTTGGAATAATTAACAAAAGTGCGCACATGGCTATCTAAACTAGTCAACGGGGTAATCTGTTAAAAAATTATAGGGAGGTGATCACTGTTAGTACCGGAGCCAACAGCGTTCCAGGAGATGACAGAAATGCCCGAGGTAGCAAACGTAAGATCTAGGGCAGATCGCGATTGACCCCGAACGAAAGTATGTACTCTCGAACTTAAACAACTGAAATGACTTGATAAAACACAATCCCACAAGCGCTTGCCACAAGTGGCCGTTCGGAAACTGCGCGATACATAATGAGAATTAAAATGCGCCATAGTATGACGTTCTTCTGGCTGCAAGCAATAGAGGTATCGAGATAACTGGTATCTTGCACTTCAGCGGGGAAGTAGGTGCTAATTGTATGAAAAGGCGTGCAACCAGGAAGTGTTATATCCATTGCTAATATTTCACAGTCTGGTGACATCTGGTATGCTATAGAAGCTTTATGGCAAATCTTTGCTGATTAAAAAAAAAAGAATACCAACGCCTCGGGAAAAGCGATCCAATCTAAAACATCGGAATTTTTTTAGATGAGAAGTCCGACTAGCTGGAAGCCAAGTTTCTCGTAAAATAATATCGGCAGAATATTTAGAAGCAAGATATAATAAATCTGTTGCAGCGGAAAGAATGGAACGAGAGTTCCACAAACTTCCTGTGGTGAACAAATCAGAGTAGCCAAGACTGCTTGGTCTCAAACGCTCTCCTTCAAGAAGTCCTTCAGTAGGAATCTCTCTCGCGTACTTTTTTGCCTTGGAGTTGGTGGTAGAGCTAGATTTTTTCTCTATCGGTGACCTTGTTCGTTTAAGAGATCGGGGGTCCATTTCTACATCTTGATTTTATCTGTGTCAGAGAGACAGATGTAGTCAACTTTCTCAGAAGTTGATGGCTTTGGTGAATCATTGCTAGTCAACGGCTGCGCTGTCCACACTTCACTGGGTGGATTCCGCGGTAGATTCGGCGCCTGATCCTCAATGTTAGCTTTATTAGTAAGCTGAAAACACTGAGCTATTTGTGAGGACATCACCTGAACAAGGGAGTCGGTGAGATCTGTCACAGTGCGCTCCATTGCATTTTAACGCGACAGCGTTAAGGAGCTCGTGTCGCAGAAAAGCCGGTGTCGTCGGCGTCGGTGGCGTTGGCCGTGAGCGATAAATCCCAGCAGGCACTTCATGAATAAAAAACAACTTGCAAGATGGGCTGGGTGGGAATCGAACCAGGGTCTCCGGAGTGTGAGACGGAGACGTTACCACTGAGCCACGAGTTTTTTTTCTTTATTGCTCACTGAGCCACGAGTTCGATGCTTCAAAGCGGTACAAAAGCGCCTCTAGTGAACGCGGTGTTGCCTTAGAAACGAGCTGTTTCTAAGGCTCAGGCGTGCGTCGCTTGCTCAGGCGCGCATTTCGTTGTCGTGCCGAACGCTGCGTTGCTCCACGCTCACCGCGTCCGATGCGGGGCGCGTAGTCGCTGCGCCGTAGCCCATTGTCTTACACCTCTTGGCGGGTCGACGGGAACGCTGTCGCGTTCCATTCTTGAAGGCGAAGCTTAAGCGTCCTCCAATTTTTTTCAAGTGTCTTAAGTATAGAAGCTGCAACAGTCTGAGGGGTTGAATTTTCCATACACAATGTTTGACGGGCCGTTATACCAGCATATCCTTGAGTCCTGCTCTGAATTTCTTCAAGGGCCTCGCGACGAGAGCATCGGCGTCTATCAGTTATTTCAAGGATTTGCACTTCTTTTGACCTTGCAGGGCACTTAGGCTCATCTGCAGGGTGAGCACCACTGCAAAAGCAGCAGGACTCATTACGGGAAGAACAGCCATTTGAATTATGACCTTCTTCACAAATCCGGCACCGTGTGTTGGACCTGCAACCTTTTATGGAGTGCCCAAACCGCCAGCATCTCAGACACTGAAGTACACGGGGTGATAAAGGCTCAACTCGGTGTATCAACGGTCATGCCTTGATTTCAGATGAGCGGTTCATTCCAGCAAATGTGGCAATGACTGTTTCCGTGGGCATACGCTTATTATGAAGGACACGGCTGCAACGATACACAGAAATCACGCCTTCCGCTGAAAACATTTCCAAAATTTGTGCGGGAATTATGTCGGCACCGCGGACTAGGCCTTTGATATATGCAAGGTGATGAGGAATGAAACTGCTCACCCGATGTGTCTCAAAAACATTGCACTTCAGTGTATCTTGTGCACAAGCCTAGTCTGGCGAACAGCAAAGAATGGCCCCTCGGCCAAACTGTTGAACCTCGATGATTTGTTGAAAATTGGCCGAGGCCATGCGGAGTTCGGTTTGAATCACTCGGGAGTGAAGCCACGGGTACGCTGCTGGTCCCACAGCGTAAGAAAAGCTTTACCGGGAAATCAGGTGGAAGAACAGAACCCGACCAGGCGGAAGCCTCCTGGCGGGACGATGAGAGAGACGGTGCAGATAAGTGGGAAATTGCTCGAACGACTTAACAGATATTGCAACAAGAGGTCAAAATCAACTAGGTCCCCTTCCACTCTGTGAAGTTGGTTGAAGAGCGAAGCTGTTTAGCACACGACACATAATTTTGAACAAAGGTACGTTGTTCTCTCGATGGGCGGTCATCGTGACTAAACGTACGCACACTCACTCATTGTCTTGAACGGTGGTCATTATTTCACTCGCGACCGCATTCTTTGATAATGTCAAATCGACGCACGTACGCCGCTGGGTGGTCGGTTGGGCCGGATCGGTGTGGCATCGCAAGGGATATGTCTGCGACACGGAACTCGTAAACCGCTCCCTTTTCGGTACCGACACATCCACATTGAAATCGCCGACAACGACAATAGGTGTGGTGTCTTCACAGCTAATTGACGCAAAGTGAGTAGCCATGAACCTTACGGGACTATGAGTCGCTGCATTTTTTGCTTAGTCACGGGGGTATGATCTATCTATGATGACAGTTTTCGACATGCTGTTCTGTATGTTGTATGCGTGATTAGAAAGAATTTAGGCACTGCTTGCTTCACTTTGCTGAGTGCTTGTAGCCTCTGCCTTACAGGGCTATGAACCATTGCATTTTTTGCTTGCTTACGGGTATGAGCCATTGATGATGATAGTTTTTGTTCACGGAGAAGAAAAATGCACGATACCGTAGCCATATACAGCTTTGCTGTAAAACAAAGAACAAAAGAAAACCGCCAGCTACTAGAGCAGAACCAGCGTTCCAAGATGAGACTGGGCACACGCTCCCCTTGTCATTTCTCGTCTTCTCGATTTACTCTCGTAATTTCTCGATTCTATTTTCTTATTCTTTTAGCTGTTTTTTACGCAACGGCTAAGGTACAAAATTGTCGCCCACGTGATACAAAGGGAAAAGCCATATCATTATCATCGCCGATGAACGGCCATGTTTTGAACGTATGGGCTTCTATGGAAGCTTCGATACCAGGCATATTTGCCTTGGATTCTGTGAGGAGCTCGCTGGGGCGACCTCAATATGTTACATAGCTGCCAACTTTTATTATTTTATCGCAAATTTCCCTGGCTTTAGAGCTTGTTTACGATTGTCGAATGTCCCTTCGGCATTTAATGATTTCACATGGAAATGATAAGAATTGATATCCACGCACTGGTGGATCTATGCGGGCTTGCGCATGCTTTTCCCCGTGTCCGAGATAAATGCCGGCACGACGGCAGTGGCAAACTGGAACAGTGCCTCTCTACACGCCTTGATGATGATGATGATGACGATGTGGTCAACCCATTGTGTCGGGTGGACGTGGCAACCACGCCCAAGCCAGGATGACGTTCTACTGCCTACCTGTTAGAGCAAAGCAAGCGCAGGTAGGAAAAAGGGAAGAGAACGCCAAAAGGAAAGGCGAGAACACTGATTCGTCGGTGCCCGTCCGCAAGTGCCGCTCGCCATAGAGTTTCCTACAAAATTACTAGAGGGAACACTGGCGCTAGTGTCTACGTGAGCTACAATGGGAGCGGTTGTCCCAGCATGGGAATTATGGGAAGTACATGGATTTGCCTAAACTTCGTCCTTTTTGGTTTCAAACGGCTTTGTGACTTAGTAAACTCGTCATTTTCAACAGTTTATTGCGTAATAAATAATTAAATAAACATCATTAAAATTGCCCGACTGCAGGATTCGAACACAGGGACTCTAGTACAGAAGCCTGATATTGAAACCATTAAGCCACGGATGCATGTATCGACAAGCGAATGAAACGCACTTATGAATTTATCGCGGGCATGCCAGTGCTTTGAGACGCTTGGTGCGTTTCGATTTGGGCACATAAACAAGCTCAATCATTGCAATTAATAGCAATTGTACGCGTTCCCCGGCGTCTTCTACACTTCGAAGAATATAGATTGCGCTGAAATATACGACAATAAGATTTATATAGCGTAATATACAAAGCCACAAGAACGTCTGAATCCACAAGCACGAAGATCAGACAAATCCATGTACTTCCCATCATTCCCATGGTAGGACAACGACTGCAGCACCAGAGTTCCCTCTAGTAATTTTGTAGGAAACTCTATGCCCTCTAGTAATTTTGTAGGAAACTCTATGCCGCTCGCCACCATTCGAGGCGCTTCTTCGTCTCCGCGACTGCGGCTCTGTCTACACCGCATGCACCGTCCTCTCCACTAGTCTGGCCAAGGGCAGCCTCCAGGGGTAAACCCTGCGCGACAGATGGCCCAATGCCGTCGCACCGTGGCACCACATGTTCAGCGTTTTCGCCCTCCTTTCCGCACGCCCGACACCGCACGTCACTCGCGTCATTGTTTATGCTTCGAAGGCGCGCAAGCGTATACGGAGTGCACTGGCTCTTGCTTCAAAGAGCATCCTGCTCCCAAGGGAATTGTCATGTAGGTGCACCATGCCAATAGTGTTCTTATGACAACGGTACACAGCCAACGTCGACGTCGCTGCCATATTTCTCATCCAACGTGTTTCTTCTTCATCCCGCGCCCGTTTTACCCAATCCGACGATGAGTTTGCACCGATAGGGGAGCGAAACAGGCCGTATTTACTTTCTATGCGGTGTAAGCGCCTCACCCACGGTGTGCGCATGCATGTCGCTGTCAAGTAATCAAATACACGCCGCGCCCACCGCTCCCGAGGCATGTCATGTCGAGCAGGCGGCCACGGCATGTGCGATTTTGCTGACCGCCTCCCGAGCCTCGAAGCTCGACCAGCCTAGGTCGCCCTGTATAGCCTCGTCGGCCAGCGCACCATGGCAGCCGAGAGCTATCCGACCAACCTCTCGCTGGCGCTGCTCCAGCCACTCACGCGTGGGCGCCGAGAGGCAGTGCGCAGCGTTTGCGAACGTCAGCGCCGGTATACGTTAGCGATTTTCCATAGGTCGCGAACCATCACAAACCGGTTGCATCCCCACAGACATAGGCGACGAAGGAGGCACTGCGCCGGAAGTGCCTTCTCGCGGAGGATGTCCTCTTGAGGGCCACAGAGCTCCGGTCCACATGATATTTGTACTCCCACGCCGAGCACACCATCAGAACCTCGTGTCCTAGCCTTATATCGCCCTCATTCATGCCTCCATGGGCCCGCGAGGGGGACTAAGGTGAATTATCTCTGCCTGACAGATGTCAATTAGCTCCTGTAGGTCCTGAGGGCACTCCACCATCTATGCAAGATCGTCAGCAATTGTTAGCGTCCCCTGGAAGCCACCCTGGTTCAGCCCATGCATCCGCATTCCATTCAAGAGGGAAGGCCGGTTAGAAGGAAAGATGGTTGTTGATTTCGAGCTAAACCTGACGTGCGGAGACATTCTACTGTTTGATTCCTTGGCCAGAACGAGTTTTTCTGCATGTAGAGACATTAGCGCCGGGTCGTTCTTCGAGGACCATTATTTCTCATTCTTGGTGACCCTTGCCTCTCACACACACGATGTAAAGAAGACAGTATACGCGTGGTGTTGAAATTTTCGCACTGCACCGAACTAAGCCGGAGGTTTAAGGGACGCCGAACAGCGACACGACACGAACAGCGAACAAGAGCAGTGTTACGTCAGTTTAACTCTCCATTTGTTTTGGTGAGACAACCTCCCTGGCGCCCCTCTGAGGCCATCCTGGACCCACCCGTACTATTGTATTTGTGGCGTCTAAATTAAGACACTACATTTTCATTCATTTGGCATTCATTACTGACGTAAGAAATGTAGACAAAACTTTGGAATGGTGCCTCAGCGTGTCATTGCGCTGATGAAAAGCGCGCGCAGTTGCCGCGTTGTCTCTTCGGCTCCATTGCAGTTCGCTGTCAAATAGCTTTTCCACATCGTTGGAGCAAGTTAACGGTGTTACGTTTCGCCTACGACGCGCGGTTTAGCCGGCGCGACTGCAACAAAGCGGCAGACATTTTGGCCCGTTCGGCGTCGCCGCTACGCTCCCCGCCAAGCGCGTCCAGGCATGTTCCGATGCCACGTGTCTTCATGTGCGTGTGTGAGTGTATGTGCCATTGTGCCCGACCGGAGGCGCTACGAGAGTAGAAGTCACCTTCTCCTCCCAGCCATTGCGCCCGACCGAAGGCGCTACGAGAGTAGAAGTCTCCTTCTCCTCCCAGCCATTGTGCCCGACCGAAGGCGCTACGAGAGTAGGAGTTACCTTCTCCTCCCAGTCTTTGCGCCCGACCGGCGGCGCTACGACAGTATGCGTCACCTTATCTCATTGTACAATCACGTGCTCGTCTATTGAGGGGTTCCTTCTTGCCCTCAACTGCGAGAGTATAAAAGCAGCTGCCCCCGGACGCCAAAGGAGGGCTCCGATTTCTTCTGTGGAGTAAAGTGCTCTCCCGTCTCTCTACTTCGGTCAACCTGACTGCCAACTCTTTGCGATGTTAAAATAAACAAGTTGTTTTGTTGTTACCAGTCGACTCATGCTTTGCCGGGACCTTCGGATGCTTCCAGTTGTACCCCAGGCCGCCAGGCCAACGCTACCCTTGGGGCTTGCGACCCAGGTGCAACCACGGGCGTCAGCGCCGAGTTCCCAACAGGTCGTACCATCGGTGCGACCACAACAACCGTTGCCATCGGTGGGATTCAAACAACGGCCATCCAACTCGCTGTGGAGGTCACGCCTTGTTGTTTTGAAGATAAGCCTATCTGTAGCCCATAGTTACGTGCAGAGCCTTATCACGCCAAAACGAAAGAAAAAGGAATGATATTTGGTTGTGTCGGTAGTTGGCGCGCGTGTTAACGCTTCGCGGCCAACTTGCCCGAAAGACACGGACGCTGATGATGAGTGATACCTTCGCTGATGCGCTTCGCTTTCTGAAACACTCTAGTCAGAGGTGCACGTGGATGCGCTTAAAATTTCGGGGCGGCTTAGTTTCGCGTTCATGCGGTACATCCAACTGATGTTCATTGGACATGGGTAAGTACAACGTCGATCTTAATGCAACCGTGCCTGAAGGCACCGAAAGGCGTCCAAACTTTTTGAGCACGTGTACGAACCAGGGGGAACTAGTGAAAGTCGGCTGCCTCGTGCCACTTGCGCTTTTCCTCTGCGTACCGGATACCCAGTTGTCGTCTTCGTGTCCGGTGACGCCGATCCACACTCGCAACGGGTGACGGCGGTTGGCGTCGACTGATCGACGCGGCGAACAGGCACATCCCGCAGCTGTAAAAGAAAGGAAGAAAAAACGCTGCGAGACGTGTCAACACCTTTAACATCCACAGCGCTTGTCTCAGTGTCCGCATGATTCATTGAATTAATGATGATAAGAGCGGTTGCTCGTAGCTCTTGTTTCGCAACGCAGAAGCGTTTCTTGGTTAACCCTTAATCCCAACAACTTCTTGTCAACGGAGCTGACGTCATCGCCGGCACAAGATTGCTGCACGCGAATTGGCTCCTCGACATTTACTGCTGACCACGCGCGTATAGCTTTCGTGCGAATGTATTTAAATATATTCTTTCTCTTCTAGCTTTTTCTTTTTTTAATCGACCAGTGTCACGGCTTGTCACCTGTTCGCCGTCGGCGCGACGTCGTCGACGGGGTGTACAAGCCCGTTGGTCGTTCCGTACTCGAAGCGAACACAGTGAGGGAGTCAGAGTCGGGAGAAAGCTCACAACGACACACAATTTAAACTAAACAAAAAAAACACGATAACACTAACACGCATGCACTTAATCTAGATCAATTATGAAAACGAAAGAAATATAACGAACAGGTAACAGTGCAGCGGAACTGATAGTTTGGCGAGTTGGTACGAATTTATAGTAAAATATTTTTGCGCGCACAATTGACGACACAATGAAGGTATAGTAAAATATTTTTGCGCGCACAATTTACAAGGACACAGTGAAGGCGCTCGTGTGTCCCCCTTCACTGTGTCCTTGTCAATTGTGCGCGCAAAAATATTTTACTATGAGTTAACAGTGGATATAGAAATTAACACTACACAAAACGCACTTAACGGTAGTCAACTAAACAGAGTTCAAAAGAAAAATGATGGCATACGGATGGCCAGGCAGCAGCAAGTCCATAAAGCATGGAGTCGACGGCATAGCTTTCCCGAAGGATGCTGGCCAGCCGATCTCGTGGATGCGGTTGCTGGACTGGGTTTCCCGGGAGTCTAGGTCTGACGCCTTGCCTCGAGCAGGTTGAGCTAACTTGAGGGGAACTACCGTGAGCTTCGTTGCAGACGTTGGTTTGACCTCTCTTACGTCAACTAGTAACTCGCTGTGCAGACAGGGCTAGGCGGCCCAGGCGATACCGGACGGCACGAGCTCCTTCACGCTTTTCAGCAGATTGTAGGCTCAGCTTCGAGACTGCCTAGCTCTGTCTAAAACCTGCGTTGAAATAACTTATCATTTCCCTAGTTCCCTGTGTTGGGGAACGGCAGATATTGGTGACGATCCAATCAAGTTCGCTCAATTGTATCCCGGCTCCTCCCAAGGTCTTGGCCGCGCCCCTTTTAATTAGGGGCGAGTGAACGGGTGGTTCCCCCCTGCTGTTAGAGGTCGCGCACTTGTACTGCACCACACAGGCACACCCTTGAGTGCGTGGTGGGCCTCTATTGTCCGTTCACGAACACAGGAGAAACTACGGCAGCCGGCCATACGGCGCCGTCGTCACACATACACTGTCAGCAATTCGAGGACACAGGATTCCACAGAGACGCCCCACATTTCGGAGTATTCGCACCCGTGCCTTCTTAGCAAGCTTCTCTACGCACGCGCGGGACAGAGAACGCACAGCGGTTCCTACAGAAAAGCCGTCGGGGCGTCACGGCCGCGCCGACGACAAGAAGACAATAATACCTAAACTTCTTTCGGCCGCTTGCCGGAGTAACCGTCTCGCTCGCCGGTTCCTATTCTCGCGACCTTTCGGCGCCCGTTGATCGGTGCTTCGCCCGAATAATGCCGCATCCTGACAACCGGGTTCAGTCGATTGATATTTTGGTGTCAGCAAGGTGTTACGTTTCGCCTACGACGCGCGGTATAGCCGGCGCGGATGCAACGGACGCCGGGGCTTCGTTCAAAGCGGCAGACATTTTGGCCCGTTCAGCGCCGCCGATACGCCTCCCCGCCAAGCGCGTCCAGGCATGTTTCAATGCCACGTGTCTTCAAGTGCGCGTGTGTGTGTGTGTGCATGTTGGTGCCCACGCTTGTCAAAGCGCGGCAGCCGGGGAGAGGAGCTCCCCCAACTGTGACGCGAGGAGGTCTGACGGCGCCGGCCCGGCGGATGCGTCACCTACTCGTCTCAACGTGCCCGAGCGGCGCCGTCACGTGCGCGTCTATCGAGGCGTTCCTTCTTGCCCTCAACTGCGAGAGTATAAAAGCAGCTGCCCCCGGACGCCAAGAGAGGCTCCGATTTCTTCAGTTGAGTTACGTGCTCTCCCGTCTCTCCACTTCGGTCGACCTGACCGCCCGCTCTTTTGCGATGCTAGAATAAACAAGTTGTTCTGTTACCAGGCGACTCATGCTTTGCCGGGACCTTCGGATGCTTCCAGTTGTGCCCCAGGCCGCCAGGCCAACGCTACCCTTGGGGCTTGCGACCCAGGTGCAACAACGGGTGTCAGCGCTGAGGTTGCAACAACTGTCTGCCAGCGGTGAGATCGCGACAACGGAGGCCAGCAGCGAAGATATGCAGTTGACTGTATGCTGAGCAGCACAACGACCATCCGGGAGCAGTGCAACGAGCCCTGTGTGATGACTGGTTGCCTGCAGCGGAACGACTGCGCTGAATTCTTGGCTGCGAGGTTTGGTGAGTGCGGGACTTTCTTCTTCTGAGTTTTGCCAGGCTTTTGTTAGTGTCAGAAACAGAGCTGGTAATTGTGGTTGTCGTTGCTGCCGGGTTAGTTTGCGGCAAGACAATAGTAGGCAGTAGAGAAAGCAGCATTCAGAGCAGCCATGGATTTGAAGTCGTTGCGCAAACCGAAATTGCTGGAGCTTGCAAGAGAGTTGGGTCTGGATGTCTCAGACAAACTCAGAAAACCAGAACTGCTAAGGGCTATTTTTGAGTTAGAGGCTGAGGATGACGAGCTGTCGGAATGCCTTGAGACTATTGAGGAGAGGGCAAAAAGACAGGAGCGCGAACTTAAAGAGCAAAAAGAGAAACAGGAGCGCGAACTTAAAGAACAGAAAGAGAAACAGGAGCGCGAACTTAAAGAACGAGGCCTTCTCTGTGCGCTGCGCTCAAGAAACGCCGAAGGACGCCCGACTTCGGTTATGAGCATCATCGAGCGACATCCCTCCGGACAGCGGATGCAGTCCCCTGACCATCGGGATCTCCTTCCCCCGGCGGGGCGGTCTGTTACGTTTCGCCTACGACGCGCGGTATAGCCGGCGCGGATGCAACGGACGCCGGGGCTTCGTTCAAAGCGGCAGACATTTTGGCCCGTTCGGCGCCGCCGCTACGCCTCCCTGCCAAGCGCGTCCAGGCATGTTCCAATGCCACGTGTCTTCATGTGCGTGTGTGAGTGTATGTGCATATTGGTGCCCACGCTTGTCGAAGCGCGGTAGCCGGGGAGAGGAGCTCCCAACAACTGTGAAGCGAGGGGCCGGCCCGGCGGATGCGTCACCTACTCGTCTCAACGTGCCCGAGCGGCGCCGTCACGTGCGCGTCTATCGAGGCGTTCCTTCTTGCCCTCAACTGCGAGAGTATAAAAGCAGCTGCCCCCGGACGCCAAGAGAGGCTCCGATTTCTTCCGTCGAGTAACGTGGTCTCCCGTCTCTCCACTTCGGTCGACCTGACCGCCCGCTCTTTTGCGATGCTAGAATAAACAAGTTGTTCTGTTACCAGTCGACTCATGCTTTGCCGGGACCTTCGGATGCTTCCAGTTGTGCCCCAGGCCGCCAGACCAACGCTACCCTTGGGGCTTGCGACCCAGGTGCAACAACGGGTGTCAGCGCTGAGGTTGCAACAAAGGATATTCCTGTTCCTTGGTCGCAAGCTGAGAATGGGAGGCGAAATGCGGCGTACCACGTGGCTAATAATGGCTGCATTTCCCACGAAAATAGCGTGGCGTGGACGGGGTGCAACGAGGTCGATCGCCTGCTGCAGAAAACCAATTGCGGCTGGTCGCACTGGACGGTGCAACGTGTAGGCGGGTAATTATACCATATTTATTTATTTATTTATTTGAGTACCCTAAGGGCCCGTTAGGGCATTGCGTAGCGGGGGACGAGAAAGTTCAAGCGTAAGTGGAATGTGTACAATGCAAATATATGAAGGCACTAAGAACCTTAAAAAGTGATCTAAACATCTAGCTGAAACAACTTGCAACATAATACTCGAAGAATAAAAACGTGGCCACAGTGGGATTTAGAAATACAAGTGTGGAAGCGCAGTATTCTGAACACATTTCTTTAACTTTTTATGCAAGGTGAGTGACAATAATATAACGTTCCTCTTGGCCGAGTTGCGAAATAATGTGAACTTCGCTTGTTAGTGGCGGTGTGCATGCTTAGCCGATATATTGTAAAGGAGAAACAGGCAACACGCGTTCAATTAGAAATAGGTGTTACAATTATAAAGTTGTATATCGCTTTGCAAAACGTCCGATTAGACAGTTTCTATCTTTCTATTAGGCATTACTGCTTTCCCGTTTACTGCAGATGCCCCGAAATACAAAAACATACCCCGTGACATGTCCTCTTGTGCACCGTGATTTCAGCGTTGCCCAGCAGAGCGCTTGGCAGCGCTGTTGAAAACGAACATAGCATTTAGCCGGGTGCGCTGCCGCTGCGCCTGCTTATCGCTATCGTGAACCGCCGCGAGGGAAGCACATCGGTGGCATAAATCGCACAGCTTACGCCTGCGCCACCGCCCTGTCGCCTTTTAAGCGGCAGTAAATTTACTGCCGCTTAAACCCTGCTAGGTGCTATTTTCGTTTGTGCGAGAAACGAAGACGACGAAGTGTCTTCTTGGCAGAACACTTGTTTCTGTGCTCTGTGAATTTTTTGTGAAATCTTCGCCTTTCGAGGTGCCTCGCCTCCCCGTCTTGCGGCCATGGACGCGGAGCATGGCAGAGGCCCGCCTGGCCAGAAGTCATCACGGCCGTCAACCGCAAGGAAGCGAGTTGGCTCCCCAGTGACACCGAAGCCACCGAGCTGTACTCTATGTCGGAAGGGGACTTATCCGACGACAGCTTCATACCCGTCCGGAGTAAGAGGGCGAAGAGGAAGATCGTCAACACAGCGCCGTCAACTCCTGCGAGTACAACGACTATGAAGTCAAGGCCTGCGCGCTGGCCACACGTCATCATCTTTATGCCGTAAGAACCCTCAAGCAACCTACGATTGATGAGCAGGCAAGCCCTATTCATTTTTTTTTGGAATGTGCGGTGCCGGATCAAATTAAATACATCAGAATTACTCCACCCAAGAATATACTCGCCATAGACGTGTACAACGCGAGTGCGCTTGGAAAACTTCTAGAAATCCCGGAGCTAGGCGGAATCAAAATGCGCCCCTTTATCCCGATCGACGACACATCCATAACCGGTGTAATTTACGACATTGACATTGTCATTCCCAATGATGACTTGCCTATAGCCTCACAAGCCGGCAAACGAGGGCACGATCGTTACGCAAGTGCGTCGCCTTGGGAATACGCGCTGCGTAAAAGTAATCTTCAAGGGGGATTGTATACCAACCCACGTTAAATTCGGACATTTCCGACATCCGGTTCAACCATTCATCCAGAAGCCTCTTCAACGCCATCAGTGTTTCAGACTAGGACACGTCAAGGGCGTGTGTCCCAATTCACTACTGTGTCCCCGTTGCGCTGAATCTCATGCAGAAGAGACCTGCGGTGCCGCGGTTCTGAAGTGCGCCAACTGTAGCGGCCCTCACGCGGCCTCGTCGAAAGACTGTCCCCGCATCAAGAAGGAGCGCGGTTCTCAAGCGAATGGCCAGAGACAATTCGGCCCACAGGGAGGCAGCCGAAGTAGTCCGGCGTCGACGTTGGCACCATCGTACGTCTTCAAAGAAAACACATGCGTGAAGTTATAGTACCCACTGCACTGCGGCACCACTTAGTCGCGCCGCGAAAGGGCCCAACACTTCCACGAGGGAATCAGATAAGATTCTTTCTTTAGAGGAATGGCTTACGCTACTGAGCCGCCTCCCTTGCTAAGGAACCTCGGAAGGTCGCGGCCTCACCTGAGCTTTCTCCGGCCATGAATGATTCACCTAAAACAGATCCTCCAGTCATCTCGGTGCTACTTTCCCTCATGGAGGCCATCCGAGCGATTTTAGTGGACATGGGGACAACGTCTTCTCGAAGCGCACTTAAAGTGCTGGACGCCTTAAGCCCAGTGCTTGATCCCATCAACTAGAAAGATGGCTACCCATACCCCATCCTTCCGAAAAAGAAGTCAAGGCAGCATCCGTCATCCAGTGGAACGCCAGAGGGCTAAAATCACGTCTTTCAGATTTTCGTCAGTTTGTGTACACCAATGTGTTTCCACTCATCGTCATTTGTGAGCCTAACTTGTCGAAACCAATCAGACTGTCAGGGTACGAAGTTATCATGTCATCAACAAATGGTGCATGCAGCAAAATCATCGTTTTTGTTCGTCGTGAACTTACCTATGTTTTGCAACCAAATGCGCCCCACGACGACAATCAATATATGTGCATCACTGTTAAAAAGAACAAACTCTTGTTTACTCTCATAGGCGTGTGTATATCGCCTTCAAGCAATTTCGATACTAAAAGTTTAGCGGATATGTTGAGTGTTTCTCCCGCCCCATGGGTCATCATAGGAGATGTCAATGCACACCATCCAGCATGAGGAAGTACAAGGACAAATGCAAGAGGACCAAGATTAGCAAGCATCGCCTACAACTATGGCCTTACTCTCCTGAAAGATGGTAGCCCCACCTTCGAGGCGTGACATACGGCAGCTGCCTCGACCTTGCTTTCGTCTCCAACTCCCTCGCCAGATGTGTGAAGTGGTTTCCAGATATTGAGACACATGGGAGTGATCACATTGCCACCTATCTGAATATCAAAGGCTTGTCGCCTAGATCTGGTCCACGGAATACCATTCGGACGATTCAATGGGCCAACTTTAAATCTGATATCGAAGATGCTTGCCGCGAGGGTCTACCTTCTGGGTTAGAGCAAACAATTAATATACGATGCAATACGCCATTCGCATGATGATCTCTTGCGCGCGAAACGACTTCGACATGGAATTAGAGCGACTTCGAGCACATCGTCGCCGGGCGGAACGTCGATATCGGCGTATAAAATCAATCCATGACCTTATGGCAGCCAGGAGGATGTAAAATAAGATTCAGCGTCGTATGGATAGATTAGAGTCGGAACGTTGGGCAACGTTTTGCCAGACACTAGACCCCTGCAAAGCCACTGTCTCACATTTGGAAAATGGTGCAAGGTCTGCGTTGCCTTCCGGAACAGCGTTTTCCATTCAAGGTGCTCGCGCTTTTCCAAGGGCGGCAAGACATCGATGTCGCAGAAGACTTTTGTGCGCGGATTGCAGACCAAGCGACTCATCTAGATCCTTCAGCCCGAGGTGACGTCCCCCATTCCCGTAATTGCCGCATGGACCTTCCTTTTACAATGGAGGAGCTCGAGGCGTCACTATAGCTCTCTGCAGGCGCTCTTCATCTCCGGGTCCAGATGGTATATCATACCGAGCCTTGTGCTATCTCGGAAAATCCGCAGGAATAGAATTGTTGAGCCTTTACAACTCCTCATGGCAGGAGGGAAATGTTCCTAATGAACGGAAAGTAAGCCGCCTGGTGCCACTCTTGAAGCAGGCAGATCCCCACTAGAACTCACCTCTTATCGCCCAATAGCGCTGACCAGCTCTGTAGGAAAGATGATGGAACGGATGGTCCTTGGCCGCCTGGAATGGTACCTTGAACACTACAATATTTATCCGAATTCCATGGCTCGTTTCCGACGTGACCGCTCTTCCATCGACAATGTAGTTGATCTCGTTTCATATGTCCAGTACGAAAGGTCCCGTAAGCGTTTATCTGCAGCTTTATTCATAGATGTGAAAGGGGCATACGATGACGTATTACATCAGGCCATTCTCGACGCTCTTGCGACGGTTGGCCTAGGTGGTCGAGTCTTTTTGTGGATTGCAGATTACTTATCTGCAAGATCATTCTTTGTGTTAACTGGCGATGGCCCAACTACGCGACGCTATACCAGCAGGGGCATTCCTCAAGGCGGTGCTCTCAGCCCGACGCTATTCAACCTCGCTCTTGTTGGACTTGCTGAATACCTGCCAACTACCATCAACATTTCAACGTACGCAGACGACATCTGTGTCTGGACTTCAGCAGTCACACGTCCTCAGATACGTGCGTGGCTTCAAAGAGCGGCAACTATGACAGCGAGCTACTTGTGTAAGCAAGGTCTCATCATATCACCAGAAAAACGTGCACTATAGTGGCACTTACTCGCAAACCAATGACGCTTTATGTTATCTGAATCAACGGGCGGACAATTTCCTATGTCAGAACTCACAGATTTCTTGGCGTAATTATTGACCGAGACCTCTGTTGGAGCCCGCACGTGGCCTACATGAAACTGCGCCAGACAGCAACTTCCCAGTTGTTCGAATACTTGACAGGAAAGACGTGGGAGATGTCAGTCGACGCAATGCTGAAACTCTACAGAGCTCTCTTTCTCGGTTTTTTAAAGATATCGTCTACCTGTACGGAACAACACCCGCAAGACAAATATTCGTGTTCTGCAGGCAGCACAAGCTCAAGCACTCCGAGTTTGCCTTGGTTTGCCCAGATGCACGTCAACAGAGGCAACTATTGCGATTGCTCGGGACCATCCAATGCAAACTCAACTCACATTACGGTGGAAGCCCTGAGAGCGCACATCAGACATTTTGCAAGTGCCCCTATCACCACCTTGCAACACTACCTTCAGACAGGCACCAAGCATCATTCTCTAAAACTGTCAAGTACAACGACAAACTTCCCTCGGGCTTCGCCGCTGCATCTAAACCATCGGTACCCCCCTGGTGTCTTATCAGCCCGATAGTACATCTCAGTGTACCAGGCATCGGGAATAAGTCTGAGCTGTCGTCGCCTGTGCTGAAACAACTGTCTCTGCTTCTGCACGAGAGGTACGGGTACAGTGTACATATTTATACTGATGGTTCCAAAAACATCCAGTGTTCGTGCGGTGGTGTGGTTGTCTCAGCAAAAGCTATTACCATCAGCTTTAGGACTGACAACCCAACGACATCGACATCTGCGGAACTAGCTGCTCTTCGCGCTGCACTTTGTTTCTTCAATCGGGAACCACCTCGACAATGGTCAATCTTCAGTGACTCAAAAGTAGCCCTATATATAATCTGTGCTATCAGCTCTGCGTCGGGGGCCGTTCGAACAGCTCGTATTCAATATTAGGTGCCTACTCCATACATCACATGAGAAAGGACACTACGTTGTCATATGTAAGAGGCATGGGACACAAAAAGAAAAGAGGACGATGTGCGCCGACCGGTCCGAACCGCACGAGCCCTCGAGGCGCGTGACCTGAGGTGTGATCGGAGGAGAAGCGGCGCCAAGCTGGCATTATCGACATGGCTCTGGGCCAAGAAGGTTGGAGCGCCAGCTTCACACTGGCGACGGAAGCCATGGAGGTTCGGACAGGCCCGTGAGGCTGGCGACCCAGGGTATGACCGTCGACCTCGGCGACGTTCGAGCGAGGCTTCCTGGACATGCTGCAGCCTTCCACGGCAGTGCCGGGCACTCCTGGAACTGGATCCCCCTTCTTCGGCAGACCAGCACGGACGGTAGTCGCCGGGGCGTCCCGCCGGCACTCGGAGAAGCGGCGTAGCCCGATGTTAGGCCTAGCCAGGCAGGCCGGAGTGCCGCGTCACCGACATAGTTCGGGACACCGACATCCGAGACGGAGGAGCTGGCCGGCCGATACCAAGGAAGCAAAACTTGCGCAGTCGGCGGGAGCACTGACGGTGACCAAGAGCCGACGCACATCGGACTTGGAGTGACGTGCGACAATAGAACCTTGTAAGAGCGTTCCTTTTTGTTAGCGTGCAGCCATAGGCCAAGGTTGCCGGACTTTCGCGCGAAACGCGCTAAGGACGCACGTAGGCGAGGATAAGGACATTGTTTTGGCTAAGCAAGTGTGGATTTTTATATTTTGCCAATTGAATATTGACTGTTCCTTTTCGAGTGTTTTATTTTGGGTTTGTTATTAGTAAAGTCTACTTGCTGTGCTTGCCTGCGTCTCCCGACTCCATCTCTTCCAACATCCGCTAAGCCTCGAGATCAGGGTGACGTACTTAACGTTTCAGTGGCTGCCAAGTCACTGCGGCGTCATAGGAAACGAAGACGCCGATACTACCGCTCGGGCGGCTCTTGAAGACACACAGGAAGAGGCCATACCACTTTCACGGTCCGACGCAGCCAGCGGACTTCGAGTGCTTGCACAGGAGATCACGCTCTCTCTATGGTGCTCACCAAGCGGCCAGACTAACCGTAGCAAACGTCAATACCACATGCCCTCTTTGATGCATCTCTGTATGCCAACTGGACTCCGCCGAAGAGAGGCCGCTCTGCTTTATCGTTTATGGCTTGGCGTGGCATTCACGAAATCTTACTCATTTCGCATTGGAATGGCCGACAACGCACTCTGCAATGCCTGTATTTGCGAGGAGACGCTAGAACACATTCTGTGCGACTGTCCTGAATAGAATGTTCAGAGACAGTCCCTGGCGTCCGTTCTCGCGCACCTTGACAATAGACCATTGTCAGTTGAAACGATTTTCACATATCGCCGACCGAAGACATCGCAGCTGAAGGCGACGAATGGAGTACTTCGGTTTTTGAAAGAGACGGACTTGGACAAGCGGCTGTGACACTGATGTCACGTACCACTAAGAGTGACGGACTGTAACTGACGATGTCTGTGCTGTGCTATGTGCTCTCTCTCTCTTCCCCATCTTTCATCCCCCCAATCCCGCTGCCATGTGTAGGGCAGCAAACCGGTTGAGCTAAACTGGTTAACCTCCCTGCCTTTCCTTCTCCACTTTTTCCTTTCTCCCTGTGCAAGAAACGTTTGGGAGCGCTGCAATCACGACGCGCAAGCGGGCATGTCACTTGGTATTTTTTTTATTTCGCGGGCATCTGCAGTATATAAGCGGAAAAACACCAATACTAAATAGATAGAAAGACAGAAACTGTCTAATCGGACGTTTTGCAAAGCACTCTACAACTTTCTGATTGGAATTTTTTGCCTAACTTCGTTGTTTCAGAAGTTCGTTAATTAACCTCGACTAATTATTCATTAAGCATAATAAAAAAAAATTACCGACGATTGCGTTACTTCCTAATGCGAAATTTGAGCGCAGCAAATAAGCTGTTTCACCTTTTCGATAGATTGAGGCAAAGAAATCGAGCAACACATGTATGCGCTATCACAGAATTTTTTTTTTATATTTCCCGTACTCCTGGATCATCTCGACGGCGGCGACGGTAAGCTTCTGCTTCGGCGGCACGCACCTCTGCATTCTGACGGCGACGGCGCTGGGCCTCTACTCTGGCAGCTCGTTTAGCAGCAGCAGCAGCAGCAGCAGACGGAGGACTTCCATCGGTCGTCTCGCTCATGGCTCAGAAAGAACTGGCAGATAATTTCGCAGTGGCGAACGGCAGCGGCAATTTCGGCTCGGGCGGTGCACATATACAGATCCGCCGCCACCGATCTGGCTCTCTGATTGCCACCGCACAGGGCGAACGGCAGCGGCAATTTCGGCTCGGGCGGTGCACATATACAGATCCGCCGCCACCGATCTGGCTCTCTGATTGCCACCGCACAGGGGTTGCATTGGAGGAGGAGCGAAGAAAGGAATTAAGTTCGAGCCGGCGCTTTGACAACCGGAGACTCGCAGGAAGAGGGGGGAGGGGGGCGGCGTGTACACCCAGCGGCAAACGATGGGGGCAGAAGCGCGCGCAGCAAGCGGACAACACGATAAAGGGAGGAGGGAAGAGATAGCAGCGACTGACTGATGCCGCTGACGCCGATAGTGAGTCAACCCCAGCTGCGGAGTTGGTTTCAGGGACAACGCCGCCGATGCCGACACAAACAATATGATACCCTCGCTTCCGCAGCGCTAAGAACCAGGTGTTACGTTTCGCCTACGACGCGCGGTATAGCCGGCGCGGATGCAACGGACGCCGGGGCTTCGTTCAAAGCGGCAGACATTTTGGCCCGTTCGGCGCCGCCGCTACGCCTCCCTGCCAAGCGCGTCCAGGCATGTTCCAATGCCACGTGTCTTCATGTGCGTGTGTGAGTGTATGTGCATATTGGTGCCCACGCTTGTCGAAGCGCGGTAGCCGGGGAGAGGAGCTCCCAACAACTGTGAAGCGAGGGGGTCTGACAAGCGCCGACACGACGGCTGCTCCACCTTCTCTTCCCATTGTGCCCGAGTGGCGCCGACACGACGCTGCGCCACCTTATCCCATTGTTCCCGAGCGGCACAGTCACGTGCTCGTCTATAGAGGGGTTCCTTCTCGCCCTCAACTGCGAGAGTACAAAAGCAGCTGCCCCCGGACGCCAAAGAGGGCTCCGATTTCTTCTGTTGAGTAAAGTGCACTCCCGTCTCTCTACTTCGGTCAACCTGACCGCCAACTCTTTGCGATGTTAGAATAAACAAGTTGTTTTGTTGTTACCAGTCGACTCATGCTTTGCCGGGACCTTCGGATGCTTCCAGTTGTACCCCAGGCCGCCAGGCCAACGCTACCCTTGGGGCTTGCGACCCAGGTGCAACAACGGGCGTCAGCGCCGAGTTCCCAACAACTCGCGCCAGCGGTGCGATTACAACAACTGTCTGCCAGCGGTGAGATCGCGACAACGGAGGCCAGCAGCGAAGATATGCAGTTGACTGTATGCTGAGCAGCTCAACGACCATCCGGGAGCAGTGCAACGAGCCCTGTGTGATGACTGGTTGCCTGCAGCGGAACGACTGCGCTGAATTCTTGGCTGCGAGGTTTGGTGAGTGCGGGACTTTCTTCTTCTGAGCTTTGCCAGGCTTTTGTTAGTGTCAGAAACAGAGCTGGTAATTGTGGTTGTCGTTGCTGCCGGGTTAGATTGCGGCAAGACAATAACAGGCAGTAGAGAAAGCAGCATTCAGAGCAGCCATGGATTTGAAGTCGTTGCGCAAACCGAAATTGTTGGAGCTTGCAAGAGAGTTGGGTCTGGATGTCTCGGACAAACTCAGAAAACCAGAACTGCTAAAGGCTATTCTTGAGTTAGAGGCTGAGGATGACGAGCTGTCGGAATGCCTTGAGACTATTGAGGAGAGGTCAAAAAGACAGGAGCGCGAACTTAAAGAGCAAAAAGAGAAAGAAGAGCGTGAACGTAAAGAAGAGAAAGAAAAAGAAGAGCGTCAACACGCTTTGGAAATGAAGCGTCTCGAGATAGAGATGGAACGCGCTCGTAATGGAAGTCAGGCACACGGTGCAGGAGAACGAGTATTGTTCAAAATGACTGACCTGATGCGGCCGTTTAAGCTTGGAGAGGACATTGGTTTGTTCCTGGTTAACTTTGAGCGAACGTGCGAGAAGCAGGGGTTCTCTCGGGAAACGTGGCCACAGCGCTTGCTCACTTTGTTACCCGGCGAGGCGGCCGACGTAGTCGCTCGCTTGGATAGAGAGGAGGCAGAGGATTTCGACAAAGTGAAATCGAGTCTGCTAAAAAAGCACAGGCTGTCAGCAGAGGCGTTCCGTCGGAAGTTTCGGGAAAATGAGAAAGGCAGAAGTGAGTCATACACAGAGTTTGCGTACAGGCTTATGTCAAACATGCAGGAGTGGCTCAAAGAAGAGAAAGCGTTTGGTGACCACGATAAAGTTCTGCAGTGTTTCGGGCTAGCACAGTTTTATAGTCGGTTACCTGAGAACGTGCGGTACTGGGTCTTGGATAGGCCAGACGTTTGTACGGTGGCTAAAGCCGCTGAGCTAGCCGAGGAGCTTGTGACGCGTCGGGCTCGCGGAGCTAAGGACGGTCAAAAGGGTGAATTTGGCTCGAAGTTTGAGAGGCCGAAGTTCACACCCATGAGAGCAAAGGGGAACACACGTAGTGCGGATGCGAGTGAAAACAGTGCGACCGAACCTTAGGAGACGGCGGCAGCCGAAGCCGAACGCAGAAAGCGGTTCGAGATGAGGCAAGCGCGCGTGTGTTATACGTGCCAGAAGCCGGGTCACTTTTCGGCGCAGTGTCCGGACAGAAAGCGGGTCGAGATGAGGCAAGCGCGCGTTTGTTATACGTGCCAGAAGCCGGGTCACTTTTCGGCGCAGTGTCCGGAAACAAAACCAAAAGTTGTGTTTTTGTCAATATGCAGCACTGACGAGAACATGAAGCTTCTCGAGCCTTACATGCGAGACCTCCTCGTGAACGGGAAAGAGTGCCGAGTGCTTCGCGATTCCGCAGCTACGATGGATGTAGTTCACCCCTCTTACGTAGAACCCCATATGTTCACGGGCGAGTGCGCATGGATCAAGCAAGCCGTGGAAGCTCATAGCGTGTGTCTGCCCGTAGCAAAAGTGCTTATTGAAGGACCTTTCGGAGCGCTTGAGACGGAGGCGGCAGTGTCATCTATGCTGCCCCCCCAGTACCCGTACCTATTTTCAAACAGGTCCGATCACCTCCTGCGCGAGAAGGGGCTTTTGTTTGGTGAGGCTAGCGTTCAGGCCTTAACCAGATCGAAGGTTCGGGAGCTCGCTGCAAAGGCGGTAGTTGCGGGGCCGACGTTATCAAACAATGAAAAAGGGTCAGAGGCGCAGCAAGCCGATATTCAGAGCACGCCCGAACTGAATAAAATTGAGTCTGTAACGTTAAAGGCACCAGATACTGGAGAGGAAATTGCCGATGCGGGAAAGTTAGAAGAGCTATCTGCAGATTTGCTCATCGCGCCTACGTCAGACGGACTTGATAGGTTGCTAAAAGTCAGCCGGTCGGCTTTGGTAGCCGAGCAAAAGAAGGATGGCAGCCTAGAAAACATACGCTGCATTATCAAGGAAGGTATCGCCAAGAAAAATGCTCGCTTTGTGGAAAGAGGTGGGGTCCTGTACCGGAAGTATCTAGACCGCAGGGGAGTGGAGTTCGATCAGCTGATCGTGCCTCAGTGCTACCGCCAGGATCTGTTGCGCTTGTCGCACGGGGGTTCGTGGTCCGGACACCTAGGAGTTAAGAAAACTAAGGACCGTCTCTTGCAAGAGTACTATTGGCCAGGGTGTTTTCGGGACGGAGACCATTTCGTGAGGACATGTGACACCTGTCAGCGGGTGGGCAAACCAGGGGACAAATCGAGGGCGCCGTTGAGATTGGTACCTATCATTACGGAGCCTTTTAGACGGCTCGTTATTGATACAGTGGGACCTCTGCCGGTAACAGCCACAGGGTACAGACACATTTTGACTGTGATCTGCCCAGCGACAAAGTTCCCTGAAGCAGTGCCGCTTAAAGAACTCAGCTCAGTTGAGATAGTCAATGCACTACTGTCCATATTTGCGCGAGTTGGTTTTCCTGCGGAAATCCTATCAGATCAGGGCACAGTGTTTACTAGCGCTTTGACGACAACTTTTCTCGAAAGGTGTGGGGTAAAGCTGTTACACAGCTCAGTGTACCACCCACAGTCGAATTCCGTTGAGAAGCTCCACTCCGTCATGAAGCGCGTGTTGAGAGCCTTGTGTTTTGAACATCAAACTGACTGGGAGCTGTGTCTGCCTGGGGTGATGTTTGCATTACGGACCGCGTCGCATGCGGCTACGGGGTTTTCGCCAGCTGAGCTGGTGTACGGTCGCTCGCTTCGGTCTCCGCTTCGCATGCTTCGAGAATCGTGGGAAGGCAGGGGCGACGACCCAGTCGTGGTGGAGTACGTGCTTAAGCTCCTCGAACGCTTAAGAAGGGCACAGGAGTTGTCAGGTGAAGCAATGGCAAAGGCCCAGCAGAGGGCCAAGGTTTGTTATGATCGGACCGCCAGGGCCCGTCGTTTTGAGGTGGGCGATGAGGTCATGATATTGCGCACATCGCTAAACAACAAACTAGACGTGCAGTGGGAGGGCCCAGCACGAATTGTTCAGAAACTGTCGGACGTTAACTACGTGGTGAGTCTGCCAGGAAAGCGGAAAGCACAGCAAGTTTTCCACTGTAATCTGCTCAAACCTTATAGACAAAGGGAAGCAGTGGTGTGCATGATGGTAAACGTTCCTGAAGAGCTTCCGGTCGAGCTTCCGGGACTAGGCTCAGTGACGAACAGGGAAGACACCGATCAAGTCATTAGTGACTTAATCAGTAGAGCATCGCTGTCGCCTGAGCAGAAAACCGAACTACACCAGCTCTTACAAGAGTTTCAAGGTCTGTTCTCTGAGAGGCCTGGTAGGACTTCTGTCCTTACTCATGACATAGAACTTACCTCCCCAGAGCCAGTACGATCCAAGGCGTATCGGGTGTCACCCCGCCAGAGCGATATTATGGAGGCTGAGGTAAAGAAAATGCTACAGCTCGGTGTTATTGAGGCAGGTGAGAGTGATTATACCTCCCCTTTGATTTTAGTTGAGGTACCGGGCAAGGAACCTCGTCCTTGCGTCGACTACCGCAGGCTTAATTCCATCACTAAGGATCAAATTTATCCGATCCCTAACATCGAGGAGCGCCTTGAGAAAGTTAGTAGCGCTCAGTTTATTTCCACCCTAGATCTTGTCAGGGGTTATTGGCAGGTTCCACTTACAGAAGAGGCTAGTAGGTATGCGGCGTTCATTTCACCAATGGGAACATTCCGTCCTAAAGTGTTGAGTTTTGGTTTGAAGAACGCGCCATACTGTTTTTCAAGCCTCATGGATAAAGTGTTGCGGGGACAGCAAGAATTCGCTTTACCGTATCTAGACGACGTAGCGATATTCTCCGCATCCTGGTCTGAGCATATGGCACACTTGCGGGCAGTGCTAACCCGCCTGCGCGAAGCGGGCTTGACAGTCAAGGCTCCCAAGTGCCAGTTAGCACAGGCCGAGGTTGTCTACCTCGGTCACGTGATTGGTCAGGGTCGTCGCCGCCCCTCTGAAATAAAGGTGGCCGCTGTGCGAGACTTCCCGCAACCGCGCACGAAGACCGATATTCGGTCGTTCTTAGGTGTCGCCGGCTACTATCAGAGGTACATCCCCAGGTACTCTGATATCGCGGCTCCCCTGACGGATGCTCTAAGAAAAACAGAGCCCCAAACAGTCGTATGGGATGAGACAAAGGAAAGAGCTTTTAGCGCCCTAAAGAGTGCCCTAACAAGCCAGCCTGTGCTACGATCGCCAGACTATACAAAAGGGTTCGTTGTTCAGTGCGATGCTAGTGAGCGAGGCATGGGCGTTGTACTGTGCCAACGGGAAAATGGAGAGGTAGAACACCCCGTCCTGTATGCTAGTCGTAAGCTGACCAGTCGTGAGCAGGCGTATAGCGCCACAGAGAAAGAGTGTGCGTGTCTTGTGTGGGCCGTTCAGAAATTGTCATGCTATCTAGCCGGCTCGAGGTTTATCATTGAGACGGATCACTGCCCTCTCCAATGGCTGCAGACCATCTCTCCCAAAAATGGCCGCCTCCTGCGCTGGAGCCTCGCTTTGCAACAATATTCCTTTGAGGTGCGTTACAAAAAGGGGAGTCTCAACGGTAACGCCGATGGCTTAAGTCGAAGCCCCTAACGTAGGAATCAGCCTCAAAATTGTTTGTTACTGATGTTTTTCTTCCTGAGGCAGGATTTTTAACATATTGCTTTTGTTTAGTGTTTCAAAGTGATGACATGCTTTCTAGTGCAATTTTCCAATTTGTGGACGCGTTCTGAGTGCTGCTAGACTACTGTAGGGAACTAGGCAGTGGTATAAAAGGGGAAAGAGCCTGGCAGGGCTTAGTGAGGGTTGTGCCGTGCTTGCTGACTGAGCGGTTGAGTTTCAGAGTAGTTCTAACGCTTGCCGGGAACGAGAACAAAAATGTGAACTCTCCCGAAGTCACTTTGCAGTGTCCCGTGCGAACCTGAACGAGAGAACGAGGCCTTCTCTGTGCGCTGCGCTCAAGAAACGTCGAGGGACGCCCGACTTCGGTTATGAGCATCATCGAGCGACATCCCTCCGGACAGCGGATGCAGTCCCCTGACCATCGGGATCTCCTTCCCCCGGCGGGGCGGTCTGTTACGTTTCGCCTACGACGCGCGGTATAGCCGGCGCGGATGCAACGGACGCCGGGGCTTCGTTCAAAGCGGCAGACATTTTGGCCCGTTCGGCGCCGCCGCTACGCCTCCCTGCCAAGCGCGTCCAGGCATGTTCCAATGCCACGTGTCTTCATGTGCGTGTGTGAGTGTATGTGCATATTGGTGCCCACGCTTGTCGAAGCGCGGTAGCCGGGGAGAGGAGCTCCCAACAACTGTGAAGCGAGGGGGTCTGACAAGCGCCGACACGACGGCTGCTCCACCTTCTCTTCCCATTGTGCCCGAGTGGCGCCGACACGACGCTGCGCCACCTTATCCCATTGTTCCCGAGCGGCACAGTCACGTGCTCGTCTATAGAGGGGTTCCTTCTCGCCCTCAACTGCGAGAGTACAAAAGCAGCTGCCCCCGGACGCCAAAGAGGGCTCCGATTTCTTCTGTTGAGTAAAGTGCACTCCCGTCTCTCTACTTCGGTCAACCTGACCGCCAACTCTTTGCGATGTTAGAATAAACAAGTTGTTTTGTTGTTACCAGTCGACTCATGCTTTGCCGGGACCTTCGGATGCTTCCAGTTGTACCCCAGGCCGCCAGGCCAACGCTACCCTTGGGGCTTGCGACCCAGGTGCAACAACGGGCGTCAGCGCCGAGTTCCCAACAACTCGCCCCAGCGGTGCGATTACAACACAGGTCTAGCCGTGGGAAGGTGGTCACGTATTCGTCGACGTGCCGGGGCCTACGTGAAATAACCGGCGCGTCGGCAACTGAAGAGCACCCTATCCGCCACACAAGAACAGGGGGGGGGGACCCTTTCCTCCTCTTTCTGCATGGCGGCGACGGTGTTCTATGCAGTCACGTTATCTTGACTCTCTAGCGGCGTCAGCGGCATCCAGCGGTATCAGTCGGTCGCTGCTAGCGCTGGGGGGATGAAAGGGGGGCGGAGCTGGTTACGAGGCCGACGACAACGCCGACGACGATGCGAAACCCAGGAACGGACGCCAAAGAGCTGCGCTCTAATATATTTTGACTTACTCCATACAACATTCGGCAACATGCATTTGGTCACGTCTACTTAGAGTGCATCGGCATGCTTTTTTAACTCTGGCTAAAGTTAGCAGGGGCACCCTGTACATTATTGGCGTTGGGTTACCCGCCGCGGTGTAGCTGCTGGGGTGTTGCGCGGCTGCGTACGAGACAGCAGGATCGAATCCCGGCCGCACCTGGAACGACCGTGTCCCGTGCATGGGCAGCGTGTCGGTCAAAATTAATCCGGAGTCCCCCACTATATGGCGTGCCTCAAAATCGAATCGTGGTTTTGGCACGTAAAACCACGGAATTCAACTCAATGGCGTTGGGATGGTCGATTAATTTTTATACGATTGACGGTTACTCATTCATATTTTTAGCCTGTAATCGATCCAATAATCGCTTTTGATGCAGGGTTTTCCATCGATTAATTTATTAATCGAAATTCTCGCCGGACACTTGTGAATAGCTCGAAGAGCAGTTATCTACTTTTGTATGATCCTACTTCAATTTTCGAGAGGTGGGCACCTCTCAAACAATGAAATAGGGTCCTACAAAAGTTTCAAACACAAGTGCATAAACGTTTGATAAAGATTAACTTCTTAAAGACTACATATAGTTGGCACTTCTGGCTTTTGAAAATCTAAACAATATATGTTATTAAATGGCACCTAGTGCACAATTAAATAAGGTACATGGCACTATAGTAAATCCTTGTACAGTACAGTTAAACGAGAAATAAGAAAATCGCGGAAGTGAAAGGTGAAGTCCAACTGAAATAAGCAAGAAATTGCAATATGCACAGGGGGAAAAAATATTACTGGTTTAGGACTTGAAAGCACATGCTCTTTTCTACAAAGCACAGGAATGTCAATTGGCTGGGATGTTTGGTTGAAATGTTCGGGCGCTGTAGTAGATATGCTGGAATCGACGTGAACCCTATCGCTATGTCAACCTACGTGCTCCAAACCGGCGCGCCTACTGTGCCATCACGTCTTTAGGGAACTAGTAGTGGCACGGCGATCGACAACTGGGAGGCCTGGAACAACAGGAATTGCGAGGGAATTTCAAGCCTACAGGCGGCGTGGTGGCACTTTAGGGAACAGCACAGCGACTGTCGCCATTCCAATGCGATTTCGAATTTTCGCGCCACTCCTGTCAAACCCTCGAAAACATCGCTTATTAAATGAAAGACGGACATAGATGAAGGTCCATCGTGTCGCGGGATGCACGTAGTCGAATAATCACACATCGACCATACCGGTCTGCGCACACGTTTCGCGCGGCGCTTCTGAACGATGACGCCGCAACTGAATATTTACGCTGAGCAATTAAATAGTGTAGGCAATCTGTCCCCTCACTTTTGAAAGTGTGCTGCACACTGGAAAATCCAAGGAAACAACATCTGAGGCCAAGTTTTCTTTCATAACTGCGCCCACACAAGTATGCTCTTTTTGATAGCGCAGCTCCTAGGCGCCCGTTCCTGCGGCAAGCGTCAACGTTATCCCTCGTAACCGAGCGAACGAACACAGCGAAGGATGAAAGCGAACGCGGAGCGCAGCGGGAGATGAAAGACTGCGTGAAGAGAGTGCGAGGAGGAAAGCGGAGGAGGAGTGTGCATCGAAACCGTGAGAAGACAAGCATAGTGCCGCGTACGACGGGTTTTGCGGCGACGACGGCTACGAGATGGCCCCAGTGCAGCGCGCGTCTTCGGCATGGAAACAAAGCGCTGCGTGAGCGGAGATGCGGCGGCGGCTGTGAATCGCGCCCACGCTTAACCCACGTGCTGCCTCTCGCGATCTCTCGATTAGCGAGGCAGTCGCGCCACACTTCGCTCCGTTTGCAACGTGCCGCACGAGACAGGTTGTTTGCGCCAGGCAATATATCGCGGAATGAAAGCACGTATACAGCTGCACTCAAATTTCACATTAGGGAGTATTGTAATCGTCGGGGATGTTTTTTTACGGGACGGATACAGTGCATAAGTACAGCAGCCAATGAAAATGGGAAGTAATCGAAGCTTATGCTATTAAAGGGACCCTGAAACGCTTTTGACGATTTTATACAAACGTACTGAGTCGTCAGAGTAGGTCCTTCTGATCATTAATTGACACATCTAAGTGCTCTGCGTAAAGCGTGTAATTTATTATAAGGTTTTAAAAATGCACATCGCTGCCGATCGTAGCGCACTGCTCGGCGGAATTTTAAGCCGCCCCTAACCATATGACCGAAATCACCCATATGACGTCAGTGGGGCGAGCTATCCGATTGGCTGACCAGGGCACGTGATCGATAATTTTTCCAGCTTTATGGTAAACAAATGATCTTCGTAATAGTTGGAATGTTAGTTAATTTGTTCTTATAAAAAGAAAGTAGCATAAAGAGAATGCACAAGAACAATTTTTCAGTACACTTAAGCACTTCCGGCACACAGCAAGTGTCGTCTGCTTGTGTTACAACGTACAACGACGAGAGCTCCGCGTTTAGAGTTGGTCTCAGTCTTTTCGCGAGCACTATGATTCGACTTTGTTGCCTTGTGGACTGCAAACGTAGCGACTGGCAATATGTCAAGCTGCGACATCGTGTCCTTCTGCAAGGCAGCGTACGAGCGCGCTGGCTGCTGCGCATCGGACTGCCGCTATACGATCGGTGCCAGGATTTGCGCGTTTGTGGCCGTCACTTTACACCGGAAGATTACTAACGCAATAGCGTTTCGCGAGTCCCGTATTAGGGTAAATATAAGCGCAAGGGGACAGGGTCTGGCCGCTTGACTGAGCCGTAACGGGTGAGCCGAGATGAGCAGAAGGGCAAATGTGAATGGTCTGCACGGTGCAGCCACCTGGTGGCATAGAGCTCAACCATACACAGTAGCAGCAACGAAGCGTATTCTTCTTTGCTGCTGGTGCGTATTTTTCGCAGGAGTGTAATCATCAACACGTTGTTTTTATAAATGTTTAAAATGTTTTACACTTGGTTACAGCAATATTAGCGCTTTGTTTGGCTGGTTAAGCGCTGCGCCAACAAGTGTCTGGACCGTGCAGACCGATCAGGCCGCTCACGTACGTCTACGCCAAAGTTCCTTCAACAGCTTGAGTTCATGCCTCCAGTCATTTGCCGAAATGACCAGCTTGCCTGTGGTTAACGAAATACCAGACACGTTCGGCGCTACGACAGAATGCTCGCAACGCACGCTGCTTCGATAGCTCTCGCTTGGGGTCGACAGCCAAGTGGCTAGCGGAGAGGTTTCGCGCGGGCGGGGGCGGGCTCCAAAACAACCGGAAGTGGACGATGTGACGTCGCATCGTGACGCAGGACCAGTGAAGGCGGAGCTTAGCTCCGCTCGCTCGGTGAACGAGTTGAGGAGGAAAAGCGTGGCTGGGGAGGAGGGTAACTTCTAATCGCTTGTAGCTCCATTAATACGTAACGCTTCACTTAAATTGTGGTGCGAATGTTCTACTTAAGCTGTACCCTACGCGTCTACAAAATTTGTCCGAACCGTTTCAGGGGCCCTTTAAGGTTGCTCCACATTGCATATGTATCATCGCGCCTTCCTTAGCTCTCACCAGGGAAGAGATTGGCTTAATCGGCGACAATCAACGGCATCGGTAGGCTTGGGAAGCAGCCTGGGCATGCGATGATCCTGTGGCCGCATCGCCCAAATGTTGCCATCTTTTTCTGTGAAGGTCCGCGGGGCTCCCGGTACGAGGATGAACTGACTGAGCGGGGCTGGGAGTTTTCGTCCGAGCTCATCTCTCGGTATACTGCGGTGCAAGACCGGCAAGTAGGCCTTTTTATTTTTGTTACTGAGACGGTTCAGAGCGAGGAAATGTGCACAATGGCAGAGGTGTTCGCTACTTGCTGTCCTGATGGCCCGCCAAATGCTCAAAGCGAGCAGCGCGTATCGGGCTGTGTAGGGTTCAGATTTTCAAGCCAAATATTTTTTTTTTGTTTCGGATCAAAACCTGATCGGTTTTAATCCGCATATATTATTTTCGGTTTGTTCGTGCAATAATTGATTCACATAAAGGGATCTACTGGTACCTTTCAGTTCAATAATATATTATGCTTTGCCGGTGTAATTGTCGGCGCCGCATGTTCTGACCGCTGGCTCCTCGTTTTGTTTAGTTTGTGCTGTGGAGTCACCGGCCGCGTGGCGCCATCGCCATCGCAGCGGGGCTCGTGCGCCCGGGCCGCGAGCCCGGCACGGCGACTGCACGAAGGTTGGCCCGCACGCCGTCTCCGAGAGCCTCGGCTGGCCACTGGCTCTGAAACCACGCGCAGTGCTCGGACACTTGGGTGCGCAATCATTCCCAGATAGCGAAGGGTTAATTGTAGGACTAGATGTTCGACGAGTAAAAATGGTAACGCCTGGCACTTGCCGATCAGCCTTTTTGTCCATATGTCGCAACCTTGCGATCTCAGTAAATACGGAAGCTTTCGTCCGTAACGCTTACCATTCTAGCTAAGCTATATAAATCCACAGCGTAATTCCCGTAAGGTTCAAACTTGTGTTATTCCTGGACATAATTTACTGTGGTGTCCTTTCTTCCCGCGTTTCATGTTTCTCCCAAACATCGACCTTTTTTGATCAAAACCAAGTTAAAGAAGGGGGGGAACGTGTGTGTGCGCGCGCGTGTAACTCTGAACCTCGCTTAATCGTGTTCCTTATTTGCCAACGATTGGTGCCCGAACGTTGAGTGACTCACAGTGCTTGTATCTGTAGCCGTCTGCAAGCCATTGTGATTTATCTATGTATCTTCACCCCTGGTTCCTCGTCAGCAGTGCCTTGTATGTGCGTGGCCGTCGACGTTTCTTTTTTCTTTGTGCCACGCCGGTCGCCAACAGTGCACCAGGCATGAATCACGGCACTACAGCAGCGAGTTCTATTTACATTTATTTACACGGGCAGCAAAACGGCAGTCGCCGACTCCACGAGCACGTCGCACAACACATTGTTGCCCTCAACAGGGCGACGCAACGCAAGAGCAGTGGTTCATATAACGTTTCGGGAACGGTCTGTTGCTCTGCACTGTCATGCATCAACAAGACCGGAGCGGAAATGTAACGAGGCAGTCGCTCCTTCCATAACTCGGTCTCCTCCCGTATGATCCCTTTCTTAAAGCGCCGGCAACCTCGCGGATAAAATGTCCAATTCTAGGAGCGCGGTTCCTTGTCGAAGAGACAGCTCTCGAAGTTTGGACAATTGTCTTTGCAAAAGGTTTCCAACGAAGAGGATTAATCAATCGTCCACATATGGAGGCAACGCCTGATCAGTATTGAAACGCTCCTGTACTTTATGTTAATTAAGAGATACCTGCATTAAACGCAATATCAGTTGCATTCTTTCTTTCTCGCAAAGAAACGTTAAACCTATACGCATTGACTCGAATATTAATGAGGCGTTTCACCTGGCCTTTATAAAAATAAACTTAGTCTATAGAATGTAGATTGTCTGTAGACATCATATAGGCAGCTCTGGCTTGTTATGTGGCCTAGTCCTTTTGATTTAGAGAACTACACATGCTGCCTGTAGAGAGAAGTCGTAAAATACATATCATTTGGTCTATTGTGGTCCGTGCTTCGAATACGTTGTTTCCAGAAAGTATGTATAGACATTAGTCAGTAGAAAGTGTGGGGTCATAAGTGCCCCGGATGGCTATAGCCAATCCGTACACATAACCGCAAAGCATCTGTGTACTTTTTATGCACTACCCAAATTAATTTTCGGGAGCTTAAGAGCCTTGCACACATCGAAGCATCAATGGGCGCTATTGTTTCCCGCACGTTCGCTGCATGCCGCGAGGTGGCGCCTGTCGTCTCGGAAGCCAGCGCTCGAGCGTTGCGCGCCGTCGTCTGCTCGTGGAGCGGCGTGGCTTGGAATCTTGCATCAGGGCGCGCGGTGCACCACGGGTCCTGCTGCTGCCGCGGCGGTGACGTCTCCACGGTGACAGGTCTGTTGTGCAGGCTCGGCTAAAGTGCGGGGATGGTGCCCGAGATGGGCGGTGACGACGACCCTGGGATCTGCGCACGCGCACAAAGACGCTGTTTGAAATACCACATAAGAGAGACATCAAATCAAGTCCCGCGATCCATTCAACATATCTCTTTGGCGGAAAACTGTTGGCGATAACGTAGAATGCGAAGACCAAGAGGTCTTTTTTTTTTTCGCCCTAACGGCGGCTCCATTTCTGTGAATGTGACGTCACCAATTTCATTGTGTTTTTGTCTATTTATGCCATGGAGGAAGTTTCCTTCCTCCATGATTTAAACACTTCCATGCGGACAATGTAGTAGCCGGGTTTAAACGTGTCCTGTTTCCCAACGCACTTTGCTTTATCAACATGCGATTGACTAGTCTCGAGCGGACGCTTTCGAACATCGTGTCACAGGAAGCTAAAATGGGCATATCGATATGACGTCGAACCTACTTTCTCACTCTGCGCCCTTTTCCGAACTTCAAATTACGGTGAGGAAGATCCATTTGGTATTAAAGTATTGCCATGTACCAGTCTAGCCTAAATGTTTTTTTCTCCGGTGTAACGAAGCCTCAAAGAAAGCTTCAGATGCAGCTTGTTCAGTCACTTCATGGACGCCATAATGGAGCACCATGCCAGTGCGGCTGAAGACAAGCAGCTTTACAAAATTTCATTTTCTCTGTTGGTATCAGTGGAAGCCATTTCCTCGACGGAAATTATCTATTGCTTTCGTTATGATAGTTATTTAGTCATGCAAGCGTGGTAAGCTGATACAGGGGGAAGAAGGGCTTGTGACAGTGTAATGCTTTTATTCATTCTATTTCATCCTGGTTTCAACGTCGAGTGACCTGATGAGACGAGAATGCGGTTAATCAGTTGCAGCACACAGATATGTTGGTGCGTGAACTAATACACGAACGTTCGGCAGGATGACACAACTTAGAGCGAGATGGCCCTGTTGTGCTTGCGCCGGCTTCGGCGGTGCGTCCAGTGTTCGACTCACTTATATATGGAAGCCACACGCTCAAGAGAAACAGGTGGGAGAAGCACAGCTGCTAATGTTCGTGTTTCGCGAGCGTCTTTATATTGTCGACAATATTATTCATGTGGGACAATTGTACTTAGGAAAGGCTGGCCGGGTCGCGGCCTTCACAATTTAGCACTGCGTTTATTATAGACTGTTTGCTAAATTTAAAAAAATTAAATTATGGGATTTTACGTGCCAAAACCTAGACATGATCATGAAGCACGCCGTAGTGGGCGCGACTCGGGAAATTTTGACAACCTGGGGATCCTTGACGCGCACCTAAACCTAAGTGCACGGGTGTATTCGCATTTCGCCCCCGTCGAAATGCGGCCACCGTGGCCTAGGCTGGTTGCTACATGAATATATACAGGGTGCTTTAGCGAAAACTTTCAAAAATCTTTAAAAGTTGCCTGTGGCAGATATTGCAATTCTAGTTCATGAGCTGGTCAACTCGAAGCGGCGGACAATACTTGCACAAGAAAATTGAAATGCAAAATCGACTAATTAATAAAATTGTACTAATTAACTTCTTAACTAATTGCATTATGGCCCATAGTGCAATTTACAAATTCTAGCTGCGGAGTTCACGAGGCGGATCGACTTGAAAAGAATTCTCAGGACGACACCAGTTTCGAGTTCTAAATTTCCGAACTTTGCGGAGAAATGCATTGGCGTTCAGTTAATTTGTTCTCAAAACGTCGTTTCATGCACTGAAGCACGCAAGTAACTCGAGCCTTTACTTGCGACCTCCTGGCAGAATATCACCAAGGATTAATCACAGCTATGCTTTCATGCCTTATTCCTCCAGAGTTGATGTCTTTAAGCATTCTTTCTTGGCTAAAACAATTGTTGACTGGAACAAACTTAATTCCGAGGTTTTTGAAAATGTTGACTCTGTGGTTTCCTTTGAAAGAAATTTGGAAATGTTGTTTCACTAATCCTAAGCGTATATATATATATATATATATATATATATATATATATATATATGCCTTGTATATAATTACTGATTAATTATTTTTTCGCATGCAAAAATAATTAATCATAATTAAAATAAATAACTTTGTTATAAGATTGTATTTCCCACCCTGTAACAGCCCGAAAAGGGCTCACAGTATGGACAAATAAATAAATAAATAAACAGCGTGCAGACGGGCACAAGGAAGGGATTTCTTTTTTTTCTCAGCTCGGTCCTGGCACGCTGCTCGCGCGATCGTCGACTGGAGAGCCTTCAGTTCACATCGCTGGACAGTTATTTCATTGTCGCGTTTTTCTTTCTTCTTCTTTCTTTTTCTTTTTTTTTTTCGTAAGCAGGTCTTCTGTGCTTCGACTGTCTGTGTCTCTCTCTCGTCGCACTGTCTGTGGCACCTTGGTCGCGTGCTAACACAATCGAGCAGTCCTATTCTTCTTTCTTTCTTTTTTTTAATTTTTTCTCGGGCTCGTGGACACTGTAATAGATAGGCCGGTATAATCCGCTGAGTAATTTTTGTAAATGCCGCATAGTGTTTTCTCTGACTAGGCTTAATATCGAATTTTATTACTTTAATTATTTGCACTTACTCGTTATTTGATTAGAGTGAGATATTTATTTATATTGTTATAATAAATAAATGGCGGCGAGAATTAATGACTAGCGTTTTCTTTTTTCATTTCGAGCCTGAACTGTGACACCGTTATTGATGACGTCAGTCTGACCTCACTACAACTTCAGGTATATTTCTGACCATATCTTGGCAAATTTATACAGCTAAATTCGTAACCAGCGACCGGGGCTAGGGCGAGGGGGCTGGGAAAGCAGCATACCAACAAAAAGATTTCGGGGACGGGGAGGGAGGGGGGGGGGGGGAGTCCACCTTTGGCTACGCCACTTTGTATACGTGTGAGTGAAACTTTGTAATCAGTACAGCTAAAGTCGCACGGTGATTTGGCGCGCAAGGATAGTACGCGATAGCTACACACGGTTTCAATAAGCCTGCTCCCGCTAAAAAGATCAACCGGGCTTCGGCCGCCCGAATGCGAGGCAATGAAGCTCGAACAACGGTTGTGGACTAGAAACGCTCGGCGTCACCATTACCATGTATGCGGTATAACATTCGTACCAACGAATAGCTACAGATAGACGTATTTTTCTGGAATAAGAGATTGCAACAGTTTACAGACATGCTACTTGACACCACAGAATCTATACAGGGTGTCCCAATTGTCATGTACAAAGATTTAATACTATGCAAATGCCACGTAGCTGGACCGAACAAAGGTAATGTTGTTTACTGTCGCTTGGAGATACTAAGACTATCTTTTTCATTCTGCCTAATTGCATAATTAGGCTTAATTAATTAATCAACTTCTCGAATATTATCATTAAATGAAAAGCGTCAATGACAGAATTGTAGAGCGGCATGAAAAACTCCCGACGCGGCTTTCTGTTGCTCAATACGCGCTACACCAGAGTGTTTTTCCGAGCGCGAAAGAAGCCTGCGAATACAAGCAAAATTGCCGCGCGACTGGCCGGTGGAGGCCGGTCACATTGCCTTGGTAACAGGATTACCTTGGTTCGTTCAAGCCACGTGGTATTTGTATGCTTTTAAATGTTTGGCTCAAGTTGCGTGAAACACCCTGTACACCTCTTCAAGAAGTTTTCCGTACGTCATGTAAGTTGGTCGGTTGAGTGTAAATGGTTTCCGCGCTATGTTTCGCTTCCTATCTGCGCACATTGTACTCGATCTCTATTTACTTTATTTTTATGTAGGGATTATTGTGTCCGTATTATAGGCGGATACACTGTATGTACTCCTGCTTGGGCCATGCCGATGAAAACCGAAAGTGTTGATACGCTGATGCAAGAAGCGAAATACAATTTCTTTGTGGTGGACAGCTATACCGAGGCCTGTGTACTCCAGTCTAGGGAGGATGCGATTTTCTCAGCATCAAAGGTGTTGCGACAATGTCGCGAGACGTGCGACTTAGAGGAGCGTCAGATCAATCTTTCGGCATTGAGAATGTGCTTGCCAAAAGTAGCATCGTTTGGGACCCCAGTGGTCTTTAGTCAACGCATGCGTTCCGCGAGCTTACTTTCTTGTATAATCAACTGACACCTCACAACGAAAGGAAGTATCATTCACGACAGCGCAGCCACATGTACTCTGCTGCCTCCAGTAACGCTCGTTTGACAGTCGGGGACAAACATATATTTCTCGTAGTAGGTGACACACTGGGGAAAAGCTGCGCCGTCCAGACGAGAAAAAAATAATATTGTCGGAGCGAGTTGTGGAGCAGTTGATTGGTGAAACCATTTCGATTTTCCACGGTTATGTTTATTATGTAGCTTTTTGTCCCGAAGCCACGTCACACATACGGCTGTCCATGTGGCAGCGGGTCCGATAGCGTTGCGTCAGCGCCTGCGATGACAGAGCGTCGACGGTCGCTTGCTACTGCAAACAAAGAATCTGCTTCCAATCGACGATTCAGAAAGAATCTTGTCTATGTCAGCGCCTGATCGAAGGAGGACCGCCTGACGACAGAGCAAGAAGAGCGATAGAGCTTTGACGACAAAGCGAAGCCGATGAGTGAATCAATACAACGGACAGAGAGGTACAGGACCGAAAATCGAAACATCACTATCGAAACTGGCTGCGGCCAGAAATAGCTGAAAGCACAAGACACGTGATTGAACGTATACCCTTTTAAAGGCGCAAACTGTGCAGAGAGATTATAAATGTCCAGCCTCAATTTTCGACCAAGACCGCCAGCAGCGCCGGCGTCCAAGTGGCGCCGAAGGAATCGTCGGATGCTGAAGACGCGCGTGTCTCCGCGCGAAGGAAACGAACGCTGTCCTGCGTGTCACACTGCATGCACCGTTCTGCTCGGGACCAACCTTTGAGGAGCGGACGCTAGGAAGGCACAGCGACAGCAGCGGCTTCGGAAACAGCAGCCGGGAACACAAGCGAGGACGACGAAACGTGGGCCGCCATATTGGTCCTCTCTAGACGACCGCGCAGCAGGCTGGCAACAAGCTCCACGGGGGCGCCGCAGACGTCCTTTGATGCCTGCGAGTCGGCGGCGACGCCTCCGCCGCGTCCTGCGGCTGCTGCTCGGCCGCCGGGAGCGGGGAAGCCGCCGGTGGAGGTCCGATGGCCGCGGACAGCGCGGCGGCCACCAGACGCGCCGCGAGGTGGGCCTCGGCCCTCAGCTGCGTCCGTGCGCCGGCCAGGGCGTCGCGGACCAGGCGACCGGCCAACGGCTCCCACAAAAGCCGCTGCTCGTCCGGCATCGCGGCGGCGGGCACCGGCCGCTGCCACCGATCGATCCGCGGGGCTGTGCGCGGGGGGGGGGGGTTGCTGGCGGCGCTGCCGTCGCTCACCGTCCGTGCGCCACGGGACGAGCGAAGCCGTTGGGCCAAGTCCACTCGCCGAGCGATTATAAAAGATTCACGGCTCCTTGTGCAGAGCCGACTGGCGTCGTGGTCGCTTCCCATCGACCGCCGCGGCAGGAGCCTCGCTCCGCCGGTCGCGGACTGTTTTGAGCGCACTCGCGCTGCCTGCGACGTGTTGCCTCAACGGAGGAAACATCGGACTCGGGCATGGCTGCTGCGGAACCACGCGTGGACATTGCGTACGCGAGCATAAAGGGTTCGTTTGCGGTGCGTCAAACCCATATGCGCACCGTGCAGTTAGGCCGAGGAAATGAAGAATTGAGGTCCATTCACTGTGTCTCGTGAGCAGTGCTCCATCGTGCGTCGTCACGGTTGGTGCCAACTGCCCTGTAGGCCGCGTTCGGAAGCAAACTCCGCAGAAACAGAGGAGCTCACCCTGAACGTGTCAAGCTGTGGTGGTCGTCACTATCAACCTGTTACGCGTACTCACTGCAGGTCATTTGATCACAAGTCGAAACGGCGTGGACTTGAGCTCGTGTCGATGATGCCACGGATCTGGACCTCTTTTTTGTTTGGCCGGCGCTCTTCTCAATAGAATGCGGCTTACGTACTTTCAAGGTAACTGTACAAAGCCTACTTTCGGAGTCCACGGCTAACGAACCACTCTGCAAGGCACCACACACACTGCCATACGGGAGCCTGTTTCTGTACCGCTGTATACAAGACGAGGCGAAATGCTCTTGATCTACGGCATCGCGAATGTTGCAACTTCCCCCTACGTCCCATTCTCTCCTGCAAAGTAGAGTGGGGGCGAACGTACGCTGGCTAAACGCTCGATAAAGAGCTTCCTCTCTCTCGGCGTGCGGACCCTCACACTGTCGATATTGTTGTTGGTTCTCGTTTATATCAATATATTTGCAAGTGTTAGTCGCGCCGCGAGCCAAGGCAGTATGACGCTTTCTTTGTCTTCGCGTGCCTATTAATTAATTAAGTAATTTATTTATTTATAGAGTGTCTCTGCGACGATGAGCTTACGTGTCGATCACTAGTCGGTTCAGGACCAGTTCGCGCGCGTGTTCTCTTTCAGATCGAACCTCTCCGTGCTGGATCGCGCATGCCTGCTCCGCTGTTCGCGGCCCGCATTGGAGAGCGCGCGTCGCTCGTGTCCTGCCGCGTGCGACAAGTGCTGCAGCTTCCACTTGCAGTTCAGGGTTTGCGTAATCCGAGCTGTCGCTCGACAACTCAGCTATGGTTGACCAGTGATATTCGCCAACGTGCTCCGCCATGCCGGGTACGCGTGCGGGCATCGCGTTGGCACGTACGCCCCTCTTGTCGGTCAACGTCACTGCGCTGACGTGAAGGCTGCGCGTGCATTGCGCGTGCATTGCCGAGTCGTGCGGATGGTGCCGCTCCAGCTCTGTGATGACGTCGAGGAGACTCCGGGAATTTCGGCTGATCCCGCGCTGCCGTTCTACGTCCGGCAGCCTTCCGGCTTCTTCCAGCGCGCAGTCAACGCTTCGCGAAGCCCGCTTCAACTTTCGCCCGAAGCGCCGACATACGCGCACACGTCTCCCGGCCCGTGCAGAGAGTGACGCCATCAAGGTGCATGCGCTGCAGCTGTCACGTTTCGTAAGATATAAGAGGAAAGATTGTAGACGAACTTTACTGGTGCGAGGGAGCTTTTCGGAAGACAATACTAAGCACGTGGCCAAGTTCGTGTAGGCACATGGTTTGTGTAGGCACATGGTTTGCACACGAAGAGAGACGAAGTTTAATGATATTCGGCATTCATTAGTATTAAATGTGACCCACAGCGGTCAACAGTTGTTCTCCCTGTCAATGCAATCGTCCGATCTGTTCTTTTGTTGTTGTTTTGCTTTTTTTGTGCCTGCGCTATATATGCTTGGCCTAATTATTTGCTTACAAACATGCAGCTTGTCTATTTAACTACTCCGCAATAGTATATAGGGCAAGCAAGGGACAAATGAAGGCTCATGTGCGTCAACTGCACCATCCGCAAGGTTTGGTGACATGAAAAAAAAAAATCACCGACGATTACGATGCTACTGCGATATTTTAGCTCAGCTCGATACGTGTTTTCATTTCGCGATATATTGGCTGGCGCGGACAATCTGTCTCGTGCGGCACGTTGCAAACGGAGCGATGTGTGACGCGACTGCCTCGCTAATCTGGAGATCGCGAGAGGCAGCGCGTGGGTTACGCGTGGGCGCGATTCACAGCAGCCGCCACAGACAGACCTCCGATACGCAGCGCTTTGTTTCCATGCCGACGACGGGCGCTGCTCTGGCGCCATCTCGTCACCATCGTTCCCACAAAGCCCGTCTTGCGCGGCACTACGCTTTTTTTTTTCTCACGCTTTCGTCATACCCTCTTCCTGTGCTTTCCGCCTCATATTACCGCTGCACAATCCTCCTCCGCTTTCTTCCTCGCGCTCTCTTCGCTATAGCAGTCTTTCATCTCCCGCTGAGCTCCGCGTTCGTTTTCATCCTTCGCTCTGTTCGTTCGCTCGGTTAAGAGTGGCAACGCCGACACCGCTTGTGTACCTGACAAGCCGTGCTCGCTCTCAAAAGGCGTTCTTGACTGGAGCCGCACGACACACACACACACACACACACACACACACACACACACACACACACACAAACAAACATATATATATATATATATATATATATATATATATATATATATATATATATATATATATATATATATATATGTATATATGTATATATATAAGCAAGAAGAGTAGCAGCATCGCCACCGACATGAGCTCGTGGTTGCTGTCCATGGCAGCACGCTTGTGACTGCTGCCTGGTCGCCTGCGTCCGTTTCTAATAAATCTCTTAGTAAGTGGTGGAAGTGCTGGCTTTCGACCGCCCTGGAACTTCGGAGTCGCACTCTAACCCCCATCATGCCCAACGACGCATGCACTCCTCCAACGGCGCCGCCCACCCTTGTGTGTGCCGGTGCCGTGCGTCAGCGAGATCCCTATATCTTCTCCGGCACCGATGACAAAAGACGTTGAAGATTGGATCTCCTCTTACGAGCGAGTGAGTGCCCATAACCGAGTAGGACGATGTTACCTAGTTTAGAAACGTCGCATTATATCTCTGGGACGTTGCGAAACCATGGTCTCTAAACCATGAAGCCGACCTCACTTCGTGGTTGGTCTTCAAGACCAGCTTTACCCAAGTTTCCGGTCGGCCGGCAGTACGAAAGCTTCGCGCAGCACAACGTTTGCGTACACGATCCCAAGAGGTCGGAGAGAACTTGACGAGCTACATTGAGGACATTTTTTACCTTTGCGAACGGGTGAACGCGTCGATGTCAGAGGAGGAGAAGATCAAACATATAATGAAGGATATTGTTGACGACGCGTTCCAAATGTTATTATCGAAGAGTCCTCACACTCTTGTCGAACTGATAGAATTGTGTCAGAGTGACAACGATTTGCGCAGGCAACGGCGCTTCACACCCAACGTCCCACTACGCCCGCCGACTCTCTGGCAATTGCTTTGAAGTCGGCGACAGCCATGCTACTCTGTTCCTAAAGATTCAGCATAGTTCGTTCGCGTAGAGGTCGCTCGCCGTCTTTCTTTGATGTGTCCCGGAACCACCGCCCGCGTTGCCGCCTATACGATCTGAGCAAGTTTCTCAAGCCGTTCCTCCAGCCCGTGAACAGACACCAGTAACTGCACCTTTCACGTACGCTGAAGCAGTGTCCCGATCTCGTCCACAAAAGCACTTGTCACCTCCTACGCATCGACCGCCGCCGTCGATGCCGCTTCCAGACCGACGGAATTTCGCTCCTATGCCGCTGCCCGACGGACAGCACTCCTCAACCACGGCTCCGACCTGACCCCCACCAGTGGTGCACCTTCGATGACTGTCCAATGTGTTTTGCTTGTGGTGGGGCTGGTCACGCGGCGCGCCATTGTCGTCGTTGCATGCTTCCTTTTTCCGAACATCCGGCGGGCGCCACCAGGCCTCTCCCCGCTCAGTTTTCGCCTTCCAGCCTTCCTACCTCTTCTTTTCCCCCTGATCGTTCACCACCCCGCCGTCGCTCGCTTTCCCCGATGCGGCGCCGTCCCGTGTCCACCGAGCAGGAAAGCTGATGGCCGCAGTTCCCGAGGCACGAACTGCGTCCTCGTCGCAATGCCAAAGTCCTTGCCCCTCTCCACCCAATGTGATTAAAGTGCCTGCCGAAGGAATCGCCGTCCTGGCACTTGTAGATACAGGAGCCGCCGTATCCGTAATTTCCGCCGAACTCTGTCGCATGTATACCACGAAAGGTTTTGACGCCTGTCTCCGACCTCTCCCTTTTAACCGCGAACGCTAAAAATATTACGCCTCTCGCTGCCTGTACTATCTTCATTCAAGGACTACTGTATACCGTCGAATTCTTCGTGCTGCCCTCGTGTTCCCATGACATTATATTAGGCTACGACTTCCTTGCACATAATAACGCCGTTATTGACTGTTCTCACGCCGAACTCAAACTGTCTGCACTTCCCGACCTCGAATATGCTATCCGGCTGCAGTTGGTTGGCGACCACAAAATAGACGCGCGTACATCTAGTGCTGTCTGGCAAATGAATGCTTTATGCGAAGATTGTACAGCGGCAACATTTTCCATCACCCGTCATAGCGCTGCTTATTTATTTATTTTTCAGAGAAACGTACAACAGGGTTGCTGCTGCCGCTTACGCAGTCGGTGTGCGTCCTCGCGCGCTGGCGATATTTCTTGCGCGCTGCGTCTCGTTGTGCGTGCAACACGCGATGACCTTTCTCCCGGTTGCACAACGCGTCCTGTCCTAAGGAAAAAGAAACCGGTCAGCGGAGGTCGCTCACTCCGCGCCGACGTCTCTCGGTAGCGGCATTTACGAAGGTGCTTATCGGCGCGTCCATTGCGTCACCGATTCACCGATTACGCGGCGCGATCAGGTATACGCGATCCGGCGCGCGATAACGAGCGCGCTGGCATTGACCTGCATCCGAGCGCCTTCACGGCCGCGCGTCACCCAACCGTTCTTTCAGGCTTCGCTCCTCGAAACGGGCGAATGCGCGAGAGGCGTTCGCATGGCCAGTTTCGAATCGAGGTGAATACGAATATGCGAGAAAGAAAGAAAGGAAGAAAGAAAATGCGGTGACTGAAATGCCGCTAAATTCTTTTATACCTGCGTTATTGTTTGGTTGATGGGGGCGTCTTGCGCTGGAGTTTGAGGTATAGTAGCGGCGCCTGGTGGCGGAGCGGGAAACGACATCCGGGTCGTAGCAGCTTGGGTCGTATTGAGCGGTGGTTGTGGCGAAGCACGTTTCTAGGCCGAGTTTTGCGTCGATTCGCACTTTTTTCTGCCCTGTTGCGAGTGCGAAAAAGCTCGTCACTTCTCACAGACCCTGCCGACCACGCTGCGAGCTTGCCGCAGCCTATAGTTTAACGAAAACGGACTCTCCGTGTGCCGTGGGACGTAATGCTGGGAGCAGAAGGAATCGGTGACGCCGATCCGGAGAGACCTAGCCCAGCCTCGAAAAGGCGTCACCGTCATTACCTCTGCGTCGTGGGCTGCCATGAACAAGAAGGCCTGAATCCCAACATCAGATTCTACCGTTTTCCTTCAAGGCCTCACGAAGCGGAGCGTCGGGCGCGCTGCATAGCTGCAGTTCGTCGCGCTGAGTAAGCGGAACTTCGCGCCATGCTGACTTCTTCGCCTGTCTTGAAGCTTGCTTGATTATCTGCGTTCTAAATTTCGGTGTTTTGCACCTACACTCCCGACAGCAGACCGACATAGCAGCAGGCATGGCTGATAATTCATGATTCGAGACCCGGCCACAGCGACAATTAACAATTCGACCGATGCGAATTGGTGAAGTGACCAGGTGTGTGCAAATGACCATAAATGGCAGGGCTGATTCGGTGACAATTCACTACCCCACTACGGGCAGCACAGGTTAGAGAGTTAAATGTGCTCATACTTGATCTCAAGCCAGCATGTTGAGGCAGCGCAGCAAGGTAATATTGATTACAGCAGATCGATGTTCGAGCGCTGTCATTAAAAAGCTACGTCAAGCGAGCAGCGCACGAGCTCGCGCTGCAGCGCGATTCCCACGTACGTGCGAGCTCATACGCATCGCATCAGTTATTACGAGTTACTAAAAGGGACAGACAGCCGCTACTACGACGCAAGCATAACTACTTGTTTAGTGGCATGCAGTCAACAAAGATTGCAGGAGGCCTGCCCTTTCGCAGCATGTCGAAAGACCGCTGCCGTCGCGGCGCGTACGATCGTGCGCTCGAGCGGTTCGTACATCGCGGCGCGTACTGTCGTGTCCTCGAGCAGTTCCGTACACATGATGTCTGCTTATCGCTGCTGTGGATTCATTTACAGCAAGCATTTCCTCGCGTTTGTGCACCTGAATCTAGCAGCGTGCAAACCTTACATGAAGTTCCACTTCGTACGCGACTCGCTTCACTTGCGATTGACACCGCGCTAAAGCTTCGCCGCCTAATTCTTGAACTGCGTGCACATATTCGGCACTGCATAATTTCTTGCCTTTGCGCAGCGTGCCACCCCTGAAAAAATCTTCGGCGCCCGATATTCGCTGCAGGCCGTGATACAACACAACCGAAATTGGCGGGTCCGTATTGTAAACGTGCTTTCCGAAGCAGACGACCGAGCTCGGTACGACCCATTTTAGGAAAGAGGGCGCTTTTTAGCACCTTTTTCACAGCGCCCCTTGGGCAATGCAAGAACCCCATAGGTTATTTTTGACTAACGCCAACAGCGACACACCACACATTCATTAAGTCAGGTCATATACGTTTTTTTTTTCCTTTACGCCATAATTTTTTTAATCGCCTGTGGCAGTATTCGGGCTGAATTTTTCGAAGCGGCGGACATTACTCACACGAGAAATCGAAATGCGTTATTGAGACATTAACGAAAATTGGCTAATAATCTTTTCAATTAATCACTTTACGACACATTGCAGTTTACGAATTGTAGTCGGTGAGCTTACAAGGCGTATTCACTTGGAACGAATTCTAAGGATCGCATGGGTATGCACCGTGAAACGTGCGCTAAAAATGTGCTACTTTTCCACTTACCTTTTTAACGAACCGCTGTTTTATGCCTTCCCAGTTTATAGCTCGAATACTTCTTCTAAGCACGCAGTGAATAGCATTGGAGAGATTGTGTCTCCTTGTCTGACCCCTTTCTTTATAGGTATCTTTCTACTTTTCTTGCGTAGAATTAAGGTGGCTGTGGAATCTCTATAGATATTTTCTAGGGTATTTACGTAAGCGGTCTGTACTCCTTGATTACACAATGCCTCTATGACTGCTGGTATCTCTACTGAATCAAATGCTTTTTCGTAATCTATGAAAGTGAGCACGAGGTCGCGGGATCGAATCCCGGCCACGGCGGCCGCATATCGATGGGGGCGAAATGCGAAATAGACTTCATACTCTGCGCTAACCCTGGCATCATACAAGATGTGGACGTGCTCGGCAAGGTGCGCTGCAGTGACCACAGGATGGTAAGAACTCGAATTAGCCTAGACCTGAGGAGGGAACGGAAGAAACTGGTACATAAGAAGCCGATCAATGAGTTAGCGGTAAGAGGGAAAATAGAGGAATTCCAGATCAAGCTACAGAACAGGTATTCAGCTTTAACTCAGGAAGAGGACCTTAGTGTTGAAGCAATGAACGACAATCTTGTGGGCATCATTAAGGAGTGTGCAATGGAAGTCGGTGGTAACTCCGTTAGGCAGAATACCAGCAAACTATCGCAGGAGACGAAAGATCTGATCAAGAAACGCCAATGTATGAAAGCATCTAACCCTACAGCTAGAATAGAACTGGCAGAACTTTCGAAGTTAATCAACAAGCGTAAGACAGCTGACATAAGGAAGTATAATATGGATAGAATTGAACATGCTCTCAGGAGCGGAGGAAGCCTAAAAACAGTGAAGAAGAAACTAGGAATTGGCACGAATCAGATGTATGCGTTAAGAGACAAAGCCGGCAATATCATTACTAATATGGATGAGATAGTTCAAGTGGCTGAGGAGTTCTATAGAGATTTATACAGTACCAGTGGCACCCACGACGATAATGGAAGAGAAAATAGTCTAGAGGAATTCGAAATCCCGAAGGTAACGCCGGAAGAAGTAAAGAAAGCCTTAGGAGATATGCAAAGGGGGAAGGCAGCTGGGGAGGATCAGGTAACAGCAGATTTGTTGAAGGATGGTGGACAGATTGTTCTAGAGAAACTGGCCACCCTGTATACGCAATGTCTCATGACCTCGAGCGTACCAGAATCTTGGAAGAACGCTAACATAATCCTAATCCATAAGAAAGGGGACGCCAAAGACTTGAAAAATTATAGACCGATCAGCTTACTGTCCGTTGCCTACAAAGTATTTACTAAGGTAATTGCAAATAGAATCAGGAACACCTTAGACTTCTGTCAACCAAAGGACCAGGCAGGATTCCGTAAAGGCTACTCAACAATAGACCATATTCACACTATCAATCAAGTGATAGAGAAATGTGCAGAATATAACCAACCCTTATATATAGCTTTCATTGATTACGAGAGAGCGTTTGATTCAGTCGAAACCTCAGCAGTCATGGAGGCATTACGGAATCAGGGTGTAGATGAGCCATATATAAAAATACTGGAAGATATCTATAGCGGCTCCACAGCCACCGTAGTCCTCCATAAAGCAAGCAACAAAATCTCAATAAAGAAAGGCGTCAGGCAGGGAGATACGATATCTCCAATGCTATTCACAACGTGTTTACAGGAGGTATTCAGAGACCTGGATTGGGAAGAATTGGGTATAAAGGTTAATGGAGAATACCTTAGTAACTTGCGATTCGCTGATGATATTGCCTTGCTTAGTAACTCAGGGGACCAATTGCAATGCATGCTCACTGACCTGGAGAGGCAAAGCAGAAGAGTGGGTCTAAAAATTAATATGCAGAAAACTAAAGTAATTCTTAACAGTCTCGGGAGAGAACAGCAATTTACAATAGGCAGCGAGGCACTGGAAGTCGTAAGGGAATACATCTACTTAGGGCAGGTAGTGACGGCGGATCCGGATCATGAGACGGAAATAATCAGAAGAATAAGAATGGGCTGGAGTGCGTTTGGCAGGCATTCCCAAATCATGAACAGCAGGTTGCCGTTATCCCTCAAGAGAAAAGTATATAATAGCTGTGTCTTACCAGTACTCACCTACGGGGCAGAAACCTGGAGGCTTACGAAAAGGGTTCTACTCAAATTGAGGACGACACAACGAGCTATGGAAAGAAGAATGATAGGTGTAACGTTAAGGGATAAGAAAAGAGCAGATTGGGTGAGGGAACAAACGCGAGTTAATGACATCTTAGTTGAAATCAAGAAAAAGAAATGGGCATGGGCAGGACATGTAATGAGGAGGGAAGATAACCGATGGTCATTAAGGGTTACGGACTGGATCCCAAGGGAAGGGAAGCGTAGCAGGGGGCGGCAGAAAGTTAGGTGGGCGGATGAGATTAAGAAGTTTGCAGGGACGGCATGGCCACAATTAGTACATGACCGGGGTTGTTGGAGAAGTATGGGAGAGGCCTTTGCCCTGCAGTGGGCGTAACCAGGCTGATGATGATGATGATGATGATGAAATGCGAAAACACCCGTGTGCTCGTTAAAAAACCCCAGGTGGTCAAAATTTCCGGAGTCCTCCACTACGGCGTGCCTCATAATCAGAAAGTGGTTTTGGCACGTAAAACCCCAAATATTATTATTATTATTAATCTATGAAAGCCATACAGAGAGGTTTATTGTATTCTGCGGATTTCTCGATAACCTGGTTAATGACATGGATGTGATCCATTGGAGAGTAACCTATCCTGAAACCAGCCTGCTCCCTTCGTTGACTAAATTCCAGTGTTGTGCTTATTGTATTGGAGATTATTTTGGTAAATATTTTATATAATACTGGGAGTAAGTTAAAGGGCCTATAATTTTTTAGTTCTTTAATGTCGCCCTTTTTCTGGATTACTATAATGTTTGCATTCTTCCAGTTTTCTGGGACCCTTGCAGTTGATAGACACTTCGTATAGAGAGCCGCCAGCTTTCCTAGCATTATGTCTCCTCCATCTTTGATTAAATCGACTGTTATCCTCTCCTGCCGCTTCTTCCCGTTTCATGCCTTGCAAAGCCTTTCTAACTTCATCTCTAATTACAGGAGGAGTTTCTGTATACTGTTCATTATTGTTTTGAATAGAGCGCTCTTGAGTCGTCTGGGTACTGTAAAGGTCAGTATAGACTTCTTCCACTGCATTTGCTATATCTTCGAGATTGCTGATGATATTACTCTGCTTATCTTTAAGTGCATACATCTTGGTTTGTCCTATGCCAAGTTTCCTTCTCACTGATTTCAGGCTGCGCCTATTTTTTACGGCTTCTTCAGTCTTTCTCACGTTATAGTGTCGAATATCACTTATTTTCGCCTTGTCGATCAGTTTTGACAGTTCCGCGAATTCTATCTTATCTCTTGAGTTGGACACTTTCATTCTTTGTCGTTTTTTTATTAAGTCCTTTGTTACTTGGGAGAGCTTGCCTATTGGTTGCCTTGGTGCCTTGCCTCCCACTTCAACTGCTGCCCAGCCTCGTTACGGTTTCATTCATTACATCTATGTCATCATCATCATCTCTCTGTTCTAAGGCTGCATATTTGTTTGCAAGTACCAGCCAGCCTCAATTTGTCTGCTTTTACCCATACTGCCTCTAAGTTGACCTGTCTTTTCTTTACCAATTTTGCTCTTTCTCTGCTTAAATTGAGGTGAATCCTGGCCCTCACTAACCTATGATCACTACATTTTACCCTACCTATTACCTGTACATCCTGCACTATGCTGGGATCGGCAGAAAGTATGAAATCAATTTCATTTCTTGTTTCACCATTAGGGCTTTTCCAGGTCCGTTTTCTGTTGCTAAGCTTCTTGAAGAAAGTGTTCATTATTCTCAGCTTATTCCTTTCTGCGAATTCTACCAGCACCTCACCTCTAGCGTTTCTAGAGTCGACACCGTTGTTGCCAATTGCCTGTTCACCCGCCTGCTTTTTCCCCACTTTTACATTGAAGTCCCCCATTACTACTGTATACCGCGTTTCCACTTTTCTCATCGCTAATTCAACATCTTCATAAAACTGATCTACTTCCTCAACGTCGTTATTGGACGTTGGAGCGTAGGTTTGTACTATCTTTAATCTATACCTTTTATTGAGTTTGATTACGAATACTGCTACCCTCTCGTTGATGATGTAGAATTCGTCAATGTTGCCCGCTATGTCTTTATGGTTTAGGAATCCTACTCCGTATTGCTTCTTATCCGGGAGACCTCTATAGCAGAGGACATGGCCGTTATTCAGCGATGTTTAAGCCTCACCAGGTCTTCTAATCTCACTAAGGCCGATAATTTCAGATCGCAGTATATATAAATAAATATCCCAACCAATGTCTGATAATTCTTCAAATAGTCCTGCTAAGCTTGCCTCACTCGAGAGGGTTCGGGTGTTAAACGTTTCAAGGGTCAATTTCCATTGGCGGCCTGTCCGGACCCAGATATTCTTAGAACCCTCTGCTGCGTTGCAAGTCTGACCGTCGCCTTGGTCAGGAGCTCCGCAGCCACTGCGGACTGAGGGCCATTTTATTGAGGATATCATTTCATTTGGGAGGTTTCATTCAGGAGTCAAGATCGACGGTGAATACCTGAACAACCTTCGGTTTGCCGGTGAGATTGTTCTATTCAGCAACAATGCAGACGAGTTACAACAAATGATTGAGGACCTTAACAGGGAGAGTGTAAGAGTGGGACTGAAGATTAATGTGCAGAAGACAAAGATAATAATAGATAACCTGGCAAGGGAACAAGAGTTCAAGATCGCAAGTCAGCCTCTAGAGTCTGTGGAGGAGTACGTTTACCTAGGTCAACCAATCACAGGGAACCCGGGCCATGAGAAGGAAATTCACAGAAGCATAAAAATGGGTTGGATCGCGTACGGCAGACATCGTGAGCTCCTGAATGGGAGCTTACCGTTATCATTGAAAAGGAAAGTATACAATCAGTGAATTTTACCGACGCTGACATACGGCGAAGAGACTTGGCGGTTGACAAAGAAGCTTGAGAACTTGAGAAGAAGCTGGTGGAGGTGGACGCTCCCTGTACCTCGTCACGGAGCTTCGCAGTGGACGGTACGTCGAGCCTTCCTTCATGGCTCCCGGCGACGACAACCCGACTCCGCCGGCTCCGACACCCGCTGCCACTTCGACGACCTACATCACTCTCTCCATTCCCCGTGATCCTGGCGTATTCTCGGGCAAAGATGGGGAAGACGTAGATGACTGGATCAGCCTGTATGAACACGTCAGCCGCAATAACCGGTGGGACCCTACTATTATGCTCGCCAACGTAGTCTTTTACCTCGGTGGCACACCTAGAGTTTGGTATCGCACGCACGAAAATGAGCTCACCAGTTGGGATTCACTTAAGACACAGCTTCGACACTTGTTCGGCAACCCCTACGGTCACCAACTTGCCGCGCAGAACGCGCTTTCCGGCCGTGTGCAGACGTCAACAGAGCCCTATGTCACGTACATTCAGGACGTCTTGGCTCTGTGCCGCAAAGTTGACAACCACATGACTGAGTCAGACAAGGTTACCCGCATCCTCAAAGGCATTGCCGATGACGCCTTCAACTTGCTCGTTTGCAACAACGTAGCGACGGTGGATGCTGTTATAAAAGAGTGCCGCCGCCTGGAACTCGCTAAAAGCCGATGTATTGACCAGCAGTTTGCCCTTCTGCCCAACAGCCCAGCGACATCTTCCTGTGCCGACACTCCTCGTCCCAAGAACACTGCCGATGTTACCAGGATCGTCCGGCGTGAGATCGAGGCCGCCTATCCGGCTGTCTTCGACTCCAGTCCCACCAACACATCTGCAGTCACGGTCTCACTGATCCAGGCAGTTGTCCGCCAAGAGTTCGAAAACATGGGTCTTCACACCATCTGCTCGGCCCATCGTCCTGATACCCGCCTGGCTTCTTCGATTCCGCCCCGTCCCGCATCTTCTTACCCACCACGTTTCCGCAACCCATCTGAATGGCGCACTGCTGACGACAAGCCCATTTGTTTCCACTGCCATCGAATCGGGCACATTTCTCGGCACTGTCGCAGTCGCTGAAGTTCCCCGACCTGGTCTACTTACACTGCCTACTCTCGCCCCCCAGGTTGCCCTTCTCGTCCCTATGTCGCACGCTCCGATAACGCCGCCGCTGATTCTCCTGCACCGAACCGCTCCTATTCTCGTTCGCCTTCGCCCCAACGACGACAATCTCGCTCTCCCCAGCCCCGTCGCTCCTATTCGTCGACTCCCTTCGGACGCCGCTCCCAGCCGGAAAACTAGACGATGCAGCGCCTCGAGGTGACGCTGCATTGCTCCCTACGCCGCCAAATCCTCTACTGACGTTGCCCACTCATCTGAACCTTCTTGACGTGCAAGTCGACGGTGTTTCTGTGTCTGCACTCAGACACTGGGGCGCATTTGTCCGTAATGAGCGCTCACCTTCGTAACCGGCTCAAGAAAATTATCACGCCCTCCACGACGCCTGTTGTCCGTGTCGCCGATGGCGGAACAGCCCCCGTAATTGGTATGTGTACCGCCCACGTCTCCTTCGCCGATCGCTCAACAATCGTACTATTCACAGTCATCGCCCACTGTCCCCACGACATCATCCTCGGCTTAGACTTCCTTTCCGCACATTCTGCTCTCATCGATTGTTCCGCCAGTACTCTCCGCCTTGACCTGCCTGTTCTGGATCCCGCTGAACAACACCCCACTCGCCTCAGTTCCGTCGACTTCGTTCGCTTGCCACCTTCGGCACTGACCTACATTGACCTAGTGTCATCCCCATCAGTCCCCGACGGTCACTACATCGCGGCTCCTGTGCAAGACGTCCTCCTCACACACAGAATCACAGTACCTCATATAGTTATATCTACTACGGCGAATTGCGTCTGCCTGCCAGTGGTCAACTTTGGCTTGACGACACAAGTGCTGCCACGCGGGATGTCTCTGGCCCAGCTTTGTTCATTCGAGGATCACTCAGTAGCATCCATTGCAGTAGACGACACTTCATCCGATACTCCTCTACCATCGCAGTCGGCAAATTGTACCATCGCTGATTTACAGAAAATGATCGCGCCCGACTTGCCGTCCGAGCACGCTCGTGAACTCTACCGCATTCTGTTTTCCTACCACGATATTTTTGACTTTAACGATCGTCCTTTGGCCCAAACTACAGCTGTCAAACATCGCATTAATACCGGCGATGCCCCTCCTATTCATCGCCGCCCGTATCGAGTGTCACCAGCTGAGCGTCAAGTTATTCAAACAGAAGTTCGCAAAATGCTTGCCAAGAACATTATTGAACCTTCATATAGTCCATGGGCGTCACCTGTTGTACTGGTCAAAAAGAAGGATGGCTCATGGCGCTTTTGCGTGGGCTATCGGCCCCTTAACAGGGTTACCAAAAAGGACGTGTATCCCCTACCTCGGATTGATGACGCCCTTGACTGCCTCCACGGTGCTCGCTATTTCTCCTCTATTGACCTTCGCTCCGGCTACTGGCAGATTGCCGTGGACGATCTCGACCGCGAGAAGACTGCTTTTGTAACACCCGACGGTCTTTATCAATTCAAAGTGATGCCGTTCGGTCTATGTAACGCCCCTGCCACTTTTGAACGCATGATGGACTCCCTTCTTCACGGTTTCAAATGGTCGACGTGGCTGTGCTACTTGGACGACGTTAGTGTATTCTCCCCAACGTTCGCTACGCACCTCGAGCGCTTCTCAGCAGTCCTGGACGTTTTTCGTCGAGCCGGTCTGCAACTCAACGCATCGAAGTGTCAATTCGGCAGTCGCCTCGCCAGATTACCGTCCTTGGACATCCCGTTGACGCGAACGGAGTGCAACCGGACCCAAGCAAGATCCATGCTGTTGCGCACTTGCCTGTTCCGAAGTGTGTCAAGGATGTGCGCAGCTTCATCGGCCTTTGTTCGTACTTCCGCCGTTTCGTGAGAAATTTCGCCGCCATAGCACGACCACTAACCGAGCTTCTGAAAAAAGACGCCCCTTTCCAGTGGGGCGATAACGAGGCCTCTGCATTCTCACATCTAATCGACATTCTCACAACGCCTCCCGTTCTGGCCCATTTCGATCCTTCTGCGCCTACCGAAGTCCGTACTGATGCCAGCGGTCACGGAATTGGCGCAGTACTGGCACAACGCCAGCGTGGCCACGACCGTGTTATCGCTTACGCGAGCAGGCTCCTCTCACCCGCGGAGCGCAACTATTCCATCACTGAGCGTGATGTCTGGCCCTAGTTTGGGCGGTTGCGAAATTCCGCCCATACTTATATGGCCGACCCTTTTCCGTTGTCACAGAACATCACGCGCTTTGCTGGTTATGCTCACTAAAAGATACTACAGGAAGACTTGGTCGCTGGGCCTTACGCCTCCAAGAATATTCGTATATGTTACCTATAAATATGGCCGACTACACAAGGACACTGACTGCCTGTCTCGCTACCCGGTCGACGAGCCTGACGACGCCGACAGTAGTAGCGCCAACGGCATTTTCTCTGTGTCTGCCTTCGCTAACATCGCCGATGACCAGTACCGAGACCTATCGCTGCGAGCACTTATCGAGCGTCTGCGCTCTACACCTGCCGACGCATCCGTTCGCCGATATGTCCTCCAGGGCGGCATTCTGTATCGAAGGAACTTCCTCCCTGACGGCTCTGATCTTCTTCTTGTCGTGCCAAAACAGCTACGACAGACTGTGCTCTTTGAGATGCATGACGCACCTACTGCAGGGCATCTCGGGGTAACCCGCACGTACGACCGCGTCCGCCGCCGCTTCTATTGGCCTGGTCTCGCTCGCTCCGTTCGACGCGATGTCGCTGCCTGTGATCCCTGCCAGCGTCGAAAAACACCTCAGGTGCTACCTGCCGGTCATCTCCAGCCGATCACCGTCCCTGTGGAACCGTTCTTCCGTGTTGGATTAGACCTGCTCGGTCGCTTTCCCACGTCATCCTCTGGGAACAAATGGGTAGCCGTCGCAACTGATTACGCCACCCGATACGCTATCACTCGGGCTCTCCCTACCAGTTGCGCCACTGACGTCGCGGACTTTCTCTTGCGTGACATTATCTTGCTTCATGGCGCCCCGCGACAGCTGCTTACTGACCGTGGTCGAAACTTCCTCTCGAAAGTTATCGCTGACATTGTGCGTTCCTGCTCCATTCAACACAAACTGACTACCTCATAGCATCCTCAAACCAATGGCTTGACAGAGCGGTTAAACCGTACTCTTACCGATATTATGTCCAAGTACGTTTCAAAAGACCACCACGACTGGGACATTGCCCTTCCTTACGTAACATTTGCGTCCAATTCTTCCCGGCACGAGACCGCCAGATTTTCTCCATTTTATCTACTGTACGGTCGCGAACCTACCTTGCCCCTAGACACGGCGCTTCCTCCTGCTGCGATCTCAACAAGCGAGTATGCGCGCGGCGCCCTCGCCCTCGCCGACCACGCACGCCAGCTTGCCCGTGCTCGACTGACGGCCTCACAAACCACTCAGCAGTGTCAGTACAACGCCCGCCATCGTGACGTACAGTTTTCGCCTGGTGCGCTCGTGCTCCTGTGGTCGCCCTCCCGTCACGTCGGACTTTGAGAGAAGCTCCTTTCGCGATACACAGGGCCCTACCGCGTGCTGCGCCAGGTGACGCCTGTGACTTACGAAATTGCTCCTGTGGGTTCAACCTCGTCCTCTCTGGCATCTAGTGATGTCGTGAATGTCAGTAGGCTCAAGGCCTACTACAGTGCTTCCGAGTCCGATATTTAGTCGCTCCGGGACGGCGCTTTTGCAGCCGGGGGTAGTGCTACGGAACACAGTTTTAGTATTGGCGGCGAGGAGTTACGGAGTCGCCATCTATATCGGAAGCGCCTCGCTGGCGTAGTATGAGGGATCATGCGGCGCGCTCCTCATAGGTTTTGCTGTCAGCGCTCACTGAAAACACCACGCGCGAGCTCTCCCGGACATTTCTATAAGTACTTTCGAAACGAGAGAAGTTTCTTACTGTCTAAATAATAATCTTGGGCAAACTGAAAGCACACAATCGTTTACAGACGCTATCTCCTTACCGAATACGTACAGTGAATGCCACTGCGCGCGGTCGCCGCGATGAAGACTCCCGAACCGGCTTCTTGCGTGAAAGGTAGGCAAACGCTGAGAGTAAACTATGTGAAATGTGTTGTTAGAGTGGGCTGTCTGTATAACCAAATGGGGCATAACAGAATGAAGCCTCAATGCAGCGATCGCACAGCTTCGCAGCGACCGACTGCGCGTCTGCATGCTTGTCCGCGCACTGTTTCGCTTTCTCCGCGCGCGCGTTTTCGCACCGTGTCATGAGCTTTAGGCCGCACAATATGAGCATTTGACAGTATACAAGCAACCATTGTTGCGTGGGCGCTATCAGAGCTGTTCAAAAATAATTTCATTGTAGAAACTTCGACGCCTACGGGGACTGTGATGTCCCGTCGCGACGATTCAATCTTTTTTTTTCTTCTAAATTCTTTGACCTTTCAATATTATTTCTCGAGTTGCGTCGCACTGTATGTTTATCGGTGTTCTCAGCGTGCAATTTCCCGCTGCTCCTTTTTTGTAATCGAGTGCATTAATTCATAACACAAACATGACCATATGCCATGCTTTTTTTAAATTTGCTTCTTACCGCTGCCTTTCCACTCCACTGAACTGGCGAGTATCTATAGCATCGACAAGTTCATAGACCAAACCGTCATGACATTAGTCGGGCAGCGGACTCGGGCGAGCGTCTCAGTGCGCGTTTTCAGAACATCGCAGACCGGGCGACGTAGCAGAAATCTTCCTCGCGTCTGTTCTTCCTGCATACCCGAGTTGTAGCCGATGACTGTTTGTCGGTTTTATGTTTCGCGAGCCAAGCTTCACGCAGCTTGTTGTCCTGTGGCTACGTGTGAATAAGGCTGACACCGGCCTCCGTTACGTGCGTCCGGCCCTGCGGAACCGAGCAGTAGCCTACCATGTTGCGCGCCTTCAAAGGCAGCCACTACCTATTGTAGTGCTTTTAAGCGTTGTAAAGGAGACACTCGAAGCGGGAAAATTTCGCCACTAAATGAGGACCGCAGCGTACGAGGGAATTTAAACTCGTTTTCAGCTCGCTTCGGCGCGCCCGAAGCAGCCGACGCGGCCGCTATGTCCACGTGATCCCTCCTAGCACGTCACGCCGACGGTGGCGCCAGCTTTTCCAGTGGTGGAGCTCGAGGCCAATAGCGTAAGATCCTTGCGTTAGCGTTAGCGTGCGACGCAACGCTAACGCAAGGAACGACTGCACTGCGCGGCACAAGGTAGTGTTTTAGAATAGCGGAACGGAGAAAAGCGTTAACGTTAACGCAAACAAATACAGCGCCATCTAGATGTAAAAACACAAAGTACTGGAAAGCCAAATCCACACGAAATGTCGAGCTTATCGAATGCCGAATCCGCAGGTGTGTCCCTAAGTCAAGCTTATCGAAAGCCATAGTCGATGCGTTAATTACGCATGTAGGTGTTTGGTTTGAGTGTTATTTTGTCGAGAGTCGCGAAACGCACCGATTATTCTTAGCATGCCGCGATCGAGTGTTCTGTGGGGCCCATATTACGTGTCCTTCTTAAGTTGGGATGACATAGACGCCCTCATGCTTCGGGAACGAGAGCGACCGCGCAGGTTCTACGTGTCCTCAAGATCCACTCAACATCGAAGCTATTCCGGAGGGGACGTTTCGCCGGCAATTTCGCTTCCAGAAGTGCGATTTCCCACTTCTTTCCACTTTTTTGCAACGGACGCCCATCTTGACGTTCGTCCGAATGGGTTCAAGGCGAAAACCTCCTTCAGGAGGTTCATATCGTCGTCTTCGGTAAAACGCACACGCATTGTGACCACAGCACCGACCACACTGCTGTGTTTTGCCGCGGAAAACGTGACATGCATCGGCTTGACATGCGGCTTTACACCAAGCGAACGAGCGAAATACACTTGGGCGCCATCTCGAGGCGTATACAGCAAACATGAGCAAACATTACCAAACCTTCTCGTTAAGCCTACTGCGCCGCTACTCGAGAACGTATATCGTAAACAACGCCCATTTGTCACCTGTGCGCCACTGTCGAAGCATCATCACACAAATCTAAAGCAAACACGAGCATCAGTGGGGAATGAATGAGCCGAACAGTGCAGGCCGACGACTCGATAGATCCGAAGCGGGCTGCTCTCACTTCGACCGGCGCCGCCATCTTGCTGTACGTAAGGCTCCCCTTGCGTGCGTTAGCATTTAACGCTAAATTCTGAAAATAGCGTACGTACGTAAGAGCTCCAGCAGCGTTTACGTACAGCGCATGCGCAGTGTGGTGCACGCAACGCTTACGCTAACGCTAACTCTTTGCGTTTGCTGCTTTACGCTATACTAAAACTCTCTCAGTGTGAAGACGACGACGAAGATTAGAAGCTAGCGCGGGCTGTTGCCTCTTGGCCAAGCACAGCGTATTTTCTGGTAAATATACTTGTACATAGCTTTTCGTCTGCGTCTTCCTACGTAACAATATTATACATAACCACACAACGCAGTTTCTTGACAAACATAATATTTTAACGAAGTATCAACATGGATTTCGACAAGGTTATTCTACGTGTACGCAGCTAGCAGAAAATATACATGACTTCGCACTTTCAATTAATAACGGAAAACAAACCGATGTAATTTTTAAGGACTTTAAAAAAGCCTTTGATAATGTCTGTGATAAGAAGTTATTGCACAACTTAGGAAAAATATTAAGTAACCACTAACTTTTAAACTGGATTGCCGCAAATATTACCAATCGAAAACAATTTGTTCTCTTTAATTGGAGAAACTTCGGAAGTTGTTGATGTGGACTCGGGCTTTCCCTAGGGGTCGGTGCTTGGACCTCTTCTTTTTCTTTTGTTTATTAATGATATCGTCTGCAAAATTCCTGTCAAAATATGATTGTATGCATGCCGATGACTGCGTGATTTACACGGAAGTGAACAGTACAGCTGACCAAACTCTTTTAAATGATACACTCAAGAAAATTGTTCAGTGGTGTGATATGTGGCAAATGTGTATTAACTATGAAAGAACAGTGTTCATGAGAGTTACTCACAAAAAAGTCCCTTAACTTTTATCTATTCTATCAACAGCAGTGTTCTTCACGAAGTACCTCATTACAAATACCTGGGCCTCTGGATAACAAATAACTTAGACTGGACTAAACACATTGATTATGTCGTAAGAAATGCAAACTGTAAGTTGTTCTTTTTACGAAGAGCTTTAAAATTTACTACTCCTGATGTCCGCATGACTGCATATAAAGCGTTTATTCTCCCATCATTAGATTATGCAGCCATAATCTGGGACCCCTTCACTCGGACCAATATTAACAAGATTGAAAGCATACAAAAAAAGGGGTGTGCGATTCATATATAACAGCATTGGACGTTCTTCTGTTTCTGCCCTTTTAACCAGAGCCAACTTGCCACAAATAACCCAAAAAAAACAGTCATCTAGGCTAAAATTTATGTATCAAATTGTAAAGGGGCACTATAACTTAGACACTTCAGACGTAATAACCTTTTCATCTGGGTGTGCCCCTAGACAAAGACACCAATTAACAATTGCTCCGTTTCGCACACGTAACAACACTTCAAATACTCTTTATTTCAGCGGACAATAACTGAATGGAACCAGCTTACTAACATCCAAGTTAAACAGCCTTCACTTACCTTGTTTACATCGTGTCTTAGTACTTACCGCACGCCTTCTATTTTAGTTTATATTAGTTTACTTACTCTTATGTATCTATGTATTTGGTGATTGCCTTTTTTGTGATGTTTTCGACATTTGTACCCTCTTGCCAAAATGCCCAAAGTGGAATTGCGGTATCAATAAGTATATAAGTAAAAATAAAAATGTGTAACTAAAACAATCGTCACCTCTCCGCTTGGTAAAGAAAGCCTCCGAGAGCTCGATCACGTGCCGCAGTTGTACTTGCTTCCTACTACATGAATATGTTTATTTCAAGACAATCAAGCACCAACCAGCACAACAAGAAGATCAGTGAGATTTAAAGCCAAGTTTGCTCCACAAATTGTTACTTATGCAAGTGCTAAGAAAAAACTGACCTCTGTGTCCGCATTTTGGTTGCATTCTGTGCGCTCGGTCACGCCGTGCATGTTGGTGTGCCTCGCGTAGTCGTGTCGTGGTTTGGCACGCGCAAAACCCCAGAGCGGATTAGTTAATTCATCGGCAGTCCAGCATAATTTGGTGTTGAAGGGGATAAAGTTCGGGAAATCTATACGTAACTAATTAAACTGTTTATGTATAAAGTATGAAGGGGGTATGACGTCTGATACGGGTCTGCCACGGACAGCGGCCCCCGGAGCGAAAGCGTAAACAAAGTTCAATGCCAAGGGGGTATACACCGTGTCTTTTCTTTTTACTTTTGTTTGCGTATTTGTTTGCTGCCTGCATCGAAGTCACACCGGCAGCCATCCTTCGAACCGCCACTCTATACTTGAACGGTTGTGCGTCAGCGGCGCTGTAGGTGTAGACAAGGAAGCAAAGGGGAAAACCTCAAGGACACCAACTCAGCATATATGCTTGAAGACGCAGCCGGAACAATGAAAACACTTTCCTCTTAGACGTGACACTTTTATTGCCTACCGGTGTAAGGCCGGCTTGTTGCTGTTGTCATTAACACGTGTCTTGTTTTGCCCTATATAAGAAATGCATTCCCCCCCCCCCCCCTTGAGCGATGTGATGAGCCTGTCCTCGCACTCCTTTTGAATCGACGAACGTTAAATGCCATTTTGGTTGGATCGTGTCGCCTCGCGCAATGGATCTAATTCGGGGCTCGTAATACCAAGAAGTAGTTCGTGTCGTTAGGTTGGTTCAAGAACCGGCACCGATAATAGGGCTTAAAGTGCAGGTACGGCATCGTTCGGTTCGCTGCGATGTTGCTTCGCCCAAAAGGGGTACAATGAAGAGACGAGTGATTGCGCGTCCTTCTCCTTTTCTCTCCCTCCTTTGTGCGAAACACTCAGCGCAGCTAGTGAACAGGAAAAAATAGTTCACGCATGAACTCCTCTGGGAGTTGTTTAAGTATGCGTAAGCATTGTGCCACTTGCTCATTTCCGCGCATCCAGGTGTCATTATCAATGTTATGAAACTTGATATGACCTGTATAAGCCCTTGTCAACCCTTATCGGACTAGATCCTATCCTTATCGCCACTTATCGGTTGTTATCAACCGTATCGGACTCGATCCGAGCGTTATCAACCTTTAGGTCGGTATCAACTTATCGCAATCGATCCTATCCTTATCAACGTTATCGGACATGATCCGACGCCTGTCAACTCGTATGAGTCCTTATCAACCCGTATCGGTACTTATTAACCTTATCATAATAGCTACGACCATTATAAGCCCTCATCGCTATTTAGCACATTATCCATCTGCGTCGAACAATTACTAACCGTGATGAGACCTATATAACCCTTCATTACTCTTTATAATCGTTATCGACTCATTGACTGATTTTCTGTCTGTGTTGCGCGATGTGAAGCGCATGAGCGCATGCATTTGCGTTCCATTTAATTTCTCAACAAAACGTTGGTTTATGCATTGAAGCTCAAAAGTAACTGGAACGCCAACGCATTTCTCCGCAAAGTTCGGGAATTAATATCTCGAAGCTGGTGGCATCCTGAGAATTCGTTCCATTTGGATCCGCCTTTCAGACCCCACGGCTAGAATTTGTAAATTGCTATATGGGCCATCAGGTAATTAGTCCAGAACTCAATTAGTGAATATTTAATTAGTCGATTATGCATTTCAATTTTTTTTGTGATGTCCGGCTCTTTGAGTCGACCAGCTCATGAACTAGAATGGTGGTATCCGCCACAGGCAACCTTTAAAAGACTTTTTGTAAGCGTTCGCTGAAACACCGTTTATATTGACACGGGTGCTTGTTTATCTTTCTCCGGTGCCCGCTGTTCACCGGCTAACAAATGCTAAACGTTATCGCTCAGCGCAAGGCGCGCCTGCATGATTTGGACCTTACGCGAATGTCATCGTTCATTCTATCTGTTGTGCATGTGCTCGCCGAACCTTGTATTACCCTATTGCATGCACGGCACGAATCGTGTAGTAGTTTCTGGAAACCACACGGGCACCAGCGATTACACTAGAACCATCGTCGACTGTTGTATAGACGCACACGCGCTTGACCCGCCGACCAGATTTTCGACGATCGCCGACGGCCTTCGCCGCTATCGTTGTGCTTTCAGTGTAGCCTGTTTTTGACGTTTTCTTTTGTGGGCACATTAGCCCAAGTAAACGTGAAGCTATTCACAGTTTTGCTGCTGTGTTCTTCCCCGTCACTACTACGTGACAATGTAAGAATCTATAACGTAACATCTGTCCCCAGCCTAAAATGGCTTTTCGCTCCACCGCGAGACGTGCGGGACAGCTGCTCATCGGCGAGAGGTGGGCGGAGCCACGCTGCCACTCTTCTCCACGAAGGCCTGCAAATAGAGAGAACACGTACTGCACCGTTTATGCCGCCGTCGCAGTGTGTCGATAGCGACGTCATTCAACCGACTTTGACTCAATCGGAGTTTAGTCAACACAGAAGACGAAGCCTTCAATTCACCTGATAGTATGCCCAGTGTCGTATGCCGTCACTTGCACAGGGTTTCGTAAAATAATCACTAAACGGAACTCTGGCGCTGGTGTAGAAAGCAGACCGTTGTATGTGGCCTCTTTAGACATTACGGGAGCGTACGAAAACGTAGACCGCAGCATCTTGTGGGATATTCTGGAAAGGGAAGGCTTAGGCGACGATTGTATACAGCTTTTCAGAGAGCTTTACCTAGAAAATAGCGTTTGCGTTGAATGGGAAGGGAGGAAGAGCGAGGATAAAGCTGATACCGACAAGGGACTGAATCAAGGGTGCCCTTTGTCCCCACTGCTCTTTATGATGTGCATGGTGAGAATGGAGAGGGCGCAAGATGGAAGTGATATCGGCCTTAATCTCTAATACAAACAGGTGGGTACCGTAGTAGAACAGCAGCTTCCAGGTTTATTTTATCCGGACAACATTGTGTTGCTAGCTAACAAGCAAAGTGATTTGCAACGCCTGGCTAATATCTGTGAGCAGGAAGGCGACAATTTAGAAATTTAGCGTTAGAAAAACAGGTGTTATGGTATTCAACGAAAACAGTGAAGAGACAGTGACACTACAGAGCCAGGAAATACCTTGGTATATATGAATAAACTAAGGCAATAGATATATGGGAACACAGAAAAAAAAAAGAACAATAACAGTAAAGGGGAAGAGAAATGCAGCCATAACGAAACACATAGCACTATGGGGATACAATAGGTAGGAGATGCTCCGGTGTATGTGTAACGGTGCAATGGTTCCAGGACTTACTTTTGGAAATGCAGGGGTACAATCAGGACTCGATGGGAACCAAAGCTCAATAGGACGCCTCGCATTGGGCGCTCACGGGTGGAAAACCACAAATGAAGCTGTGCAGGGCGATATGGACTGAACAAATTTTGAAGTGAGGGAAGCTCACAATAAAATTGATTATGAAGAACGACTGAGGAATATGGAAGAAAGTGAACGGGCTGGAAGAGTATTGAGGTATCTGTACAGGAAAAACATTGATTCACAGTGCTGGAAAATAACTAGAAAGCTTACCAGCAAGTATGCGGCCTGTAGGGTGAGCATCACAGCAACATAGAACGTCAAGCGGAAAACCAGAGAGGCTGAAATAATCTCATGGGTGGTGGCAATGGAAAAGAAACCTGCCATGAATAACTACTTAAGAGGAAAAAATGAAATCATGAAAGAAACTATTTAAGGTACCTTGCAGGGAAGCTCATTACTTTTCGAAGCGAGATCGGGATGCCTTAGAACGCACACCTATAAAGCGAGATATAAGAAGGAAGAAGCATGTGCTTGCTGGGGTAAAGCTAGGGAAACGATGGAGCACCACTGGCCTCCTCGAAGCCCTTAGGTTCAGCGAGAGCAGGGGGAAATTAAACTTGTCCGCAATAGAGATTAGTAAGAGGTGATTGAAAAATTGGTGGAAGAAAAGTAGGGAAACGACAAAAAAAAAAAGAAAAAAAAACGGAGACGTGCAAAGTTCACAACCGGGGGTCAGGAAACTTGGTTATGGGAATTCATCGTTGTGTTTTTTTTTTTTCAACCCAGGTAGAACATCAGGCAGTATAATAGGCTTGGTGGCACCACCCACCGCCCCGTTCCAAAGGGGATGCTCGTAACATCCATCCATCCATCTACGGGAGCTACCAGCGGGGCGCGGTTCAGCCAGCATTGGAATGATGGTGAGCACATGAATTTGCCAAAATTTCATCTTTCAAATGGATTCATCATAATAAACAAAGTACTGTGTTGTAAATAAATACATGAACACCATTAAAGTGGTCTGAAGGCAGGATTCGAACACAGGACGCCTAGTGCAGAATTCCAATATTAAAACCATTACGCCATGGACGTATGCATCGACAAATGGCATAGAACACCCATATAAATTTCGCGCGGAAAAGTGAGCGCGTTTTGATTTGGCCCCTCGACAGGCTGAACCGCTGCCATTAGTAGCGATTATGCGTGTACATAGGGTCCTCTGCATTTATACAAGTATAGATTGCTTAGAACATATAGGATAATGAATGCAGATAAAACGTAATAAACAAAGCTACAAGAACGTCTCAAGCCACAAGCATGCGTACTATGCCCGTCATTCCTATGGTGGCTGGGCGATGGCCACGACAGAGTTCCCCTCTAGTGATTATTGTATAGGAAACTCCGCGTTCAATGGGACTCGTGTGCGTTTCTCCGAAAAGCAAGTCACTCGACGCAAGATTCGCGCAGCGCCTCGTCGTCCCACTTGTGGGCGCCTTTGCCGAACTGTCGCTGTCGTCGGCTCGCACGGACGACGCTCCTCGTCGCATTGCACGTGTGGCGCGATGTGCTGCGGCCATAGAGTTTCTCACTACATTACCTAGAGGGAAATCTGGCGCTGCTGCGCTGTGGCATGCATGGGAATGCCGGTATGTTGTGACTTCGGATTGGCATCGTTGTCGGAGAGACAGCAAACCTTGAAGACGCGCTTGGCAAGTACCGTTCCGTCTGTCACAATGATTCATTTTCTAAAAAAACAGCACGTGAAAAGCTGTTTTAGCTTTATTATTACGCAAAAACATGTTTTGTTTAACTATGAGAACTTGTTATTACATGTACGACTACATGTTACGTAAAAAGTGTCAGCGGGCCGCTAAAGTTGGAGGACAGACAAGCTTCGCGCTCGCTTTGAAACAGTTGGTCGTCTGTTCTTGCTTTTCTTCACTTGGTCATGCATCGTGGGTGAGTAAAGATGTAATATGCGTGAATGGAAACATTTTATGAAGATTTTACTTTGAGAACGCGTTATTTGTGTAGCCATATCCACGTTTTAGACGAAGCCTCTTACAACACCAGCCAACACGAGCCTCGCAGACACATATACCGTCATTCCCATGACGGCACGGTGCCACCTTAAGAAACTTCCATAGACGGTGGCGCCAGATTTCCCTCTAGGTGTTATAGTGAGAAACTCTATGGCTGCGGCATTCTCGAACCTACGCGAGCACCAGCGACTGCACTCGAACGCACGGTGACGTGTGCACGTATAAAGACCGGACCGCGACTTGATTCCCGAGATTTTTACGACCGCGCTCGCCGCTGTCACTGCGATTTCAGCGCTGCTCGCCCGTAGCTTGGCACAAGTTCTACCCGTATAGGGTTACGCTCTCGTATTTTTTCCAGTGTTTCTGGCTCTTTGCCGTAGCCACGACGTGACAGTATCGGCCATGCCTTCCGCCTCGGCGATGCGCTCGATTTACCTTGGGGTGTCCTCAGCACAGCTTATCAGGTGCGTATGACTCCTGGATTCACCTACTTTCATCTGATTTAGCACGTAGTAAAATTTAATTACTCGCTCATCGTGTTAAATGCTGCGGTCGTGCCTGATCGTCGCGAGCATTGCCCGTGCCGCCGGTGTGCTGTGCAGAAATGCTTAACGCCAAGCTTGTGACAGCCGTGACAAACAGCACGAATGGCCCGCTCTTAGCCAAACGAATACAACTGCAGCGTCTCGTCAACATTATCGGGAAGGAGAGGCTGATAAGGGGCGATAGGCAGACATCTTTACATTAAAGTTATTGTGCAGGTCTTCTCGTCAAATCGTCGCTGTAATCGTTGGGACAAGACAAACTGAGTGTTTCCTTTAAGAAAGAATGTACACGACAACGTTACTTTTCAAGGGCAGCTGCACTGATTCGGTCTCGCGATTGGCCACCTGCTGGGCTCGACGTTAAGGCAGCAGATATCGAATGGCCGGGAATGGCGGCGTGCCCGGGTTCGATGCAAGAACATTCGTCTACATTGCATTTGTGGATGAAAGCCCAGCCAGTCAAGATCAGTCGGGAGCGACCCCACTACGGCGTGACCCATAAAATCGTTGTTTTTTCACCCCTGAATTTAAAAATTTTACCCCCACTCTCGGACTAGCTCGTCTGGTGTGACAAATATTTGCAGAGCTCGCGAGTTCCTGTGCCTCTTGTAAGGCGCCACAGGTGCAGCACTGGCGTCGAAAATCGGTGAAGCTATTTTGCCACAATATTTGCTTTCGTAAAAGGTCGTGCATCCAGTTGGCTGAAAGCGCTCCGGTGTGCCTGGACAGTTTCCGCTATAGAGTGAGGGGTTCGTAGGGACGTAACAACAATGTCGTGTGTCATATCGCACCGCAAGACATAGATGGGAGAAGCAGCGCTGCTGGCGACATCTTGTGGATTGGTGCATAAGAGAAGGCATAGAACGTATGTTTGCAATGAGGTGTAGCTTTGGACCAGTCAGTTAAGTGAATTACGGCGACCAGCGCGTGACACGAGACGACAAATTATGCGGATCCCACGCGCTCTGTGAGTCGATCTAAGCGAGCATTTCTGTGCTGTTTGCTTTGACGCTAAATAGCGGTGATGTTGACGGCGAATGTTTAGTTTCTTTAACGTTTAGTCCAACACGAGAGTGGGGAGTAGATGTTAAACGTTACTTTGCGTGCACCACTGCTGTTCGTCTGCGTAGTAACAGAACACGCAGCGAGATGTGTTTGCTTGAGGCGTTGTTGTGCGCCATTTCTCATACATAACCTCTGCGAGGCTTGAGCATTGTCATTACCTTACATGGAACATCGCATCGTGGCTGAAGTGTTCGCAGAATTATGGGGCTGTACTATCGTGAGCAATAAGGGCGGAAACACGCGAACGGGTGGCAAATAGCCTCGAAACCGAGTAAGAACGATACGCGGATGGCGCTGCCGAAAACAGTGGTAAGTGGGGGGGGGGGGGGGGTGAGGGGGCGCTCTTCCGCTAACTGTTGGCACTTCAATCGCGCCTGTTGCCTTTTTTTTTTCGAAAACGGTAGCTGACGCCATTTCACTGGCCGCCGACAGTCGATAGGACGGTTATGTGTCGCAGTGACTTACAGCTATAGCCCTTTTTTTTCTTTCATGCTTTTTTATCTTTACAGCAGAGCTCTTAGGCACCCGTAGCTGCGTTTAGCGTGAGGTGTTATATACATCCGCAGGACGTAGTGTATTCCTTATGGAACGCATCGTGTCACGCGTTACAGGCAGAGAGACTAGGCAAGTAGCTCTAGAATGCTTACGCATCGAAACAGTGATATTAGGCGCTATTCTGGACATTCCGCCATTTTCTTCGATGCGTGACGTAGACGCGACACGAATAAAATGGCGCTGATGGCCCCATTTTGCTTTCGTAACGTGACGCCAACTTGACGGTTTGCCTAAGAAACTGAAATGAAGGCGCCGAACATAAGGTTCTCGGTAAAGCAAAACAGTTTTTCTCCGCAGTAAAAATAAAGCAGCTAGCTCAAAGCGCATGATTACTCCGTCGGAAACGCTTCTCGCTTCCGTCGTCTGCTGCGTACGAGCCGTCGTCTGCTTCATTAGCTAGGATGCGTGTCCCCGGGAAATGGAATGAGTTATCGTATGCTGGCGCCCACGCGCTTGTTTTCTTCCTTGAGACAGCATACGCGACCTACCAGTGGTGGTGCGCGCACGTTCTAGGCCACGTTGTCGCTATCTCGTGAAACGTAAGTGACTCAGCCCGACTCGGCTGGCTGAGAAACGGCCGAATATCACCGATAGCGTTGCGCGCGCCAGAGATATCCGCGTACGCGACGCAAGCGCCGGCGCGGCCATCTCTTGTTCAGTTCGCCGGTTACTTGCATCGCGGGAGGAATCTTCAAGGCACCGCCTTGCGTATATTCCTTTTTATACATTAAAGCGACGCCGTTGTCATAACTTCTGATTGTGCGAAAAGGCATTAATCTTGTTTACAATACAAGCGCAGCAGCGAAAAGTGGGCAACGTTGCAGAAAGTTTGCGATGTTCAACTAAAGTTATTTCGTATAAACGCGTTCTTTTAAAAAAATGATGGCCCTAAACACAAATGCCAACACCACCCGAGAACGATGCCAATACTTGAGCACGCGTTATGAACAAAAGATTTTCATGGCGCCAAACGACGGGGAAAATATGGCGATACGCATTCCTCTCGGCCGCCATTGCATATGGCTGCTCATTAGCATAATTCGCGCGGCTCGTCGCACCACAAATTATGGCGGAAAATCTCTGTAATGGCGGCCCTGCGCAACGTCACGCAACGTCGAATTGACGTTTGCGAAAAGGCCTTTTCGGCCTGAAGGAATATGTCTTCCCACGGCGTATTCCTTCAGCCAATCAGCAAGCTGACATGGCGTCTATTTGGATCGCCACCACATATTCGCGAAATCGCAGGTGCATTGCAATGGTTTCTGTACGCTACCGCTCACTTTCTTTTTGAAGCGCTAACGTCGCTGTAAAGGAGCAAAAAAATATATATATTAGTCTATAAACTTTGCAGTTTCACGTCACGTTTTGTCATCTTGATGAAAACTCAAAATTGCCATTTGCAAAACTTCCGTTTCCTTTCACAAATTTCAAGGCACGTGGGCTCTCGACAGCCAATCAGAGAGTAAACATGGCGGATAATGGCGGCCGTGCAGCCGCCATGCGTGTCGAGAATAGCGCCCCTATCGCTCACGCTTCGGTGCACAGTTACCAGTGAGCGCAATATCAAACATCGTTATCAATGTGCGCTGGCGATGGGAAGTTCCGCACTTTGTATAAATAGACGTACGGTTGGAGTGCCAATGGTTATTAGAACAGCGTCTTCCTTTCCACTTTGTTTCCAACTGCGGCCGCCACGTATCGCCCATAGCAGGGTTCGAGGCTATCTGACACGCGCTCCTATGTTGCCGCTCATATTACTCACGATAGTACGTGCCAAAAGCACAGTCGGATTACGAGGCGCGCCGTAGTGGCGTATTCCGGATTAACAGAGACTATTAAGGCACGTTCACACCGAAGGCGGAGCGGACAAGCGGATCCGGCCAAGCGGCCGCGGATTTTCCGCTTTGCGGTAAATACGCGGCCGCTTGGCCGGATCGCGCTGGGCCCGATTTTTTCCGCGCGGATAAGTTGGCCGCTTTGGCCGCAGCCAATCAGAACCCGACACTGCGGAAGCGCTGGTGAATGAATGTAAACGAATGTCTTTCTCTGGTCTTTTCGCTGCTGTTATTCAAAAGCGTCAAAACAGCAAGTTGGGCCAGTTGGTTCGGATTCATAGTAAGGTTTGTTACAGCGCAACACAAGACAAGGACGAAAGAAGGTATAAAACGACGACACGGCGCCGTGTCGTCGCTTTATACCTTCTTTTGTCTTTGTCTTGTGTTGCGCTGTAACAAATCTTGAAAATCGACTAGACAAGTGGCGAGTAAAATGCCAACGATCTCGTCTTCTTCGTCTGAGCTCATTTTGCAGAAGTAGATAGCGGACGGGAGCGCGCCGACCCACGAAGAAAAACATATCGAAAGTGCGCGCACAAACCGAAAGTGCCGCGAGATGGCGGCACGTCCTTGAAATTGCTCAAGAAATTGCGAGATGCCCCGCCTTCCCGGCGGCGCGGATAGCCAGACAACGCGGCCGGTCTGAACAGGCGCGGGCGCTCGCCGCCTCGCCGCTTTGAAGATCCGCTTGTCCGCTTAGACAATCCGCCCGGTAATCCGCCCAAACCGCTCCCGTTTACCGGAATAGCGTACAAGCTAAAAGTCTCAATGCCATACCCGCAAAGGTGTACCGCGGTGGGCACAGATGTGTTGATTTGACGTGCGGCCGTTTCCGTACTGTCGCCTAGACGCTACGGAGCTTTAATGCGGCTTTGTGTCTGCAGGCCCTGCGTGAGTTGTCCGCTTGACGAATCTGCACAGTGTTATCCTTCAGAAATAGCAGAAACGTATACTGTAGCGTACATTAAGTTTGCTCGCAACCGCTGTCGTGTCAATAGTAGTAGGGTTTCCTAGAGCTTCCTTGCCATCTCGCGTCGCCTTTCCCCTGTCCCGCCCTTCCCCCATGTACGGAAACTGCAAGCGAAAAGTGACAAGGCCACTCTTCTCTCACAGTTCACTCCCTTCGCGACTGCGCCGGTTCTACCCATTCTTCTCCCTGCCTCCCCTCTACCATTATGTCTACCTCTTCGATGGAATAGGACGTGAGTAGAAGAGTTTCTGCGATGCCTCTGCAGGGGGGGATCACGGATAATTACAGCTGTCAAGAGGCTAATGTGACGACGCCTAGGGAGGTCCAGAGAGCATTGTGCACATGCGACGCGATCGAAAGGTCCAAATGAGTTTCTCGCGTCGCCTTTCCTCTCTGCCGCGCTCCATCTATGTATATACACGCTCTGAACGACCCCCACCGCGGCCTACGAGACAGCAGCAGCAGTGGAAAAGTCGAAGGAAGAGGCAAAGAAAGCTTCGCTTTAAAGCACTCAAGGACGCGAAGATGGGTGGTGTCTTGCAACTAACTCTATTGATATTCCCGTATTTATATACATGCCTCGTGTACTGACGTCCAGCGTAAAGAAATCTAAAGCAATTTAGCGCCAAGCAACACATAAATGAAGATAACAAAAAATAGGATAAAATGACCTGCCCTGTATGCAAGCTACCTATGTAACCTAACGCGGACGTGAACTATAATATAACGCGTCTATGGACGGCGACAACGAGCTCACTCGATGCTCGCCTAGACTGGTTATTTCTTTGGACCCGATAGTTTCCCGTGTCGTCTACTTCCTTCCAATGATATACTTGGAGATTCAAGATGCGCTGGCATCAGCAATGTCTTGCAATGTATTTGAAACATAACAGCGCGGTTTTGACGGGAATAAGTAGGGAGACACGACACGGACGACCGCTGACTTGCAACTGAAGTTTATTGCTTGGAACGAAGAATATATAACAGCTCCAACCAGCAGGGAAAAAAAAACATACATATATTCACAGTCAATCATACATGCCGCACTGAACAAGGGAGATAACTATAATCATCATATCCCCCCGCTAAAAATGCCAGTTCCTTGGACGTAATCGATGAGGGGGTACTGACGCATGTGTCTTTTGACCAGGCGATGTGCGTTTCTTCGATGATTTCACGCGTTAGTTGGTTACTATGTTTACTTAAAACTTGTGTTCGAGCGAAGTCAGGGTGGCAAGCTTTGCTGTCGCAGTCTCTACAGTGGATGCCAAGATGCCCTTTTACAGTGTTATGCATGCACATTGTTGTTGTGCTCCTTCAGGCGTTCATTAAGGCATCTCCCCATTTGACCCATATAAAGCCTGCCACATGACACGGGAATGGCGTAGACAACTCCCTCTTTACAAGAGATGAATTGATTTTCATGTTTGATGTTGCACTTTCTTGGTATGAAATCGGTGTTAACCATTTTGCACATCTTCCCAAGCTTATCCGGAGCCGAGAAAACTACTTTGACACATGCTCTGTTAGCTATCTTTTTTTATTCTATGGGAAACAGATGGATATAAGGCACTACAGTGGTTCTTTCTTTTTCCTTTCCTGTCATCGAATCTACCCGTTGTACTTTTGTTTTTGCTCAAACTACTGAGGATAGTTTCTGACACTGACACTAGCAGCTGCTTGGGATAACCAGCCTTTACCAGACGATCTGTTTGATCACTGAAGCTATCTTGCATCAAGTGCATGCAAGATTTATTAAGCGCGTTGTGATAGCATGATTTGGCCACGGCTCGTTTAACCAGCTTAGAATGAGATGACGTAAAAGGTAGCAATGGCTTATTGCTTCGTGGTTCGTAAAACCAACGCGTGTGATGTTGCATTAATCTGAGTTTGATATCTAAAAATCTGATGACATCATTTTCTTGCACTTCAGTAGTTAATATGAGCGGATGAAGGCACTGAACAAAGGTGTCTGATCTGCGTAAATACTGTGTCAAATTTTTCCATACTTGTGTTTGTAAGAACAAGAAAGTCGTCTACATAGCGAAAACACTGTAAAACCTTTGACCCTTTCAATTTATCTTAGAGCCTTCTACCCTTTTGGGCTAATAACAAGTCACTAAGCACTCCATGCAAGATAGCTTCAATCAACAAACAGATCGTCTGGTAAAGGCTGGTTACCCCAAGCAGCTGCTAGTGTCAATGTCAGAAACTATCCTCAGTAGTTTGAGCAAAAACAAAAAAGGACAACGGGTAGATTCGATGACAGGAAAGGGAAAAGAAAAAGCCTCTGTAGTGCCTTATATTCATCTGTCTCCCATAGAATGAAAAAGATAGCTAACAGAGCATGTGTCAAAGTAGTTTTCTCGGCTCCGGATAAGCTTGGGAAGATGTGCAAAATGGTTAACACCGATTTCATACCAAGAAAGTGCAACATCAAACATGAAAATCAATTCATCTCTTGTAAAGAGGGAGTTGTCTACGCCATTCCCGTGTCATGTGGCAGGCTTTATATGGGTCAAATGGGGAGATGCCTTAATGAACACCTGAAGGAGCACAACAACAATCCACTGTTGAGACTGCGACAGCAAGGCTTCCCACTCTGACTTCACTCGAACACAAGTTTTAAGTAAACATAGTAACCAACTAACGCGTGAAATCATCAAAGCAGCGCACATCGCCTGGTGAAAAGCCGCATGTGTCAGTAGCCCCTCCTTATCGATTACGTTCAAGGAACTGGCATTTTTAGCGGGGGAGGCGGGGGATATGATGATTACAGGTATCTCCCTTGTTCAGTGCGGCATGTATGATTGACTGGGAATGTATGTATGTTTTTTGTTTCTCCTGTTGGTTGGAGCTGTTATATGAATAAAGGGAAAATCAGACATCCACCCGATCGTAGCAATTGCTACAAAGGAAACCCATACGGGTTCCTCGAAAGAAAAGCTGTTGTATATTCTTCGTTCCAAGCAATAAACTTCAGTTACAAGTCAGCGCTCGTCCGTGTCATGTCTCCCTCCTTGTCCCCGTCGAAACCGCGCTGTTCTATTTCAAATATGACTCACTAACTCGCCCAAACGTCCGTTTTTGCGATGTAGAGCCGCTGCGCACGTTGTTGCTTCTCTCGCTTAGATATCTGCTTGTTTGTCACATGCGCGTACTTCTTCCCTCAGGAAAGCGGTTTCACATAGGTTGCACACGTATATACAGTGCATGAAACAAGCTTGTTTCCGTGCTTGACTTGGCACGGATCTACACGTTGCTTTGCACAGGCGTGACAAATGTCGGGAGCTAAAACACGGCTCGACACGTCCGCCTTTTCCCCGACCCTTTGAGCACGTGCGAGAAATCGCGCATATATGAAATAACGGACAACTTTTTTTGTGACCTCCTACATGCGGTCTATTATGTTGACCTTGATTCACGCTTTTTATATCTTTCACGACACATTCCGAGGTGGTTGGTCATAAACGTGCCGACGGCAACGTGATCGTCAAGGTGTTCCTTTCTCCACCCCCCCCCCTTTGTTTTTAGCAGAGACCTGCCGTGCAACATTAGAACATTTCTAGCGCATCAAGTACGGCACGTGGAACCAATCGGTGTGCGATCCGCCCAACGGCTATTCGTACCACCAGCCATCAACAGGTTCCAACAATGGCAGCAGCCATCTGTCCGACGCGCTGTACACGTCGTATCGTATGCCTCGATGTACAACATCTCTCCTGCTTTAAGAGCGAAACAGATTTGCGCAGGAACTACACTTCACGACTAGTTGTACCAACAACCGCACCCAACAGGTTCTTAACAGATTTCGCTCGATTCCAACACAGGGTGTCTACCAAGTTGATTTTTCCAAGTTCCCTGAGTTTTCCAGGTTTTCGCTGAGTGCCTTTGCGAAATTCCAGGGAATTTCGCAAAGGACTTAGTTTTCGCAAGGACTACACAGGACTTCGTTTTATGTCAAGACGGGCTGACACCATGTCGCCCAATGCTGTCACTGTCTAGTAAGCATCTAAAAAAAAAAAGACTTAATCTAGTTTTAATAGTAAGGAGCAGTGTTTATTTTATTCAAAAATGAAACAGAAGGGACGGGTTAGCAAATGCACAGCGAATAATACATCTCCAAAAATAATAGTAATACCTATTGCAAGACGAGTCGAACATTCTCAAATACAATTGAAAATGAGATGCATATCGAAGCAGATATTTCCGAATATGAGCTATTTCTATCAATTGATAGCAAACTCATTGGTATGAGACCCAAACTTGGTCACAAGTGAGATTCTCTCTTAACTGCTGGTAAGTCAACCTCAACTGTCCTGGGACTCCTGACATACTCTCAGCCTGCGCTCAACGACTCAGTGTTGCATTTCACAGCTTTAAAGAGTTTATGTTGGTTTGGATGAGGGATACCTGCACCTAGGCGTCAGCCAACACTGCTTTTTGAGCTCGAGCTCCTTCTAAGAAGCGGCAGCACACTTTCTTTCCCATTCATTCCTCAATGCGTCGGTCCTTCCTGTTTTCGTCTTTCTTCTGCCACGAGTTCGCCTCACGGACCATTTGAAGCATCCTCATGGTCAGTTGTACAGTCAACGTCCGATTTTTCGGACTTCCTAGGGGCCGTGAAAACGTGCGAGAAATCGGGCAGTTCGAAAAAAATGGGTGCACGTCTTTTACTGCCCTTCAATGCTCAAATCGCTACAGGCATATCCGAAAAAGCTATGAAGGCCTGTCAGTACACTTATTAGGCATATTGGTGCTCGTACTGTGACAGGAGATGGCGGGTGCGCGCGTAATTCAGGAATACATACTGTGTCCCGTGACAATTGCCCCTTTCCACGCTTGTTAAGCTTCACTGCAACACTTTTATGTATGCTTCGCCGCGTAACAATGCTGTACTGAGGCGAAGCTGACTTTCGAGAACCGGCATTATGTAACGCGTTGTGCTTTCCTCACGTCGAAGCCAATCCCAAGGACCACAAAGAAGGAGTTGGCGCCATTGCTGACAGAGGGGAATTCTTTCAAGCAAAACACGGCACCGAACGGCAAGAATACCAATAGCGAACGCCGAAACAGCTAGGCCTATCGTTGCCCAATGGTGGCTACGGTTGGCGGCGGATCTGCGTGCGAGAGTGCCGTTCGAGGCGGTGACAATCAAAATGGTGGCGGTGGTGCCGTTTGGGACCTGTGCTCACGGCAAAAAGTCTGGAAAATCGGACTGCGAAGAATTCCTGCACCCGAAATTTCAGACGTTGTTTACATTGACTCTGTGGTGCCGCGAAGCTGTCCGAATTGTCGGACGCCCAAAAAGTCGGTCGTTGACTGTACACCGGCAACTCCCCCAGCCGACTACAAGGCGTCAAAGACGATTCGTTGCGATTCATCTTTGTTACTTGAGCCAGCATTCCCGCGACTTTCGTTCCCTTTCAATAAAGTTACAGCTAATTTTCCCTCATAGAAGTGCAAATTCCCCGAGTTTTTTCCTTGAGTATTTCCAGACTATTTAAAATCCCTGAGAATTCCCGGTTTTCCCGGCTGGTAGACACCCTGCAACAGTACAGGCGTAGCCATCTTTTCGTCGCGTCGTCTGACAGATGTCCCCACCCGTAGCACTGCTGTTGTCGGATACGTGTCGGCTAGTCTGCACACTCGACTGAAGTTGGATGCCGAAGACGGGCAGTGGCAGGGCAGGTCTTTCTCAACACACGTTCAACGTTCACGCGACACGAGGCTCACCGCGAGAGCGTCGGGTACTGCGATCGTGGCGACACCACCGCGGCCGATCTCCTCGCACTGGTGGCAGAAGCACAGGAACAGCGTGTCCAACGTCATCTCGTACACCGAGAGGAAGCAGTGCGCCACCAGGAACGAGCCCAGGGCTCCCGCGATCAGGGGAACCCACTGGCCCCAGAGCAGGTGGCCCACCTTGTCCTGAAAGCAGGAAAGGAACCGCTTGGCCCCGACGCCCCACGTGGATGATATGCATTTCGGTGCGAGGGCATAGACCACTTCCGCCGCCTGCGCGCTTTTGCTGTCCGAACGCAGCCAAGTAGACCGCCTTAACTGCACCTCGTGGACCACGGTGATCCACCAAAGAACACAAGTCCCGGCACCAACAGGGAGACATGTTACGTGAGCCCGTCGCGAGCTTTCAATCCCACGGTTGCCACAGTGCACGGCGTTACAGTGTGCGCAGAAAGCATGGTGGGCTATTGGAGAGCGGCTGCAAGAATTTTCCGGAAGCACGGAGCTAGGCCATTGCGACGTCCTTAAATTTCTCGCCCCCTTAACTCTAGTTTCTCATCTCTCTACTTTGCGACGCAGTACCCCGTACAGGTAAAAAATGGCCGCAGTGGCTTCGAAGCACGCTGTGTCTGCATTCACCGAGAAACACGGATTTGCACAGTGGTACGCGCCCAGTAGCTGCGATCGCACCTGAGTGAGCTTTTGTCCAGCTAGCGTGGTGCCGACAACTACGGCAGCCTTGGCCAGCAGCAGCACGAAGTCGCCAACGCAGTTGACGGTCGCCACGCGCAGGGCGTTGCGCGACAGCAGCTGCCAGGCCTCGCGCGCCGCCCGGCACAGGCTGTGGCCGCGGGCCGCTGCGACGCGGAAAGTGTGTGATGCTTGTAATCATTTTATACACTACGCGAGTTACACATGCGCAGTGCGCGTACGCCGTGTGTACAGCCTCTCGCAATTGCGACTGGATAAGCTGGCGCCTCCGTGGGCGTGACGTGGTATATAAGGGATCACGTGGACGCGTCGGCGGCTTCCGCAGCGCCGGAGCGAGCTGAAAACGAAGTCCCACCTGCGCTGCGGTTCTGATTAGGTGCGAAGGTTTTCCTGATTCGGGTATTCGGGTGTGTGCTTGACAACACTTGCAAGCCCTATAATCGGTAGTGACTGCCTTTGAAGGCGTCGAACATAGTAGGGTACTGATATATGTGCCGCAGTGCCGGACGTACACAACATAACCCGGTGTAAGCCTTCACACGTACCCGCAGAACAAGAAGATGCGTGAAGCTTGGATCGCGAAGATCCGGCAAGCAGCAATCGGCTACAACTCGGGTGTGCAGCAAGCACTTCTGCGAGGAGGATTTCTGATACGGCGTCGGAGTTGCGATTTTGGCTGAGTAGCAGAAAGGCGCGCACTTTGGTCTATGAACTTGTTGATGCTAGATGCTGGCAAGTTCACTGGAATGGCAAGGAAACGGTATAAAGTGCGTTAAAAAAAGGAATGGCATATGCCCATTCTTGTGTACCACCAAACAATGAAATGTACTGGACTTTGAAAAAAGAAAGCAGCGGGTAGTTGCTCGCTGGGAAGACCGATAAACATACAGTGCGGCGCAACTTGCGAAATAAGTTTATTTAAACGTCCAATACTTTAGAAGAAAAAAAGAAGATCGAATTATAATCGTCGCGACGGGACATCACTAGTCGCCGTCGTAGAAGCCCCTAGCTATAACGAAATTATTTTTTAACAGCTCTGAGAGTATCCACGCAAGCGTGGTCGCTCTTGTACTGTCAGATGCTGCGGCCCACGGCACGGTGCGAAAGCGAAACATTGTGCGCGGACATAGACGCGCAGTCGGTCGCCGCGTGCCCGTGGGATCGCTGCATTGAGGCTTCGCTCTGATCCATTATAGGCTTGGTTATACAGAGAGCCCACTATAAGGACATATTCCACATGGTTCGCTCTCTGCGAATGCCGACCTTTCACGCAAGAAGCCGGTTCGGGGGACTCCATCGCGGCGACCGCGCGTATAGTGGGCGTTTTGACAGTAAAAAAAAAAAAAAAAGCTTCCTTCGTTTCGAGAGTACCTACAGGAATGTCCAAACCTATATGAGGAGCGCGCCGCGTGATCCCTCATTCTATGCAAGCGAGGCTATTCTGACAGATGGCGACTCCGTAAGTCCTTGCCCCCAATACTGCAGTAACTCGAGACTGCGCTAGGGCACCGTAAGACCGCAAGCCATGTCAGCACTTTACGGTGGCGATAATCTGCGACACGTACCGGCAGTAGCACGCGCACAAAGCTTGTCCAAGTGCGAGCGTCGTTGGGTTCCCTTCGCGGGAGGAAACGCTCGGTGTGCGCGTGACTTTGTTTTTGTTATCGTTCTTGTTTTGTTTTTTTTTCTGGCGCATACGCAGGCTGCAGTAATACGAAAGGAAAATGAAACGCCCGTCGGCAGATATCGCACATCGTAGTCGTGCACGTGTTTCTTTTTACCCCGGTTTCGTTTCATCTTTCTTTCATCATTATTGTTATTATTATTATTACTTGCAAGATGCACGATCAGACACACTATGCTAGGGCGTGCGTCGTCTTGACGGGAACAGCCCAGCACGCGACACCAGTACTACTTTGTGCGCCTGCGCGTATACTATACTGCGGGTCTCGCAGATCGCGGCGCTGACGTATATCGTGCGGTCGACGCTCGCGCGATATACAGTTAAATATGCGAGAGGCTGTACGTAAACAGTGACACGTGCGGCCCGCTTAGTTCAACACGGTCGTTGTGAACGCAAACGCAGGAAGTGCGGATCTTTTCGTTCGCCACTCGGTTCGTTCATTCGACGGCGCCGGGAGCGGCGCGAGCACCCACCGAGCATGACGAAGGCGTTCCTGTTGAGGAACCTGAGCGCCGCGACGCAGCCGCCGCACGGAGCGAGGCAGCAGCAGCGGCCGCCGGGCCGGCGGCACCGGCGGCCGGCGAGCCTGCAGGCGAGCCTCAGCAAGCGCGCCACGGCCACCAGCAGCGAGCCCAGCAGCACGGAGCCCAGGTGGTAGCGCACCAGCCGCCACAGGCTCGCGCACTGCGCCCACCGGCGGGCTGCCGCCGGCCTGCGAAGAGAAGGGGGCTCTCGTCGTCGTTCATGCGTGTCTGATGCGCGCTCGGAAACGGGGATGCACCGACGGGAATTGACGTTTGTCGGTTACGAGATTTCTCTTTAATCGGGCAGTGCGCGTATGTATGCTTTCTTTAGGCCAGGACCGGTATACACCGGGGCAAAATCAGCGTGCTCGAGCACGCAGTCTATATAAAGTGCGCTCTAAGCTCGTTAATGAACTCGAAGGGCTCCACTTGTCGTTTCACGTGATGACGTTATAAACGCTCGCGAGGCCGAGGCCAGCGCTCGGGCGTGCGGGCACCACTTTGTGAATGTTCGCCCCCGAATTGCGGCGCCAAGAGCGTCGCACGCGTAATGCGAAGGCGCGGGTTCGTATCCCACCAGCGGCCAGTTGTTTTTATGCGTTGCATATTGCAATCACTCAGTTCAGCCCTTGGGCGCGGCCGGGCAGCCACCATTGACCTTTAGCGCAACCACGTGACGTGACGTCACGGCAGCCGGATTAAAAGCTGGGCCCCAACTCGCGCGGTCGCGCGCGGCCGCAGCCACCACCTGACTCCCGCTCCTCCCGCTAGGGGCGCTGCGCCGGCGCGTGACGTCACGGAGGAAAAGCTGGGCCCCAACTCGCGCGGTCGCGCGCGGCCGCAGCCACCACCTGACTCCAGCTCCTCCCGCTAGGGGCGCTGCGCCGGCGCGTGACGTCACAGAGGAAAAGTTGGGCCCCAACTGGCGCGGTCGCGCGCGGCCGCAGCCACCACCTGACCGCGCAATATTTCTTCTGATCTGGCCGATTTGGCATTCTCGGATTGGCTGCCTGACGCCCCGTGGTCTTTTCTAATTGGTTTGCTTTTCTTTTATGCGTTGCATATTGCAATCACTCAGTTCAGCCCTTGGGCGCGGCCGGGCAGCCACCATTGACCTTTAGCGCAACCACGTGACGTCACGACAGCCGGAGGAAAAGCTGGGCCCCAACTCGCGCGGTCGCGCGCGCCCGCAGCCACCACCTGACCGCGCAATATGCAACGCATTCTTGGCTTAACCAAGCTAAGCCTGGCCATTTTTTTTCATCCACTTTCGTTTCCGTATTTATTTATCCTTTCGTCATTTCCATTAAGAAGTGCAGCTAATTTCCCCTATGCTGTCGATGGTGTCGTTGTTTCTTCGTTTCTTATGATATGACTTATAAAAATCGGGCCCCTCGGTTTCCTTTCTTCTCATTCGTATATAGGGAGTCCCAGATAATTTTAGCCAGTGCTTAAATATATGCGAATGTCACGTAGCCTGACAAAACCGAGGTAACGTTGTTTGCCATCGCTTGAAGATACTCAAATTATTATGTTTAATTCCGTCCGATTACATAATTAATCTTAATTAATCAACTTCTCAATTACTATATTTAAATGAAAAGTGTCGATAAGAAAATTGTAGATCGTGAGAGACTGCCGATACGGCTTTCTGTTGCTCGATACGTGCTATCGTGTTTTTCCTGGGCTGAAAGCAGCCCGTGAGTGCCTCGAGCGGCCAGTCGCGCGGCAATTGTGCGCGCATTTGCGGGCTTCTTACGTGCTCCGAAAAACACTTTCATGTAGCACGTATTGAGCAACAGAAATCTGTACCAGCAGTTTTTCCTGTCGCTGAACAATTTTCTCGTTGAAACTTTTCATCTAACTATAATATTCTAGAAGTTGATTGATTAATACTAATTATCTAATTAGGCGGAATGAAAATAAAATCTTGAGTATCTCCGAGCGACGGCAAACATTACCTTGGTTCTGTACAGCTACGTGGCATTTTTAAACTCTGGCTACAGTTAGCTGGGACACCCTGTATATACATACCTCATACTCGTAACATCGTTTCGGCACGTAAAACCCTAGAATATCGTGTGCGTGGTTGTGCGGGTGGGTGCGTGGGTGGTTTTACGTGCCAAAACCACCTCACGATTATGAGGCAAGCCGCGTGGTGACTGACTCCGCATTAATTTTGACCAGCTGGGAGTGAAGTGCACCCAATGGGCGATATACTATACAGTCGTTTTTTTTTTTTTTTCATTTCGCCCCCATCGAAGTGCGGCGGCCGGCATTTGATCCAGCGACCTCGGACTTTGCAGCGCAACTCCGTAAGTGCATGGGTATTTTACAACGCTCCTATGGCTCCACTCCTCGAGAAAGTGGACAGCAGCTCCGCCGATCGACGGAAGAGGTCACTGGGCCTCATTGACGGTCCAACTGCAATGCTCGAGAAGCGTCGGAAGAGTGGACGAAGAGTAGAGGGTTGTTTGTTTGATACCTGTAGAAGTACCAATCGGCCGCGGCGCCTGCAACCACGACTTCTTGGCAGCTGACAGCCAGTTGGAGCAGCCAACCCACGACCAGAGCCAGGTACCAGGGCCCGAGACGAAGCAGCGAGTCCCGTTTCAGCAGCACCGTCACGTGACCGCCGCTGTCGTCGTCTGCGCGCCTGGCGACCGCCGCGTCGCCCGCCGTGAGCAGCACGAGCAGCGCCGCAGCGCCGGCCACCGCCGTCGCCGCGCAGAAGCACAGCGTCTGCGGCGAGAATCGACAGGCGCTCGTCGTTGCTGCTTCGACGTAGATACCAGCCTCGGCGTATTCGCATGCTAACCAAATCTGTTGTTGCCGCAGTTAACGGGGGCCCTACATAAAGTTCGGACACCGTGGATGTATGCGAAGGTTCCTAAGTGGTACTGCATCCCCGATTACTCGGCAAAATCTTATAATTCAATTTTCACCTGTTGGTAAGCGACAAGCGTCGGTAGCTAAGCAGTGTCATAGTGCCACCTTCAGAGTTGGTGGATGCTCGTCTTGGTGACGAAAAACAAGACGGACGCGGTGGGAGGGGGTGTCTACACGTGCAGGCGGGTTCAGCCGGACAAGCCGGTGGTTGCTTCACACACTGCGCGTCTCTTACGCAAGCAAAAGTCGCCGCGAGTGGCCCGGTGCTATAGCATAGATGCAAGAGTCCCATGTGTCTCGCAGGAAAGAAGTATGCGAGCTGTGGGCAGCCGTTCCGGAAGCTAAACACATATGAAACACCTTTCTTTGGCACGCCGTATTTTTTTTTTTTTTTTAAGATGCACAATAATGTTTTTGCATCCCACTCAATATTCGTGAAATGTGCAGCGATACACTTTAGTAGCACGTTCTTGATGGTTAGTTGGTTCGCTGTCCTCGTTTTTCGCGCATTTTCAACCTACCTTCAATGCAGCGATATGAACGAGCATGCCAGGTGGTTGACCAGCCGATAACATCATCAGTTTATCGTTTCGCACTCCCTTTGAGTGTACCCTGTCATTCATCCACGTGTACACAGCGACGTTCCTTCAGGGCACTGATATCGCGGAACTGTGGTCGCTGCCCTATATACATGCGAGTCGTGGATAAACGTGACCGTGCAGTGCAGCAGCGAGGCTGCTGCTGTACCTCATGTTCTACGATGTAACGCGTATCCATCCAGTGATAAGGTATATTGGTTTTTGAAACAGCATACGGCTCACCACCGCGGGGACGTTTCGATAGCGCGGCACAGATCCGCACGTGTGACGGCGTTTGTGGGCAACGTACCCAGGCGGGCTGCAGTAGTAGACCAGGCATGGCGGTCAGCGCCTTCCCAGCCTCCCCGAACAGCGCCGTGACCTGGAAACGAGGTGTATATGCGGACTTTGAAGGCGCAGCAGAGTGTTTGGAAGATAAACATGGCCGTCATCGTGTATTTGCGCACATTTCTACACAAACGTAAGGAGGTCTTGCGAGGTGCCGGTGTAACTTTTTTTCTTTCTTTTTTGACAGCGAAGCCAAATGTGATTGCGACTAAATGTGGCGGAGCTAGAACGTCCCCTCCAACAGTCATTTCCACATGTCGTCATCAATAATTAAGGGACCAATAAACCCAAAGACATGAAATTCGGAGGCAATATGGGGTATTTTAAGAGTGATGTCTAGAAAAATGGTGAAGTATGTGTAATTATTAGACGCGTTGTAAGCAATTACCGAATTTTCGTTAAGTGCACTATGTTTTTTTTTTTTTGTGGATATGTTATCGTATAAAACATCTCGTCGTGCTAAAATATCCGGAATATCAAACTTAACAGAAATAACCTGTGCTTTAAGAGGAACTTGCCGGAGTTGTTTTGTTGTTCTGTAGGAAATGTTTGAACTTATGTTAATCGTGCCCCTTTGCGATGCTTGCCGGGGGGGGGGGGGGGGACTAAAACGTTTGCTGTTCGTGAACCCACGGTAGGGAATGTGGTTGTTATCCGGTATTGAAACATACTCAGATTACCTTCAAGAGTTATTAACCAGCTAAACCGTGAAATGCCAGAGGCCCTTGCGTAAAGAAAAGAGATAACTACGTCAGTCAACCCTCGGTCATGCTACATAAGGAATTTAATTTTCTTGATAGTTTTTTTTTTTAATTTATCACGTTGCCTTCGAAAGCTTTAACCCGTGATCGTTGGCAGGCATGCGCAACCCTTCTAGTCTGTTCTTTTATTTTTTCGTGCGTATATTCGTTTCCTTTCAATATTTTTCAGTTGTGAGTAAGCGCCTCGTCATGTCTTCTCTCTTCGTTCTTCTCTTTGTGCGATTTTGCAGCTTGAAGACGTAACCCAACTAGCCCAGTTCTACGTTCTGTCACAATAATCAGTCATCAGCAGCAGCAGTGATTATCGGTGTAATGCATAGGAACTGGAATAGGGTGCTGGGTTGACACTCCACCATGTTGACGCGCGTACATTTTTTTTTTCTGGCCAACAACTGTTATCGCTCGGCGCAAGACGCGCTTGCACGTATCGAAACATTTTCGGCTGTTGCCGCAGATTCCACGGCGAAAGAGTCTTTCTGCACTGAGATTGCGTGCGCGAAGGGAATCGCGGTGGACAGCGTGCTCGCGAGCACCACCGATGACGCTGAAATGTACGCACGATAAATATGGCTGAAGCGTCCGACACGCGCGTCAGATTCCGGTGATCGACGAGTGTGCTCGCCGCTGTCGACGTGTTGCTAAGTCTTGGCGCGCACAAGTTCGCCCTTCGTCACGACAGTACGACGCTAACCATCCAACTTGTGGTTGGGCTACAGGGCGGCTTCCACATTTCTCCACAATGTCACCCCTGGATCGTGGCGGCACATGTTAGCGCGCCGTCGGAAACGGGGCGGATAATCATCGGCAACGAAGGCCCGCGTGTGGATTAAGTCAGCGGTGTGTCGATGTGTGTAATTTGTCCGCGTGTGCTAAGAGCGTTGCATTTTCCTTCTACATTTGTCGGCATACGCCTTCTGAAAAGAGTCCGCTCGGGAGTGTATAGAGATAGGCAATGGCAAATATTGCTCTTCCCAATAAGCTTGCTCATCGCCAATCTGCATACTTTGTCTAGTCGAAATGGCGAGTCTATAAGAACTCAAAGTGTAACTTCACCAACTGGCGCCCATAGACAACACTGTTTAAATTCATAATACGATTCCACACGATGACCATGGATGGTCCGTAGACTGGACAGAAGGACAATGCCGCTTTCTGTCAGCCGTGTGCATAATATTTTGCGAAGAGGTGCGTATAGCTGCAGCCGCAGTGAGGGACTTACCAGCTGTATTCGCTTGCGTAGCACTAGCACCGTGAGCATCAACAGCACCTGCGTGCGACAGCGAAAACAATCGAGGAGGCAGCAAGGAAACGTCAACAGCGACAAGGCATTGGGTGGACGCGGAAGTACGGCCGCTGTCAATCAACTTGTTTTTCGTTCGTTATTCGTCGCCCTGTGAAGAGAGCTAGCTTCAACCAATGACAAGACACCGACAGCCAGCTATTCAAAAACTGGACAGACAGCAATGTTTTTTGCGGACGTCGGCTGAGCGCAGCGTGACCCATTGAAGCTGCACGGGAAGTTGGAGCATGGCCTCCGAGATCGGGTGGCAATAAAACGGAAGCTCCATCTCGGAGGCCATGCTTAGAGATTCGGGACACCAACACTGCTTCCGTCCGTAAAATTGTGCCTTGAGGTGTTTACGTTTGTCGTTACATCACTCAGGCGATGTTAACCCTTCTAAAAGTTAGTTTATTAAGTCTGTCGACTGTCTGTAGAGTTTAAGTAGGCTATACCTTGTCTCTTGACCGAAGTTGCTAACGTTTCTTTTTTTTTCTTCTTTTTTTGTGTGTATATATAAAGTATCTATAAAGTATTTAAATAGGCTGTTTGTTGGTCTGCACACAGAAGTCGGCACAAATTGCAAGACCACAAATACACAAGGCATGTGTGTATAGACTTTCTGTACACGTTATAGTAAACCATCTGTGGGCTGTTGAGATTTTTTGTGAGAGTAGTTACACGGTTAGCTTGTTTCTTCAGACTGCCTCTTCAAGAAATATCTATGGAGCCTACAAATTTAGACGCACATTTCTCTCGAACGCTAGAAGTGAGCGATCATTGTATCGGTCAACATACAAGCCTATAGCCTGCGTGTTATCGTCACGAAGAAATCACGCACTTCTTCGCACTGTAATTGCGAGACAGAGAGAGGTGGACTGCGAGTAGAAGGCTAATCGGGAAAGCGTGGCATTTGGCTACCACGCACAAGTGAAATAGAAAGAGGAACTGGATAAGCGCGAAGTTCCCTGAACACATGCACACACAAGGAAAAAGTCACGTGCTCAAAGGACACCACTCATTAAATAAAGGTGCCTTCAGAGCTCCGTGCGCCTGTATAGTACTGCGGGTGCGAACGAAGAAGACCTGTGCTAGACAAGGTGTGCCGACAGCGTTCTCCTCGCGCTGCCGAGTCCGCTTCGACGTTCGGGGCCGCTTCGAGTGTTGTCGCGCACACACACGTGTCTTCGGGCAGTCGATGCGTGTCGATGCTGAGGCGCGTATTTCGTCCCTGGCGCTTCTCCATCAAAGCAGCGTTAAGCCTTCGACATCCTGTTCACTTGCCGTGATTTAATTGGCTACATCTCAAGGCTAATTGTCATTTGGACGCAAATGTATATCATTTAAAACGTCCGCTGAAACCAAAGTGGCAAGTCATGCTTGTTTCTTTAATTTTTTAAAAAAATTTGCTGTTCCCCCCCTTCAGATTCATGTGGCCTCCAACTTCTAAGGCCTATATCCCTTTCAGATTCGCGTGTAGGCGAGTACTTTTACGCTGGCAAACCGCTCTGCCAAAGGAAGTATTTTTTATTTTTTATTTTGCCGCAAATTAAGGGGAAGCTGTAGCTCGGACCATGGCTCGCGCCCAACTCCGACGCGGCCTGTTCAAGTACATGTGAAACGCAAAATAACCCCTCGACCGATTTTAATGAAATTTGTTGCATTTGAAAGAAAATGTTACATTCTAGTAACTGTTGGAAGCGGAATTTTAATTTAGAGCCTGAATTTTGTTAAAAAGGTTTTCAAAAATCCGAAAGTTCGAAAAGAAAATAGAAGCACGCAGTCTAAAAAGTAAGAGCTCTCTGTCAAGAATGGATATCGCGATTCTGTAAACGGCGTCCATTAGATAATTCAAAGTGGACAAAGTCAATTTGTCAATTTATATATTACGTGATTTTTTTCACGTTGCCTATAAGGCCTCTGCAAAAGACGTGTTTCCATATTACTAATTTTTTTTGAGATTCACGTGTGGCATATCAATTTTGTCCGGTTTAGATGTACTGTCAGATACAATTCACAGAATTGTGATGTCATCGTTCATTGCTGAGTTAGAGTTGTAAACTTCATAGTTTAGTTTTCTGAAATTTTTCCATTTCTGCCAATCTTTAATAAAAAAGAATGGCGACCTAAAAAAAAAATTGAGACCAACAGCCACTAGATTTCAAGTTTCTTCTCTTTTGAATGCGCCAAACCTCGCCAAGTATGGTTGCCGACAAAAGCGATCGTTCTCCCTTCATGAGACGCGTTCGCGCAGACTCCTCGAGTCGCGCACACAAAAAGGAAGAAGGGTAGGCGACGGCACGGGCGGCTGCCGTCTGTGTTTCCTCCTGAAATCGAGAGTTCGACGTAAATTCGTCTGGTCGGGATTGCTCGTAGTCGAAGGTGAAACGGACGCCGACCAAGAAAAAAATATAAAAACGTTAAAAAAATACATCAGGACGTTTCGGGTCCAATACGGGTGCCCTGTTCACAATGAAAGCAAGCGACAGGGGAAACGATTATGCGCGCATGAACAGACGGCGCGAACAGGGGGCATAAACGGAAGGAAGGCTGCCGTCAGTGCGGTTCGGCGTGGAATCAGTAGCCTGGATTTGTAACGACTCGAGGTGCAAACGCGAGGTTAGATTACTTTCAGTGGCTAGCACATGCTCCCCACCTCAGTCACTATCTGTTACACTATCTGCCGAGCTCCTGTTACAGAATGCTCGGCAAGAGCGTTAGAGGACACGTTTTGTTGAGACAGCGATTGTATGAACACTCCAGGCGCATGTTTTGCCGTCGCCGTGAGGTTCCGCATACAGTCCAACGGCGACAACGCCGTATGCTGTGTGTGAAAGCACGCGAGGGAAGCCAACGATCGCGGCTCAATGTTGCACGCGAAGAAGGAAAGCGGAGAGCAAGCGCGCCGTCTTCCGTCGCCCGTGGGGGGATGGAAGGATTAATTGCTGATGACAGACTAATGTTCTAGCGGTAACTTTCTCGGTAGAATTTTCACGCAACTACCTCCGCTGTGTACGCTGTCGCCTCTGAAACGTAAGAAAATCCAGAAGCTGGCTCCTCCTTCTAATGACCAATCATGCGGAGAAGCCAATTATAAAGGCTTTTACTACGTTTTGCTTCACCACGGGAATGCGTGCAGACAAATTGAAAATCTCGTTGACATTCGCGTGAAAACAAGCTATCACCTGATCGCTTGCAGAATATTTCAGTGTATACTGGAAGCGACTCGTTACCTTTGCTTGCGAGTTGGCACGCAGAAATCGGCACCTATGTGGAAGGTTTACGTACTGTGAGCACCGGAAGACACCAACGTTTATTTTCACTATAATTTTACACTGGAGTGGAAGCTGGGCACCTGTGTTAAGGGCTATATATGCTCCGCAGTATAGCAGACGACACTCTGGAGTGGAGATGCACGCGGCATTGGTGCGGCTTCCGTTCGCACGAACGTGATTTTGTTCGGCTCTCTGTAACAGTAGTTGCCGTCCTTGTATCGCCCTATTTCTATTTCAGTTCGTTTATTAATACCGTCAGCGCAGTATAAGACTACAGGAGGAGCAGAGCTCATCACAAAACTGAAGGAGAAAATAATGTCGCTGGCAAAGCATCTTTCATGCAATATACGTTAGTCGGAAAACTAATGTTTCTAAAAAGAAAATGCACAAAGCATTCCGCACCAACGCAGAATAAAGTGTACACTTGAACTAAAAGGAAGAGAAGCGGCGCAATGTCTATAGACTGAATGGAGGAAAACGCCTGTGCCGGGGCACGGCGGCAACAAGCGGATCTTGCGATGCGCTGCTGGAGGCATTTGCACGCTTCCGACTTTCGCGCCAGGGTTCGAATACTCTTGACGACACTCTTCGCAAACGTTTCTCGCGAACGCAAGCCCGTCATCGCCGCCGTCTCGATTTGACAGACGCGCAGCGTGTCTCTCACCATGGCCGTGGTTCCCGCGACGGCAGCTACCAGCCAGGCTCCCGCGTTCGGCTGTGCGCTACGCCGCCTTGCATTCCACGAGAACCTGGGTGAACGTGCGTAGGGGAGGAGGCAGGTGGGAACACTTCAGGGGAACTGTGCGGAGTGCCGAAGTGCAGAGGCACTTCCCACTTCGTGGCAAGGAAACCTCTTTGGCAGTCCGTGCGTTCGTTCGTTCGTTCTCGCAGCCGGGGCCTCGTGGTTGAGCGCCTGCGTCGGCTGCAGCAACTCGTGAGTTCTAAACCCAGCTGTCGCCGTTGTGCACAAGCCGTCCCGCGGCCCTCTATTTTTCTGCCTTAGCTAAGAGCCGTCGCGCATAAATGGCGAACGCGTCCAGCGAACGCCCCTGAACTCGTGGAGGAGACGGATAGGGAATAGTTTTTCACGTGCCGCCATATTTCCCAAGTTCACTTTGGCCTTGTCTGCAAGCTGTTTTCGTAGCATGCACTACTTCAGCCCTGTGAGCTATGGTTGCTAGGAAAGTAGATGTGCCGACCCATGGTCTCCGAGGTTGCGCACGAAAATATCGGAGGCCATAGCCAACCGAGCGTGGTTCATTACTTCTCAGCATTATTGCACACTAACGTCGCTGCTGTCAGTGTATTGAAACGTCCGCAGAAGAAAGGATACCGTTACGTGCTGCCCTTTTAGACATTACCGGAGCGTACGACAACGTTAACCGCAACATTTTGTGGGATATTCTGCAAAGAGAAGACTTACGGAACGACTATATACAACATTTGATGGATATTTACCTAGAAAATACATTTTGCGTTGAATGGGAATGGATGAGGAGCAAGGACCAAAACACTAAGACAAGGATATCCTTTATCTACGCGGTTGTTTATGATGTACATGGTAAGGATGGAAAAGGCGCTCGAAGGAATCAATATCGGGTTTAATCTCTCATACAAACAGGCGGACTCGATAGAAGGGCAGTTTCCAGGTTTGTCTTATGTGGACGACATTGTGTTGCTCGCCGACAGGCAAAGTGTACGCATCTTCTGGCTAATGTCCGCGGACAGGAAGGTGAGAATTCAGGATTTATATTTAGCGTTGAAAAATTAGGTTTCGTGATATTCAATGAGAACAGTGAGCAGACACAGTTAATACTGGGCCAGGAAATACCCCGGGTAAAAGAATACAAATACCTGCCTGTTTATGGATAGGCGAAGGCAATGGATATATAGGAAACACAGGAAAAAACAATAATAGCAAAAGGGAAGATAAATGTGGCCGTAATGAAACACAGCGATGTAGGGATACAATAGGTACGAGGTGGTCCGGAGTATGTGGAAAGGTGTAATAGTTCCACGACTTAATTTGGAAATGCGATTGTTTGCTTAAAGCCAAAGGTACAATCGGGACTCGATGACAACCAAAGGTCAGTAGGACGCCTCCCATTTGGCGCTCGTGGGAAAACTATGAAGCCGTGCAGGTGGCATGGGCTGGACAAGTTTTGAAGTGAGGGAAGCTCAGAGTAAAATTGATTGTGAAGAATGACTGAGGAATGTGGAAGAAAGTAAATGGGCGGGGAGAGTGTTCATGTATTTGTACAGGAAGAACATTGATTCACAGTGGAGGAAAAGAACTTGGAAGCTTACCAGCAAGTATGCGACCGGTATTGTAAACAGCATGGCAACAAAGAAAGTTACATGTAATGACGAGTAAAGTCAGAGAGGCTGAGAAAATCTCTTGGGGTGGCGGCAATGGAAAAGAAACCTGCTATGAGTAACTACCGAAGAGGTAACAACGAAATCAGGAAAGGAACAATTTATAATAAATCAAAGGGAGGCTCTTTACTTTTCGAAGCGACCACGCGACTGGCTGCTCGAGGCCAATCGGCTTTCACTGTCGGAAAAACAGTTATGTAGCACGCATTGAGCAACAGAAAGTTGTATCAGAAGCTTTTCATGATCCACAATTTTCTTATTGAAACTTTTAATTTAATTATAATAATTTAGAAGTTGACTAATTAAGACTAATTATGTAATCAGGCGGAATGCGAAAAATAATCTGCGTATCTCCAAGCGACGACACACAACATTGCCTTGCCGCTACGTGGCACTTGTGTATTTTAAATTTTGGTGTGTTGTAGTTGGGACACTATAACGCAATCATCTGCTAACAGATGGATGTTAGGATTAATCATGGAGGCAATCATACACATGAGAAATAAGAGGCCCAATGATGGGAGCTTGTGGCGCACCAGACTCTACAACTTCTAAATAACAGTTATGGTCATTAGCAGGAACAAATTGTGAGCGATTAATTAGAGAGCATTCTATCCATTTCAAAACATTAGAATCGAGGTTTAGATGCTCATGAAGTAGAAGTTTATGACTTTGTCGGATGCTTCGAGAAATGTAAAAATATTCAATCGCTAACTGAATATCTGTCTAAAGCGCGACGTAGTTTATGAGTCAGAGATCAGTTGCGTCTCGCATAAAAGTGATTTTCGAAAGTCGTGCTGCGCTGAAGCGAAAGACAAAGTCGACTCGAGGAAGTTAAGTAGGTGCGGGAAGGTTCCGTAGCTGCGACGTACCAGAGGTAGAACGTCCCTCCGACGCATCCCAGGGACACCGCCGCCAGGAGGAGCCACACGAGCAGGGCCACGCAGTAGCGCAGCAGAAGCAGTGCCGCCACGCTGAGCCCTGGACGAGAGCCGCCGCGTGCAGTGGGTTCGAGCACGTGTAGATGCGTGTGGACGAAGTAGTTCTTCAGGCCCGGGGTATAACAAATTGAAAGGAGTGCAGGCGCACGCAAAAAAGCAAAATCAAACATTTAGTTACGACGTTTCGGCCGCAGTCCTGCCTCCATCAAGAGTGCGAGTGCAAGCACCCAGAATTCAATTCGTAACATTTCTCTATTAGAGTGAAAAAAAAAATATTAAAGAAAGAGAGGAAGCGTAGATAGCCCATAACTACAAATACTTCCATATTCATAGTAGCCGTGTAGAACACTGCATAGAGAAGCAATCCCGTGCAGCCAAGCTCTTCGTTTCAAGCGGATATGCACTAAAAAGGGGACTTTGCATCGAACTGCGAACAACTCCGTAACAACTTACTAGGCCAACGTTATCCTCCCTCTGTTATCGGTGACGCGATTAAAAAAAGTGGGGAATCTTGATCGTCATGCGCTCATCAAGAGCAAACCAGCTCCTCCAGATTGATGGACGAACCTTATCCTTGGGTATTAATTCGCCATCAACGCCTGACATAAATCGCATCCTCCGGAGACACCGTGCCCTACGCTTGCACACAGAATGCACCAACCTGCCTCCGTGAACCTCCGAGGGTGCAGTGCACCCGTAGACGAGCCACCAACCTTGGAGATGATGTCACGTGCCTCCAAATTAACTCGGCTGACTTCAAAGGCTGCGCACCGCGCGGAAAACTGCGATGCAAGCTCTGCCCATGCACGATGAGCATCGCTAACGTTGTTGTTGTTGTTGTAGCCTGTCACACGTGTGGCTCCTACCCACGATGGGGGATTGGCCAAGAAATGGGTGGATTGTTCCCAATTAATATGGAGCATAAATTTGCAGATGGCACCGCGTCCTCATTTTTATTTGCAATCCAAAGGGATTGCAATTGCGACCCTTGTAACGTACACCTCCTGGAATGCACCATTTGCCAGGCAAAATACACCGGACAAGCGGAAACCTTCTTTTAGCCGACGCTTCACTAATTCCAAATCGCATGTAAAATCTATACCGCAGCTCCCCCTCTACAATCATGTGAACATACTAGGCCACCCTTTCCAAAAATTTAAGGCCGCTATTTCGAAACCAGGATTCTCCACTCACTACGACAGATAGGCTTGCGAGTCATTTCTAATCCACAAGTTCAGCACACTTTCTAGGGGAATTAGTGAAAGCATAGGTAGGCCGACGTGTATGCCCAAGTAGCAAGAACCACGTTTCCAAGATTTCCTACATGTTCCATCATTAACGAATATTTTTCCTGTTTGTTTTCTGCGTCTCCTAACGCTGTTATATATGATATATAATATATAGCATGTTTATGACGCTATATGTACATTTTCGCATAATTTATTAGAGATTCCTCTTGCCCGTTTGTTGATGTTTATTACTTTGTGATATAATTTTTCATTCATCGTTTATTTTGCTTTTATACACACGTAGACATTGAACAAAACACAGTTAGCACGTAAGTTCAAATAACGCAATGGAATGCAGTTCGCGCAACTCGGAGGTTAGTGGAGGTCACCGTATGGGTGTGATATAACGAAGTCAGAGTGTACTGACCGTTAGTGGTCTCGAAAAGGTTGCAGTAACTTTAAACAAAGAGCAAGAGAAGCACTCCTCTGGCAGCTGCGACCCCTTGCGTGCTGTACGCTAGCATGCGACGCCTCTCTCCTACATTCCACTGGCTTGCGGCCGCCACTGAATGCATGCGTGTTGGCATTCGGAGGCTGCCTGCGCTTTCTCCTTGCTTGAGTCTATGTGCGCGTGTTTGTAGTCACGGGGTGTACCCACGCGCTTGCTCTCTCTCTCTCTCTCGCTTCGCTCTCACAGAGAAACTGGATCGATTGAGCTGTGGGTGCGTGCGATCAAGGCCGTTCCATGGCCAAAACGACGAAATTAAATGTGCGTGCTTTTTTTTGCTTTTTTTGCTTTTTTACGTGCACCTGCACTTCTTTCGATGTGTAGTGTGAGCTATTCGACAAGACAGCAGCGGCTACGACCAGGAAAGTCCGGGAGGGTTCGCGATGCAAGCTTCGATAGAAAAACAAAAAGAAGACGCTAGAACGAATAAATGAAAGACATGCGACAAGGGGGCCATCATACTAGCGAACAAATGCGCTAACAAGCCAGTAAAGGACATAGAAACCACGGACGACAAACCACTACAAATAATTGACTCGACGCTTTCTAATGTGAAACTCCTTTCCTTTTGAGGAAAGGAGTTTCTGCGTGCTGAGCCGCATCTGAGCACACGTGCATTATCAAAGCACGCGCTCTGTACTGCCCCCTCTCTTTCTTGGTTAAATTCCGCCTCCTCCCCCCCTCCCCCCCCCCCTAGAAACTGTGTTGCAGCAAAAGCAACAGCACCAATTAGCCCGACTCTCTCCTTTAGTTACGCTAAGCTGCTTCTAAAATTCCCTAGTACAGTATACTGTAGAGTTTTAGAACAGGTACGGGCAAAACGTTTCAGGTTCCCAAAAGACTGCGTCGTCGCCAGTGCGCATGCGCGAAATGCAAATGGCGCTTAGGTGCCAGTGCCCCCCTTGATCCCCACTCCCGGTGTGGAGCAAGGCTTATTACATTATATGTCTCACGAGGCAGGAAATCCGGCTCGTCGGTGTTTGCGTGACCACACGATGATTCAAAAAGGTCACGAGCCCTCGAACTTTGGTGGGAGCCGAACCCACGACATTTGGTGTTAATTAATGCACATTTAATTAACATAGTTAATTGAGGCACTCGCACCCACGACATTTGGTGGGAGTCGAACCCACGACGTCGCGTTGTGCGCAGCTTGTGAAGAACACCGTTGGTCACGTGACGTCGCCTTCTGCTGACGTGGCCGCAGTGATTTCACATTCATCCACGTAGTATAACTAAGTGCGCTTTGAATTTATTTATTTATTTATTTATTTATTTATTTTCTTATACTACAGTTCCCATTTGAAGATTTAGCAGAGTGGGAAGTACATATATAGATTGCAATATGTTACAAATAGAGTACAGATTACAGCAAGCTAAAAAAAAGTAAATAGCACAAACCAAACACACTTCACTGTCACGTGGAAGAAGAAAAAGAGCGTTCATTACGCTAAATGCGTCACAAATAATGTTATGGCCGATTGTATGACTTGGACGTTTGTTCTAATCATTTGCAGATCGCGGGGGCAAAGAACTATTTGAAACAGTTGCTTTTGCTTCGAAGGGGGCTCATAGTCGGCTCCTTTCTTTGCCTTGTGGCGTATCTGGAAGAAAATGAGATACCTTTTGTGATGTCAGTTTTATAGTGTACTTACATTAATTGGTATAGAAATCATGGTCGGAGCTTCCGATTTCATTGCACTAAGAGTTCGAGTTCAGATCTTTCTAATAACTGTGGTATACGTCCGAAATTGTTGTAAACAAAGCAAACGGATGTATTATTCACTCGTTCAAGTTTATCTATGTTAGCTTTAGTGTACGCGTCCCAGATTATACAAGCCCAGTCTAACAAAGCAAGAATTGCCGATTTACGGGCAAGAAGTCTCGAGGAGGGTGCGGGAAGTGGCGCCCTTGTTCCGCATGCTGTGCACGTGACCGCCACACCCGGACAGGTGCGACGCATACCGACCTATCGCCACGAGGCCCATGTAGCCCAGCTCCCGTCGGCAGGTGGCCAGGTCTTGTAGAACCTCCTGCACCGCACAAGCAAAGTGCACATGTTGGCACGGTGCCGTGCACGACACGAAGGCGAAGGAACATTTGTTCTACACACTAAGTGCGTCAACACTCAACAGGATTTATTTATTTATTTATTTATTTATTTATTTATTTATTTATTTATTTATTTATTTATTTATTCAAAGTCCCATATTTCTTGGACAGTACAGTGGGCTTCCAAATACAGGATTTACAGGCATATAACAACAAAGATATAACCGCTTCCTGCTGCTCGTTTTCACTTAGATCCCTCAGCGTCTCACCTTTTCAATCAAGCAATTGCACGCTTGCGCGCCTCCTCTTTGTCGCCTCGGGAGAAGCGAGGAGCCGCACAAACGCGTGGTCTGACTTTGTGTACCTGTCGGCATGGTAAACACAACAAGCCTGGAGGACTACTCAGGCAAACCACAATGGCACTTGTTGCTTTACTTAAACGGCGCGAAATCAGAAATGCAATTTTGTTGCGAAATATGAGTGAAAACAGAGCAGCACATTAAGCGCAAAATTTTGTTTCGGTGTTATAACTATGCAGGTCGCTGGGCCCCATTGTCGCATGACGTGTTTCTCAGCGTTCGCACGCATCGGCGCGCCATTCGCTCGGAGACCACGCGCAGTCTTCGCGGCGGCGGCACCAGACGGCCCCGGGTGTCTTCGGCGCGAAAGACGAATCCCGCGGCGGTGTGTGCGCGCCACGCACATTGCTCGCCTCGACGGTGGCGACGCTATGTATCGCTATATTGAGTCTATGCTGAAAGAATCCATTGTGACCCTTTTTCTTCCCCCCTTCCCCTACGTAGAGTAGCAGGCCAGATGCTCCATTTTCCGGCGGACATCTCTACATTTTCCACTCATTACACTGCTTCTTCTATGCTGAAAGCATTACTGTCAACAGTCATCGTGAGGTGGGTTCCGCCGATTTTCTTTTATTGCGACAGCCATTACATGGACACTCCAGGCGCGTTTATGCCGTCGGCGTTCTACACCGGGTGGCCCGGGCAGGCGCGCGCCCGTCCGGGCCGCTGTATCTCCAAAGCCATCTGCGATGGGGACACGTGCGATTCATGGGTTTTAATGGCGCAAGGGCATCTTCGGCAGCGAGCAAACTCGCCGTCGAAACGCCGGAGTGAGGAAGCGCGGCAACAGCAACGAGCGAACTGACCTTCGTGCTGCGTCTAGCATGCCGCGAAAACACAGCGTGCGGCCGGACAGTACGTAACGAGCGAGTTTCCGCGGTCACCACACGTGTTCATGCTTGCTTGTGCGCGCACGACACCATGCTTGTTAATTTGGTTATAAGGCCTATGTTTCCAAGTTTATACGGCCGATAAAACTGCTGTCCTTCGTATAGCTGGCTGTCGTCCACTAATTTGATAGCGCAATCTATGCTTCGCCTTTCTTTTTTTGACGTGGAAGTATAGTGAGAACTTTCGAGCACACAAACGCCACGTGCCGGCCACAAAGCTGCGCGTACCACACATTCGCGCAGTAACGAACCGCATCTTGCTCGACCTCGTCAAGCGCTCGCTGCGACCCTCACTACCGCCGCTTCGAAACGGCTTTGGTCTTTGTTGCGGAAGCAATTTCCAAGTATTTCGCGCAATTAGCCTGCCTTTCACAAAAGCCACCCGTGGAAGACTGCGCAGACGGGGTAGCAATGTTTGTGGTCGCCTAAATGTGACGACTAGGCGTTTGACAATCACTGCAATGCACGCGCTGTTATTGTACTGTTGATAACGGATAGTTTAGCAGTGGGCCGCATAATATTCTTCAAAAAGCTTACAAATGTGTCATAAATCGTTTGCCAGCGTAATTCACCGCACATGACGCAAACACGGCATTGTATGCATACTACGATTCTCGATCCGGTGCCCGCTTACTATACTCGGTAGTGGCGCTGTATACAGGCAATTTTCCAGTGGGATATAGTTGTGCAGAAATTCATCTAAAAAATAACGACCGCGTGTGATTCAAACACGTCATCCTGTACACGGCCGGTCATTTGCAGCGTCCTACTTATGACGTCGTGCGCTCGCCGCCATTATTAGGCCGCGATACGAATAATGAACCGAATGTCCATTCTTCGCATGGAATATTTCGTGTCTAATGATTCGATAGAGCAAATTAATTTTGCGCATACCCACAACACGGAGAAAGTTTTGAGGAATGGAAAATTGGCGTCGACCTGAAAGTTGCTCGAAACCTGTTTGTTTACTGTTTCAAATGTTTTGTAGAAATCGCTCATGACACCTTGTAATAAAGATTTTCTAGTGATTGTGCTTTGCTTAAGCTGTTGTATGGGACTAATTAATGTTAATTGCATGTTTGTGAACGTCTTTTTCTCAATTAGTTTGTAAGTTTTCCCCCGCCCTCTATGCAGTACCCTCATTTGAGGACCTTTAGAGGAATAAATAAATAAATAAATAAATAAATAAATCCGGGGGCACCTAAGCACTTCTTACGAGTTCTGATTGCGACAGCATTAATGCCCATTTGAACGCCGCTGGGCTGTCCTTCGAGTTATGAACTCCTCGCGGGCAAGCGAACGCGTTGAAACGCTTGGCTGGCGCTAGTACAATTAGCCGGTGCACGTGACCCCATGGAATCTAACGGAGACGCTGCCGAGTGAGCCACAGTGACGTCACCGCTTTCGTCACCGCGGGCTTGGCAGTGAAAATTCCGGTTCGGGTAGCGTGATGTCATAAAGTATGCAGATTGCACAGGCCCGCTATCTAGGAGGCGCTGGTTTTGCCCAGTGGCTCATACACTCGGCTTCCGAGCGTGGGGTCATAGGCTCGAACTCACTACCGCCAACGCTTTTCGTTTCGAATTTATTCCGTTCCTTATGTATTGCTTTGTTTATAGTTATTACCGAGACGAAGTTAAACGCACGCGAGAACTTGCGAGGACAACACAGGATTACGAGGGTGGCTTGGCGTCGCGGCAATGCCCTCTTCCTCCACCTGGCGCGCGAGCGGGTGTTCGCCCGCTTCTGATCCGCGCGCCTGGCGTGGCGTCGCAGCCAGTGGGAATTTAGGGGTCGTTTCGCTGCTACAGACGCCGACCTTTTCGCTCACTGGGCCCCATTTGATGCTTTCCTATAAATAAATAAATAAATAAACCTGTACGGGCTTTTCAGTAAAACGATTGCTCCAGTCCAATAAATCTTTCTTCTTCAGCTGTGAAGCTCTTTCTGGAGAACTAGTATGGGTTTCTTTCGTTTCTAGCTTCGTGCTACTTTGGAATGGAGGACTTGGCGCTCTGTGAGTATTCGATTGGTATTCGAAACTCGCAATGATGGCGCACCCTTGACCGTTTGGCTACGACGGCGTGTTCCGTGCACGCGCTTCGGATCCGCGTGTGGAGGCAGCGAGTGTGCGCACCTCGATCACCGCGCCGCTGGCGTTGAGTGTGCGGTGCACGAGGGCCACGGGACCCGAGTCCAGCACGCACCTTCGGAGCACGGTTTGCCTGCGAAGACGGAACAGGGGCCCATGCGAACACCAACAACCCTGCTGCCCGCTGACTGGTTTGTGTGCTACAGCTCGTGCATACTTTAGGTCACTTTCGAGAACGTTCCCGCGAGAGGACCTGCCGGCGTTCGCTCGGTGATTGCGCGGTCGTTGCCGTCCTCCCCCTACCTGTATCCCGGGGGGCAGCTGGCGGCGCAGTGTCGCTTGCGGCCCAGCGCATCCTCCAGCACCAGGAGCCTGCGAATGTAACGCGAACGAATGCGTGGCTTCCTTGGCGATGTCCGCCTACGTGGAGTCAGCGCACCTGCTTCGCATCTATAGTTATTACAACATTGTGCGTCAGTTTTTACGAAAGAGTTTTTATTATATGCAAGAAAGAGGTGGACATTTTTTTTTTTATCGAGCACCGCATGGCCACCGTTCTGCTAAAACACTCTAGTGTCGCAAGCCACAGCCGCACGGCAAGTGCTCACGTGAGTCCCGTGGTGTTCTGACCGGAGCCCGGCACGCCCGGCAGCGGCTGCTGGTCACCGCGGCCGCACACATTGCCCTCGCTGTCCACGCCGTGGAGCAGCCGCCGTGGGTCGCCGCCCTTGCGCACGGCCCAGCTCAGCAGCGCCCCCTGCGGACAGCACGTGTGCGCCGGCGCACGGCGACATACACGCTTACTCGGAGAGCGAGAGAGAACTTTTCATGTGCTACTCCGTATATCAAGGGTGAAGGATGGAAAAGAGCAGGGAGAAACAAGGAAAGGAGGAAGGGTGGGTCGCAATGCTAGATGTGCCATGAAGAACAATGAAAAGCACAAAAGTGAGTCGCACACGCTCGCAAATCAAGCGAGCACAGCTCCGTGCGGCAGTTCACGCACCTGCGTCCCGCAGTGGACAAGTCGCATTCGCGGAGACATGCTCCAAGAACGCGTTGCGAAGGAGCGAGTGAGGACTTCGCACCCGTGTTCACTCACGTTCACAAATTCCATTGTTCCAAAGCTCGGAGCCAACTCCGATATATTCGGAGAATTGCTTCTGTAAAATAACCACTAGACCGGTTTGAATGAAATCTGTTGCATTTGAGAGAGACAGTTCGAAGCTAGTGACTGTATGAAACAGAATTTTCGTCTAGGATCTGGAGTTCTTCTCGCAACGCGATGTTGATAAATCAGTAGCTCTGCACTAAAACCAGATATCGCAGTTCTGTCAACTGCTTCCGCTAGAATATCTAAGGCGGACACAGATGGTATACAGCTCACTTGAATGTGTTGTTATGTTCCGCAAGGTTCTGGGAAAGTGCTACTCATAAATTAGTAGTATATTTCAGAGATGTCTATAATACATCAATTTTGTACGGTTTATGTGTCTCAGTAGGTGCAGTTTAGACTTGTAGTATCGTTCTTCATTGCTGAGTTAAAGTTGCAGACTTGATAGGCTCGGTTTTTCGTTTCTTTTTTTCAAATATTGCAATTTGCAGTAATATTTGTTAAAATAACATGACGGCGTAAATAAAAATCTGCTCTTTACACTCACTAGATTCTAACTCTTAGCTTTTTTTTTCAGTGCAACATTCCTCTTCAAAATTGCTACAGTGGTCACTGAGAAAAACGATTTCTCCACTCTCATGTACGTAGGTACTTAGACATTCATAGGAGCTTCTCGAGCACACTTGACTGACGATACTAAGCGTCTTGCTGTTGAATAATAATAATAATAATTATTATTATTATTATTATTATTATTATTATTATTATTATTATTATTATTATTATTATTATTATTATTATTATTATTATTATTTTATTATTTTACAGCCAGCACGACACGTAATTCAAAATATTTCTGGAGCTACGTGCGCTCTCTCTTCTCAAAAGAGCGCCAGACGTCTTGGTGGTGAAAATGGCGATGCTGTCTCAAACACTCCTGATGCCTTTGCAGAACATTTCTGTATTTGATGTAAGAGATGCCTCTTACTCAAGTGTAGCGTTCATAAATTGATCCACTGAGACATATCTGTCGATAGATGGGTGTCCTCCGCCAGTTGAAATTCTGCTCTCCT